>NC_061122.1:222276699-222320361 GCF_002878395.1 Capsicum annuum | reverse complement strand
GAGATTTAGTTCTTTCTGCGTGAAGACATACTGCAAGCTTTTGTGATCAGTAAAAATATTAACATGCACTACATAAAGATAATGACGCCAGATTTTTAATGCAAATACCACAACAGCTAACTCTATGTCATGGGTAAGATAATTTTTCTTATGCACCTTTAACTGCCTAGATGCATGTGCCACCACCTTACCATGCTGCATAATTACACACCCAAGTCCCACCCGGTATACGTCATTGTACATAACAAAGCCCTCTGTACCCTCAGGAAGGGTCAAACCAGTGTAGTAGTCAACTTGTCTTTCAGTTCCTCAAAACTATTCTCACATGAGTTAGACCACAAGAATTTTACCTTTTTCTGAGTCAATCTAGTAAGTGGAGCAGCTATGGAGGAAAAATTCTCTACAATTCTTCTGTAATACCCTGCCAAACTCAAGAAACTTTGAATTTCAGTCGGAGTCGTGGTTCTGGTCCATTTTCTCACTGCCTCAATCTTTTAGGGGTCAACTTTAATTCCCTCACTAGAAATAATGTTCCCCAGAAAAGCAATGGTGCTAAGCCAGAATTCTCACTTGAAAAATTTTGCATACTACTCATGATCTTTAAGGGTCTGAAGGATGATTCGGAGGTGGCTTGCATGATCCTCCTCATTCTTGGAATAAACCCATATGTCGTCAATAAAGACTATTACGAACAGATCTAGAAACCAACAAAACACCCTATTCATTAGGTTCATGAAGACCGCGGGGGAAGTAGTCATTCTGAAGATATCACCAAGAATTTGTATTGACTGTAGTGAGTTTGGAAAGCTGTTTTAGGAATATCAACCTCCCTAACCTTAAAATAATGATACCCCAAATAAAGTTCTATCTTAGAGAAACATTTGGCACCCTGAAGTTGGTCAAAAAGATCATTGATTCTGGAAAGAGGGTATGTATTCTTAACTATAATTTTGTTCAGCTGACGGTAATCTATGCATGAAAAGAACTGTCTTTCTTATGTACGAAGAGTACAAGATCACCCCAGAGAGAGACACCAGGATGAATAAAGCCTTTATTGAGAAGGTCTTTTAACTGTTCTTTCAACTCTTTCAATTTTGCAGGAGCTATTTTATATGGGGGAATAGAAATAGGTTGGGTGTTCGGCAACAGGTCAATGCCAAAATCTATCTCTCTATCAAGTGGTATCCCAAGGAGGTCATCAAGAAAGACTTCTAGGAATTCATTAACTACAGGAATAGACTGGAGAAAAGGGCTTTCAATGCTAGAATCTTTGACCTTAAAAAGATGGTACAAACAACCCTTCGATATGTGCTTAAGGGCTCTAAGATAAGATTTGAATTTCCCTCGAGGAGCAAAAGAATATCCCTCCTAGTCTATCACTGACTCATAAGGAAAAGAAAAGGTGACCTTCCTGGTTCTACAGTCTAAGGGAGCATAACATTAATGGAGCCAATCCATTCCCAGAATAGCATCAAAATAAATCATGTCCAGCTCTACAAGAACAACCATAGTATCACGATGAAAAATAGACACCACACAATTTTTATAACCTCTCCTTGCCACAATAAAATCACCAACAGGAGTGGAAACAAAAAAAGGTTCAAAAATATTTTCAGATTAAAAACCAAAACTAACTTCCACATAAGGGTTTACATAAGACAAAGTAGACCCGGGATCAAGTAGCACATACACATCATTGGATAAAATCTGTAACATACCCGTAATAATATCTGGAGAAGTCTCTGGATCATTTTGGTTAGATAAAGAATATAACTTGTTACGGCCACCTCTAGTAGTGGAAATAGTACCCTTAGGTTGAGGGTTTATGAGATTTTCCTAGGACTTTACACCTCTAACATCCCCTCTAACTGAGGGGCAGTCCCTCTAAAAATTGCCAGGCCGACCACATGTATAACACACTTTATCACTGAACAAGCACCTCCCCGGTGGTTCTTTCCATAATTGCCATAGTGAGAGTGTGACCTAAAAATCTGGGTCACACTCCCCTGGGACTGAATACCCTAAGCTCTAGGACTATCTCTCGACTAGAACCGCTTCTCACTCAGAGGCCTGGGTATAGGTATGCTTGCTAAAGACTGAGCATTGCTCTAAAATTTCTTATGGGACAATCTCTGGTACGACCTGTCACCTTGCTGCTGACTGGCATGCTGATCTACAAATCTAGCTCTCTTAGCCTGCCTTTCTTTCTCCCTTACCTTTGCCTGCCTCTTCTTCTCCTCTTCTACCTGTTGCATATGCACCGATGACCTGGAGAAGTCCATGTCCCTATTCAGCATTGCTCCCTTGCATTCCTATACCATATCATCTGAGAGACCAGAGGCGAACTTTCTCATTTGATCTCTCATGTTTCCCACTAATTTTGGAGCATAATGGGAAAATTAGGTGAACCTCAAAGTATACTCTTTGACACTCATCTTTCCTTATTTCAGGTTCACAAATTCGTCGACCTTTGCTTTCCTCAGTTCTTGGGGAAAGAAACGATCCAGGATAGCTTCTACAAATTCACCCCACATAGAAGGTTCAGCATATCTATCCCTTAAATCTTCCCACTCATTGTACCACTGGTTATATACGTCCTTCAACTGATAGGCTGCCAACTCAACTTCTTCAACCTCATTAGTATGTGTAACTCTAAAAATCTTCTCTAGCTCATCAATAAACCCTTGGGGGTCTTTCTCAATTTTTGTGCCAGTAAAGGTAGGTGGGTTCATCTTCATAAACTGACCAACCCAAGTGGATCAGATAAACCAGGCATCGAATTCACATCTTCCGACCAACAGGATCGTAAAGCCACAAGATGAGCAATCATATGAATGGATTGTTGGAACTCAACATTCAAAACTTCTCTCTGAAGAGGTTAGGGATGGTTAACACCGGTCTATGGAGCCCGAGGTAGACTAGTCAGGTGTAACACTATGAAAATAGGTCCTGAGATGTCACACGGTACTTAAGGCTACAAGTGATCCCAAGCTAACCTTTTTACTAGCATAACTCATAAGTAACTGAATAAAATGCATAAATCTGAATGAAATCAGCGGAAGATAACTCTTTTGTAAATTTGATCAATACAAAACTAAATTAAAATGACTACATCTTTTCTTTTATAAAACAACATTGGATTTAAATACATTAAATCTGCTGACAGTCTATGAAGCCTCTACTAGTATTGACTATAGGTAGCCGGGACATGACCCTTAACTATCCCAAATCAATACGATTGAATAAAGAAAAATAAAATATTGCTCAAACTGTATGACTGACTTAAACCCTTGAATCAAAATGACTCATCACCTGATAACTGGAAGCTGCAAACTGTCTGAATATGGTGCACGTGCTATAACTCGTACCTACATTATGAGATAATGTAGCACATAGACATATATGTGGATTAGTACTTTGAGGATGTATTGAGTATGTGGGGTGAAATGCATAAGTAAAACATCATCTCATCGTCATAATTTTAAAAATACATGCTTAATGTAAATGACTCACATAAGGTGGAATATCTGAAATACTAAAATCTGTAATCATGAACGACAAAACATACTTTATAAAATCTAGTGATTCATAACATTTAGTTCTAAAAGATGAACAAATGTTCTGTCTGTAAATCATACTATCTAAGTGTAAAATGACTCAATTCTATATCTGAAATCTGAAAACTGAAATATGTAGCTAATATCTTTCTGTAAAGCATAATCTGAATAAACTCATGATCCTTTACACTTAGTTTTCTAAAAGTTTTTCTGTTATTCTTTTTTGAACATCTTTACTGTTAGGGAAATACTTTTTCAAAAGCCTATCTGTAAGGGAGGTTCTTCTAACCGACATAAACCATATGAGCTAACATAGAGTTCAACGTATCATTCCCCTAAGTGAAAAACCTCACGATAGGAAGAGGTATCATACTCTTGCCAAGGAGTATAACCTGAGCTAAGTGATCACATCTGTAACTGTCATCCACATAGAAGTGGAAATAATCTAATAATCTGTACCTACATTGGCTACGTAGTTCTGTGAAAGATAGGGCATGCTAATTCCACACTTCCCGCTCATGCTAAATACTACTCCCTTTAATTGGTATGCTCATTCTGTTGAAAATCCACTTTTAAAAACTAGAATAAGGGTTCATTATGAAACCAATTATGCATTTATATGTATCAATCTATAAGCAAAGCTAGTCCAATTTCTAAAATCTGTAATACATCTGTAAAGTGGATTCCATAGCTAAACCAAGGATCCAAAGATCAAATACTGTATAAATGTCTAAAAATAGGCTAATCTCAGACTAAAAGTACAAGTTCTCAAAACATCACTACTCAAAAAGGGCTTCATGACCATTCATTAGATTCATGTAAGTTCATAGAAAAACATCAAGCTCAATATACTTATTGAAATACTTCAACAATATCAAGATAATAAAATCAATAATCACAATATCATGCTTAAAACTCAATTGAAAAATCTGAAGAATCGCATTACACGCATAAATATATGAAAATAGTCATGCACTTCAACATTCAATAACTTGTAAACTCATAATCTTCAAATACTGATAATTGGGTATAACCCCTAATTTAAAATCATAAGAAATTTGCTGAAAAATATAATTTTGGGCACAAGGACGAAAGAATTGTCCTTGTTCATAACCCCACATACCTTAATTGCTCAAATTGAGAAGAAATTTGACTTGAATTCCTATTTGTGTCCTTGAAGGTTGTTTCTTGAAGAAGATGAATCAAATTGATGTTCTTGGGGATGTTCTTGAATGATTTTCTTGAACTTTTTGGAATAGAAAACTTAATTATTCATTGTTTCCTTAAATAGAAGGTGATGAAATTGATGAATCTTGAAGAGAATTGATTAGGGTTTGTTCTTAAGAGCAAAGTAGGATAATGGAGGCAAAATAATGCCCCAATAAAGGCTATATATTATTATATTACGACCTAGGCTGAGGGGGGAAAAGAAATCATTTCCCCTCATTCACTTAAAGCAAAAATTTATAACCCGTATCCCAATTTTTCTCTTTGCCGCGATGTGGTACCATCGCGGCAGCTTACTGCCTCACACGAAAATGGCTATAACTTTTTGCTTGGGTATCGAATTAAGGCTAAATTGGTATCGTTGGAAAGCTAATTCAATTATCTAAAATTTTGTGGTATTGGAATGAAAAATTCCACGTATATAAAAAATTATACATTTTTAAATTAGACTCTTGTAGAATCAAATGCCAAATTTTGGACGAATCTAATGTTCTTAGCTCCACTTGGCTCTACGTGACTTCTATTAATATAATTCACCTAATAAGAACTTCACATGCTTAGGATTAAATTCATGACATAAGAATTCAAATTATGGATCAAGAGTACGACAATTACACCTTCATTGCGACGTGGTAAAATCGCATTAAACTACTCAAAAGGACGAGTGCGAATTTGCACTCTGGCGCGACTCAGTGCTATCGAATTGCGCCACTGAAGATCGAAAATTGGGAATTCGGACCCCTCCACAACATGAACTTATCATGGAGGTCTACTAGAAAATGACAAATAGAAAATCACCCTTCACCGTGACACAGTGACTGCCTAGGTAGCGCACTGTCAACACTAAAAACGCCCTAACTTCTCAACCGAGTATCCAATTTGGGCGAAATTGGTATTGATGGAAACCTTATTCAATTTCCCACATAATGCAAGGTCTAAATCTGAAAAATTTCATATGATAAGAAGGTATTCATTTTTTTAAGCCAACTTTTGACATTCTAGGAGAGAAATTAGGCTAAGAAAATTATGGGCTATTACAATATCTTCCCCTTGGAACATTCGTTCTCGAATGAGACTGGTTAAATTGAGAGTACCGAGGAACTGAAATCCCATATTGAACAAGAATGACTAGGAACATGATTGCTTAACTGAATCTGAAGTATAATACATGAACTGAATATCATGACTAAGCTAATTTCTTGAATACATGCACTGACATGAGAATGGTTATAAGGATGAGATAGAAACGAGTGAGTCAACTTATTAGTAACCATTACGTTAGGATGGATCTGATTTCATGAGAAAAAGATGATAGGTTTATGACATGAAAACTTGAGGTATTACATCGGGATTGGAGGAACTCTCGATGTAGCAACAAATTTTGTAGTACGACCTCTATTACGAGTCCGCATCTCATGAGTAGGGCAAACATCCTTAGCTTGAGCATTCTGCTCATTCGATCTTCGGGGAGGCATTATCAATTTCTAAAATATAGGAAAGCATTGATTTGAGAACATTCATACTCTATAGCACGAACTAAATCATGAGAAGAAAGAGATACATTCCTAAGTGCCTAGTATCTTCCCTCTTACAATTATAGCACGCTACACACCCATAAAAAGACTCTACCCATGCGATTTTGAAGACACCCTAGGACCATGAACCGTTCTCTGATACCAATATTGTCACGACTCGAGCCGGGACTCTAGCCATAATGGGCATCCCAAACCATAAAGTCTGGGAAACCCTTTTTCAACTGGCAATAACAAGTAGAATTCATATAATATATAAAAATGGAAAAACTAAATAGAAAAATGGTCATCTTCGTATTTCAAACTAAGCAATACTGAAATGAATTCATAAAAATTCAAAAATATCTAACACCAATCTGTGAAATCTCTATTAATATTGGAAACAACATCTGTCTGAATCTGGGATAAGGCCCCCGATCGGACCATGAACTATAAATAATTAAAAACGTCACATGAGACAAGGACTTTCGAAATAAGGGAGGCTCACCAATATCAACGTCTGACAATGATCTACTGCTTAGCAGGACCTCGAGACTGTGCCTCAGATCCTGAAATAAAAGGGGTCAATACAAATATACTGATATATGAAACAACCCAAAATAGTATGTTTTTATATAATATAGGTGAGAGCAATTCAAAACAACAGTGAGCATATTATAAAATATAGGGTCATACTTTAGTGAATTTCAAAATATTTCTGATGACCTTGACTCACTCTTACTTTTCTTTTGAGCTAGTCGGTACACCCTAAAATTTGTAATTTTACGGGCAATGTGGAATCCACTATTTACTCGGCGGCCAAGCCCCCAATTCAAGTTTTCCACAAGAATTTGAGTTTTCATAAGTTAGTACACCCCCTTGCAGGTATACCGTGGCATCACCCATATATCATATGAGAGAGAGAGTCATGCTTTAAAGTTTCATTAGAATTTATATCAAAAAACTCCCTGCTCACTAGTACAATCATAAGGTGGCCATATCATATTTGCATTAATCAAAACCCATGGAAATTATAAATATGACACAATGAATGTTTACTATATGAAAACACCCTCTCAAAATATCACAAAAATATCAAATTCATAATCATTAGAAGAGAATTCACCCTCTTATTTCCTTTAAGAAAATTTAAGCATTTAAACAACCCAGAACACACTCATTCAAAGATATCATAATAGGAGAGAGAGTTTTGTCATTCATGCTCTCATTCAAAGTTAACAATACAAACGAAAACATATATACATAGTTTTGGTTCAAATCCATGAAAAATGGTTCAAGACAACATATATTATCATTAAAACAATTACATGACACATACTTTTTGAAACAATATCAAAACTCTTCTTTGGGAACATAATAAGGAATTTTTAATCTTGATAATACAGTAAAATCTATGCCCATGGAGTTTAGGGTAGTCCTACATATCTTATGTTCTTAGTTTGAATGGTGAAACCCTAATCTTGACACCTTTTGTAATACCCTAAAACCTGGTCCCGAGGCATCACACGGTGCTCACGACTACAAGTATCCTTAAACTAACTCTGTCTGCTTTCCACTAGATCTGAATCTCATAATAAAGGAAATATTGACATAAAAGTCATACTAAATGCAGAAACTATCTAAAATAGCTGAGAACAATCTGAATGTAATGACTGAAAATCAATACTGCAAGTCTGAATAATATCTAGTAGTCTGACAAGCCTCTACTACTAATAACTAGAGAGTCACTAGGACAAACCCCCAACTAACTCAAACTATCTAAAAAGAAGTACTTAATCATATAAACTAATAAGTTGTAAAATCTAAATAAATAAGTCCCCAAACTATGAGGACTCACCAACTATCGAATGTAGATGAAGATGCTCGAACTACTCATGCTGCTGATACTGAGCACCTAAACCTACATTATGAGACAACGTAGCACATAGACATATATGTGGATCAGTACTTTGAGGATGTAGTGAGTATATAGGGTTGAACGCATAAGTGAAACATTATCTCATCATCATAATTTATAAAACAATGCATACTAAATGTAAATGACTCACATAAGCTAGAATATCTGAAATACTGAAATCTAAAATCATTAATAGCAAAACATACTTTATAGAACTAGTGAGTTATAACATTTAGTTTTAAAAGTTGTGCTAATGTTCTGTCTGTAAATCATACTATCTAAGTGTAGAAAGGAGTCACTTCTGTAACAGAAATCAAAAAGCTAAAATCTGTAGCTAATATCTTTCTATAAAGCATAATATGAGTAAAGTTGTGAGCCTTTACACTTAGTTTTCTTAAAAGATTTTTTGTTAATATTTTACTTTAACTAGCAGGGAGGTTCTCTTAACTGACATAAACCATGTGAGCTAACATGGAGTCCAAAATCTTGTTCCGCTAAGGGAAAAACCTCACGGTGGGGTGAGGTGTCCTATTCATGCCAGGGAGTATAACCTATTGTCCATGTGATCGATCACAAGCTAAATCTGTCATTCATATTGGAATAGAAATAATCTGTACATACGTTGGCTACGTAGTTATGTTGAAGATAGGGCACCCTAATACCACACTTCTCACTCAGTACTAAATTTTACTCCCTTTAAATCTGTATGCTCATTTTGTTGGAAATCCACTTTAAGAACTAGCATAAGGGTTTATCTTAAATCAATTATGCATTTATCTAATTAAATCTATAAATAAAGTTGATATGAACGCTGTAACGTATAATAAATCTGTAAAGTGGATTCCATAATTAATATGAGGATCAAAAGATCAAAGCTTTGCTGTAAATCTAAAATAAATCTGATCATAAGATGCTTAAAGCATCATCTTTCTTGAAATATCAACATATAAACTTGGGCTTTATAACCCATTCATCAAATACATGTTAAAACATCATAATAATCATGCTTGATAATGAAAACAATGATAGTTCATCTCAAAATTAGAAATTATTGCAATAGGCATGAAAATATTAAAATAGACATGAAATTCATCTTCTAAATCACTTGAAATCTCATAATCTTACAAATAGCAATAATGACTATGAACCCTAATTCAAATTTCATGGGTATTCATTCAAAATCATTTAAATTTCTAATTAAAACTTGATTTTGGGCACAAGGATGAAATAAGATCCGTGTTTATAAACCCCACATACCTTGATTGGTGATTAAATGGAGAAACTTGAATTATTGATTACTATTTGAGTCCTTGAAGATGAGTTCTTGATTATCTTGTCTTGGAAATCCTCAATTTTGAGCTTTCTTTGAGAAACAACGGTCGAATTGATTTAGAAGAAACTTTTGAGTTCTAGAATTTTTGTTTGAGAGAAAATTGATGAATAATGAGCATAATAGGCTTAGAATGGGTTTAATCTCATGTTTTGGAAGGATTGGAGCTTGGGAATTGACCAAATACCCCTTTAAACTTCTAAACAGAACTAGAAAAGAGAACCAAAATCCCAATTTAATAGGACACCACAATGCGCCACTATCACGATGGCTCACTGGATAAGGGACAATTGGGAACTGGAAACTCTTCGCGAAGAGGAGCTATCACGGTGCCCCTTTGGAATGTCATTTTGACCATCGTCGCGATGCGGTGAAATCACGTAGACTTACTAGAAATTGACAAATAGAAAATTGGAACTCTCCACAATATGTCAATATCACAGAGGTCCATTGGAAAATGACAATCATGAAATTGTCCTTCACCGTGATGTGGTGACTGTCCAGTTGGCACACTGCTTACTAAAAAACGCCCTAAATTTTTCTCTGAGTGTCGAATTTGGGCAAATTTGGTATCGATGGAAAGATTATTCAATTTCACACACCATGGTAGGTTTAAATCTAGAAAATTCCAGATGAAATAAAAAGGTATTCATTTTAGAAGATAATCCTTGATATTCTAGGGACGAAATTAAGCTAAAAAGAGTATGGGGTATTACAATATCTCCTAAGGTCTAAACCAACTCTTGGGAGATACTGAATTACCTTTCCACTCAAGACTGGATCATATAGGAATTGGAACTTCACCACTTGGGTGTGACAATCTATGGAGGCATAACAAGAATGGAGCCAATCCATACCAAGAATAAGATCAAAGTCAACCATATCTAACTCTATTAAGTCTTCTAACATAATTTTATGAAGGACAATGATAGGACACTTTCTATAGATTGTTTGGAAACAAATGACTCACCCACTGAGGTAGAAACCAAGAAAGGCTTAGGGATCTTTTTAGGACTTATCTTAAAATTCACTGTAGCTAATGGGGTCACATAAGAAAAACTCAACCTGGGGTCTAACAACACATAAACACCAAGATAAAAGACACGAAGCATACCAGTAACAACATCCTGTGAATCCTTCCACTCCTGATAGGATGGTAAAGCATAAAACCAATCTGACATTGATCGCCACCGGTACTGGATGATGCGCCTTGAGGAGGGACTTGGCGACCTAAAGGTATTGGTGCACTAGTAGCTTGAGTCTGAGAATGACCATCTCTATTTCCCTGCTTAGCATGCGGACAATCTCTAATTCTATGACCCAACTTACCACAACTATAACAACCTTTCTGTCCAGCTAAACACTCATTATGATGACTTTTACCACACCTAGCACATGGAGAATAACTTGGCCTACCACTCTCACTATTCTGGGATTTGTACATAGAAGACTTACCCCACTACTCCTGCCTACCACTGGAGCAGGAGCACTAGCTGAAGATGATGCTGGAATAGAAGAATGAATCTAAAACTGTGAATAATTTCCCCTTTGAGAACTAGCCTGGCCAATCTCAAACTGCCCTATTCTAGCTTTTTTATTTTCTCTCTCTTCCCTTCAACTTCTCTACTTTAATCTGCTGAGCATGAATCATTAATCTAGTAGGATCCATATCTCTAATAAGCATGGCATTCCTACACTCGTTAACTACAAAACTAGACACTCCAGTGACAAACTTACTCATACTTGCCCTAGGATCAGCCATCATATCAGGGGAATACTTAGAAAAATGATTAAACTTAAGGCAGTACTCCTTCACTGTTATCGAGCCCTGCCTTAGGTTCACAAACTCCTCTATCTTAGCTTTATTTATCTCATGTAGGAAGAACCTCTCTAGAAAAGCATCCTAAAATACTTACCAACTCATAGGAGCAACATTCTCACCTCTACCATTCTTCTACATCACTACTTAATCATACGCTACATCCTTTATTTTATAGGATACTAACTCTACACTCTTCTTGTTGGAAACATGCATAATATGGTTAATCTTCTTTACCTTATTTAAATAAAGTTGTGGGTCCTCACCTACTTTTGACCTAAAGAACTCTAGCGGATTCATTTTCATGAAATCACTAATTTTGGCCGCTGCTAAATTCCTATTCGGCTAGAGTGGGACTGCAACCTGATTTTTCCCTAAATATTAGCAGTCACATCTAGGGCCAACGTCTGAAAGGCAGACCTAAACTCACCATGGGATATATTTTCATTCAAAGGATCTGCGGGCTGGGGTAGATGGTTACCATTTCTGTAGGCATTAGCTCAACGAGGAGGTATTTTTAATTGTCACATAAGAGCACGAGTTAAAAGCAGATAGAGATACTATAAGCACGATAGATCATGAAAGAAAGAGATGACTTCCTAAGAATGTTTCATAGCCTCTTGCTCATAAATGTGGCGTGCTTCACACCCATGATCAAGACTCTACGTAATGCGGTTTGTCTGACTCCCTAGGACTCTTATAAAACTTAGACTTTGATACCAAGTTTGTAACGCCTTGAAACCTAGTTCAGAGGCATCACACGGTGCTCAAGACTATGCGTAGCCTTAAGCTAACCCTGTCTGCCTTCTACTAGATCTAAATCTCATAATAAAGGAAATATCATCATAAAAGTCATATTAAATAGGAAAACTATCAAAAATAGTAGAGAACAATCTGAATGTAATGTCTGAAAATCAATACTATAAGTTGAATAATATCTAGCAGTCTAACAAGCCTCTAATACTAATAACTAGAGAATAACTCGAACAAACACCCAACTAACTTGACTTGTCAGAAAAGAAATACTGAATCATATAAACTAATAAGCTGCAAAATCTAAAAGAATAAGTTCCCGAGGACTCACCAACTGTCAGATGAAAATTAAGATACATCAACTACTCACGTTGTTGATACTGAGCACCTGAACCTACATTCTGAGACTATGTAGCACATAGACATATATATGAATCAGTACTTTGAGGATGTAATGAGTATATGGGGGTAAAATACATAAGTAAAATATTATCTCATCATCATAATTTATAAAATAATTCATGCTAAATGTAAACGAACCACATAAGCTAGAATATATGAAATACTAAAATAAAAAATCATGCATAGCAAAGCATACTTTATAAATCTAATGAGTTAAAACATTTAGTTCGAAAAGTTGTGCTAATGTTCTGTCTGTAAGTCATGCTGTCTAAGTGTAGAAAGAACTCACTTCTATAACTGATATCTGAAAGGTGAAATCTATAGCTAATATCTTTATATAAAGCATAATCTGAGTAAAGTTATGTGCGTTTACACTTAGTTTTCTTAAAAGCTTTTCTATTAATCTTTTACTTTAACTAGTGGGGAGGTTCTCTTAACTTCTATAAACCATGTGAGCTAACATGGAGTCCAACATCTTGTTCCTATAAGGGGAAAACCTCACGATGGGGAGAGGTGTCATACTCTTGACAGGGAGTATAACCTACTGTCCATGTGATCGATCACAAGCTAAATCTGTCATTCATATTGGAATAGAAATAATCTGTACCTACGTTGGCTACGTAGTTCTGTAAAAGATAGGGCACTCTAATCCCACACTTCTCATTCTATTGGAAGTCCATTTTAAAAACTAGCATAAGGGTTTATCTAAAACCAATTATGCATTTATCTGATTAAATCTATAAATAAAGTTGATCTGAACTTTGTAATTTGTAATAAATCTGTAAAGTGGATTCCATAACTAAGCTGAGGATCAAAAGATCAAAGCTTTGCTGTAAATCTAAAATAAATTTGATCATAAGATGCTTAAAGCATCATCTTTCTTGAAATATCAACATATAAACTTGGGCTTGATAACCCATGCATCAAATACATGTTAAAACATCATAATAATAATACTTGATAATGAACACAATGATAGTTCATCTCAAAATTTGGAAATTACTACAATAGGCATGAAAATATGAAAATAGACATGCAATTCATTTTCTAAAACACTTAAAATCTCATAATCTTGCAAATAGCAATAAAACGTATGAACCCTAATTCAAATCTCATGGGTATTCATTCAAAACCATATGAATTTATAACTAAAACTTGATTTTTGGCACAAGGATGAATAAAAATCCTTGTTCATAAACTCCACATACTTTGGTTGATGATTAGATGAAGAAACTTGAATTATTGATTCCTATTTTAGTCCTTGAAGATGAGTTCTTGATTATCTTGTCATGAAAATCCTCAATTTTGAGCTTTCTTGGAGAAATAATGGTGGAATTGATTTCTTGGTGAAGAAGTTTTTGAGTTCTAGGGTTTTGTTTGAGAGAAAATTGATGAATAATGGAATAATAGTCTTAGAATGGGTTTAATCTAATGTTTTGGACAGATTAAGGCTTGGGAATTGACCAAAATACCCCCTTTAAACTTCCTAATGGAACTTGAAAAGAGAACCAAAATCCCAATTTAATAGGCCACCGCAATGCACCACTATCATGGTGGCTCACTGGATAAGGGACAATTGGGAATTGGAAACTCTCCGCGACGTGGAGCTATCGTGGTGCCCCTTTGGAATGCCATTTTGATCATCGTCACGATGCGGTGAAATCATGTAGGCTTACTAGAAATTGAAAAATGGAAAATTCAACGTCTCCGTGATGCACCAATATCGCGGAGGTCCACTAAAAAATGACAATTATGAATTTGTCCTTCTCCGCAATGCGGTGACTGCCCAGTTGACACACGACTTACTAAAAACTCCCTAACTTCTTCACTGAGTATTGGATTTGGGTGAATTTGGTATAGATAGAAAGCTTATTCAATTTTCCACACCATGGAAGGTCTAAATCTTGAAAATTCTATATGAAATATAAAGGTATTCATTTTAGAAGATAATCCTTGACATTCTAGGGACGAAATTAAGCTAGAAAGAGTACGGGGTATTACACGTTTCTTGAGAATCTTTAACTTTGGAGGATTTAATTCTTGATCTTTAGGGAAGATGGAAGGGTTTTTTAAGAGTAATATGGAAGGTAATGAAGATTTTCATTCCCTAATCACGTTATTAGTTGAGGTTAGACGAGTGAAATTTATAGAAAAGGACATAATTGCCCCTCAGGCATTCAAACTCGTAACAGAATCTCATTTTTAGGACCCACCACGATGCGCCAAGTGGCTTATCATCATAGGCACCTCGATACGGTGCAATCGCGGTGACCCACTATTTTTGAAATCCAAACACAGCCCAATCCATGTCTGAATAATCTGAAACTTCCCTGAGACATGCCCTTTACACCCTTGAACATGAATTGACTAAAAAATATATGTATCGGGGTTGGGAAGACCAATTTATAATTCATTGAAGTTAAGGACTTAAAATAGGACTAAGTCTTTCAACCCTTTGAAAAATTTCAGGCTTTAAATCACTTATACTTGCAACTATGAGTAGTATCAAGTCAATAATGATTTGGGGTGTTATAGTAACTGGTGCGTGCAGTAAGGACATAAATAGAGAAGAGTAGTTACATGAGCAATGGGAGACCTGCAATCCCATAGTGTTGTCGTGGTTAATGAGCTCAGTGCGTTTTGAGTTATTGTATGGGATTGTATATGTAATAAATGCTCGAGAAGTCTGAGGATATCTAAAGGAATGATTTAATAAAGTGAATTGAATCAGGTTATATCAATTACAAGGATAAATTGAAACATTATGTGATTCAGTAGCTACTTATTTTACTAAGCTAAAGAGTTTATGTAATGCATATGATGTGGTGATTTCTGCTCCTTTATGTGATTGTCCAAGGTCTAAGGATTATACAGATCACCTTACTCAAATGAGGTTGATATAGTTTCTAGGTGGCTTGAATGATTTATATGACCAAGCTAGACGATAGATTATGTTGAAAGGATTTACACCTTCTCTCAATTAGGTATATGCTATAAAAGCAGAAGATGAGTTGCAGTAACTTGCTTGTGCATTTATCACAAGTGATAAATCAGATCCTACTACAATGCAGGTAAATAAAGGCTCAGAAGATAGATTATGTTGAAAGGAATTACACCTTCTCTCAATCAGGTATATGCTATAAAATCAGGTAGATTATGTTGAAAGGAATTACACCTTCTCTCAATCAGGTATATGCTATAAAAGTAGAAGATGAGTTGCAGTAACTTGCTTGTGCATTTATCACAAGTGATAAATCAGATCCTACGGTAATGAAGGTAAATAAAGGCTCAGAAAAGAGTTCCAAAAATTAAAATTACAAAGGGAAAAAGTGTGACTACTGTCATTTAACTGGACATACAATAGGGAATTGCTACAAGCTAATTGGATATCCTACTAACTAGAAACTAAAGTGGAAAGTGAATTATAATAATAGATACTCAAAAGGTTTCATGCATGGATATGTTAATCAAAATACTAGAAGGTTCATTGGTCCTAGGCATCTTGGAAGTCAATATGAAGGTCAAGTCAATACTTAATTTTTATCTAATAATTTTAATGGACAAATAGCTGGTGGAGATACAGGTCATATTACTTCAACTAGTTATGGTGGTCACAAAGAAATCAATTATGCAATACTAGCCAAAGGTCAAACCTTCATTGATGGAGAGTACTGGTAGATTATGGATCTTCTTAATAAGGATCAATAGGTGGTGAAATGTGCTAACATGTTAGGTATAGCTACAAGAGTGGGTAGTAGATTCTGGTGCTACTCATTACATTGTATCAAATAATAATATGTTTTTCATAAGAAATAAAGTAGTTAGAGAAGGAGAGGATAAAGTGAATCTTCCAAATGGAGCCAAGGTAGATATATCACACATTGGAGAGGCACTAGTTTTGCAAAATAAACTATGAAGGATTTGTTATTTGTCCTAGATTTCAAGCTGAATCTATTATCAGTTTCCAAGGTTACAAGACAGTTGTATTGTTTTCTATCCTTTTGCTTTGACTTCTGTGTATTTTAGGATCTTTACAGTGGTAGGGTGAGGAGGATTGGCAAAGAAAAAAAAGTATTATAAATCCTCAAAGGTGAGTATAGAATAGAGAATACACCTGAAGGTAATGAAAAGCTGGTAGAAGGCATGGTGGTACAAGATAACAACCTATGGTATAAAAGACTTGGACGTCCATCCACACAAGTATTGAAGTCACTTACTTGTTGAGTCATTATAAGGATTTTGAGCTATTAATAAAGGCCATGTATAAATAGACTAGATTGCCATTTCCTATCAGTGAAACTAAGTCAAGCTTGTGTTTTGATGCTGTACGTATGGATCTGCGGGGACCTATAAAACACTTATTTTTGATAAAAAGTTTTACTTCTTGACCATTGTAGATGATTGTAGTATATATTCTTGGATACACTTATTGCAGCTTAAATTTGAGACCATTGTTGCTTTAAAAACATTATGTTGATGGTTAAATTTCAATTTGGAACTAATGTGAGGTTTATAAGAACTGAAATGGTACTGAGTTTTTCAATACTCAATGTAATGACTTGTTTAAGAACTTAGGTGTGTTGCATCAAAGCACTTTTCCTTATACACCACAGCAGAATAGTCTAGTGGAAAGACAACATTGGAAAATCTTGAATATAGTTAGGGCTACCAGGTTTCAATTACAACTGTCTATCAGATACTGGGATCTAGTTGTTCAAGCTATTGTCTACCTGATGAATAGATTACCTTTATTTGATATCAATGGTAAAAGTTCATAGAAAGTGTTATTCTATAAGGTACCTTCCTTATCACATCTGAGGGTACCAGGTTGCTTATGCTATGCCTCAGCATTGCCTAAAGGTGATAAGTTTTTTGAGAGAGCTTAAACCTGTAGTATTAATGGGGTATTCCACTATACAGAAGAGATACTTGTTACTGGATCTGAATTCTAACAAGTTTTTTGTTAGCGAAGATAATATATTTCAGAAAAGTTTTTTTCCTTTTGCTAAGAAAAAAGGTCTGAATCAATCTATAGACTCATTCAAGTCATATGCAGAAGATAGTGACGATGATAAAGAGTCAGCTGATTTAGCAAATATTGGTGATGATCAAACTTTAAATATAGGAGAATTATCTCAAGGCACTTCAACACCTGTTCTACCAGTGGATGCAACAAATCAGCTAGTTGTTCAACCTACTAAATCATTTCCTTCATGTATAGACAATGAGAGCCTATTCCTCATAGAAGAACATCTAGAGTGGATAAGGAACCAATCTGGATGAAGGACTACACTGTACCTGGGAAGAGAAATGGTAAAATATATCTAATTGCAAATTACTTATCCTACATGAATACCACATCTAGCTATCAATGATATATGAATAGTTTTTCAGAATTAGTAGAACCTTAGTTTTTTGGTTAAGCTTCCAAAGATGATGTATGGATTTAGGCTATGAAGTTGGAGATTTAATCACTTGGGGACAAAATCACAAGGGGGGGTGGTTGATTTACCTCCTAGTAAGAATGTCATTAGCTAAAAATAGTTGTATAAGATCAAGTATAAAGCAAATAGAGAGGTTGAGAGATCCAAAGAAAGATAGGTGGCAAAAGGTTATAGTCATCAGGAAGGACTAGACTATCATGACCATTATCACCTATAGCAAAGATGGTGATTGCCAGGTAATGTTATTGCCTTTGTTGTATCAAGAGGATGGAGCTTGTATCAAATATATGTCTATAATGCTTTTCTGCAGGGAGATTTAGATGAAGAAGTGCATATGCAACTACTTGAAGGCTTTCAACAAAGGGACACAATAAAATTTGTAGGTTGCTTAAGTCCTTATATGGACTTAAATAAGCTTCTAGGAAATGGAACATTAAACTGATTCAGAACTCATAACTACAGGATTCACTTAGAGTGCCTATGAATGCTCTTTGTTCCAGTGATCTGTTGATCATTGGAGATAATGAGAGTATGATTTCTAAACACAAGTATTACACAAGCAATTTAACCTCAATGAATTAGGAAAGCGTAAGTACTTTCTGGGAATTGAAGTTTTGAGGTCATCACAAGGAGTTATTTTAAATCAAAGGAAGTATCTTCTAGAGTTGATCTCAGAAGTTGGTCTAGCTTGTGTAAAGACAGTATCTACACCTATAGAATCTAGTGCTAAGTTGATATCAGTAGAATATGATAAATCCATAGGTTGTACTAGTAATGATATCTGAAGAATGCAACTAATTATCAGAGGGTAGTTAGAAAGCTTATGTATGCTACTATAACTAGAGCAGATATTAGTTATATTGTTCAGACATTGAGCTAGTTTATGCAAAAGCCTAGGATATCTCATCTAGAAGCAGCTTATAGGGTGATCAGATACTAGGATATCTCATCTAGAAGAAACTTATAGGGTGATCAGATACTTGAAAGGCTCAGTAAGTCAGGGTATCTGGTCGAAGAACCAAACAAAGACAAACTTATTTTTTAGTGTGACTCAAACCGAGCTGCTTGTCCCAATACCAGAAGGTTGGTGACTGGATATGTTGGATAGAAGGATCATTTGCAGAGTTAAATATGTTGGTAACTAAACCTGTTACATTGCTTAGTGATAGTAAGTCATCCACATAGAGCTAGTCCTATCTTTAATGAGAGAACAAGACATATAGAAATTGATTGTCATTTTATTAGAGACAAAATTAGGAGTGTCACACCCCTTTTTTCACTCCAAAAAAGGATATCGTTTAAAGTTTGAAAGGGTTTTTATTAAAGTGAAAAAAAATAAAAATTTTGTTTTGAAAAGGATTATTTTTATTTAAACAAAGATTCGCCACTTGGCATAATTGGGTGTGCCAAGTCACCTTTGGGAATCCTTTTTCAAAAACTATTTTTGACTCTTTTAAACTGATCTGCGAATAATGATTCTGGTTAAGGAATTCTATTGACCAAGGGGAAGGTGTTAGGCACCCCTTGATCCAGCGGTTCGACCACGGTCGCTTGTGGAGTATATCAGCTAATTTGAACACTATGAATGTATAAACCAAACCAAACACAAATAAAACGATCAATCAAACAAACAAATCCAAAACAATGTCCAGTCCAATTATTACAATCCAAAAATAAAAAAAAGGTACTAAAAGTAAACCTACACTAATCCTAAACTACGGTCCAATGCTTGATCTACTGTCCCAAGCCTTCATCGAGAACATCCTCTGAGTACAAGGTACCTCGGGACATTCCCTAGAGAATAAGTACATAAGACCTTGGGGCATTCCCCGGTAAAATGAATACTTTTTTTTCTCAAGTACGATAAACTAGAAAACATTCAACACATATTCCACATTCAATAATTCAACAAAAACACTATTCCTAAATCTTGCTTACCCAAACCTACATTGACCTACCCCGCTTGACCTATCATGATACTATCAAGGAATCAACAACCATAATAATGAATCAAAACAAAACTAATGTATATTCATCTTTTATCAAATCACGATCCCAAACCCGAATCCTTTTTAAGCTGAAAGTCAATGGATTCATTAGTTCAAATTACTATTCAAAGCCCAAAACCAACATAAAACATATTCGATCTACGAAGGTTCAAACAAATTAAGAATATGAATCATTCATATCTCACAACACAATTAATAGTACGAAAAGATTCAAACGCACACCACCAAACTCACATCATAGCCACATTAAAAATAATAAAGAGAGAGACTTTAGGAATGGACCTTCAAAGGATCGAATTTGTTGATAATAAGAAAACCCGAGATCGAGAATCTCAAACCAGAACCCCAACAACGAAACGAACCGAAATTGATGGCGAGAAATTGAAACCCCCAAACTCCGAACACCTGTTCCAACGAATTTCAGTGCGCCTTGATGTTTTTCGGCGACTGTATTGCCAGAATAGTGAATAAACACAGACAACAAACCACCCAAAACTGTGATCAGCTATTAGTGTGAAATTTTAACCGAAACCTAAAGAAAATGAACTATCATGAAACATAGTGGTCATGGCTCTCATGTATATTGCTTCAGCATTCTTCAAACCAAACGGCATCACTCAATAACAATAGGTCCCCCATGGTGTGATAAAAGACATCTTCTTTGCGTCTTCATCATCCATAATGATCTAGTGGTATCCGGCATAACAATCCACAAAAGAGGCAACCTCATGTTTAGTGCAGTTGTCCAGCAAAATATAGATGTTGGGCAGCGGAAAATCATCCTTCAGACTTGCTCTGTTCAAATCACGGTAATCAACGCATACTCGAAATTTGCCATCTTTCTTTGTGACAGAAACAACATTGAATAACCACGTAGGATAATGAGCCACTCGAATGACTTTGGATTCAAGTTGTTTCATGATTTCCTCTTTGATTTTAATGGTTACATCAGTTTTAAACTTCCTCAACTTCTGTTTTACATGGGAAAATATGGGATCAGTTGGCAATTTATGAGCCACTAATTCAGTGCTTAAACCAGGCATATCATCATAAGACCATGCAAAGACATCCTTATAATCAATTAATGCTTGAATCATTCCATCTTTTAGTTGCGACAAAGCATGTACACTGATTTTAGTTTCCCTAATATCTTCTTGGTTTCCCTAGATTGATTGGATCAGTTTCATTCAAATTAGGATTCGGCTTGTCTTCAAACTGTTCTGACTTTTTGCTTTTTCCTCTAGTGCCTCTACTTCATCATATTCTCCCTCTTGCTTCATTATATCTTGATCAGTTTGGATTTTAAGATCAGGCTGAAAATTCTGCATGTATGTCATGTCATTAGAATCAGCATAAAGAGAACTATATAAGAAAAAAGACAAAATCAAAATATATTAGACACAAAATAAGAGCACATTGCATTTTATTAAAAGGGAAAGATAGGAGGGTTTAAACACAAATGACAACAGAATGTAAACAAGCTAAACTCTGAATTACAACCCTGAAATAACTCGGATAAATAGAAAGAAAAATAAAATGAACTACTAAAATTCCCTTCTGACGGGGAGAGGAGTGACTTCCCAATTGTTGAGCTAGACATTAGGACCTATGAACTGCACGCCTGCATTATTGGTACCCTCTCCTGCTTCAACCATATCAACATCAATCAGCAGGTTCTGGAAGTCATCAACTAATTTAACTTCAAATTCTACAGGCTTCGTGACATCGCTCTTGACAAATGATTCACTGAGTAGCGGCATTGGGCGAGGGAGTGACCATGTTTCCTTTTTCCTTCCCTTGGCCTTCTTCAAATCTTCAGCCATAGGTTCAAATCCCAGACCAAAAGTGCCCATGTTCTCTATTGAACATATGGGATGAACGATACCGTGCAGACACACTCCCAAACCCTTCCCTGGCACAAATCCATATTTCAAAAGCTCACTCACTATCATGATAGAAACGGAAGACAATTGTGGTTCCGAAATAACCTGCCCTTCAACGATATGATTCACCGACACTATATCAAAAGTTTGATAGACAAAGGTCTCCTCTACATTATTTGCTTCAATAAGGGACAAGGAAGAATCTTCGTAGGCAGACAAATCCCCTTCACCATGAATAACCACTTCTTTCCTCTCATTCTTAAACTTGATCATTTGGTTTAATGTGGATGCAACCGCATTGGCCTTGTGGATCCATGGTCTTCCCAACAACATTGTAAGAGGAATCTTTATTCAATACTTAAAACTCTATGGTGAACTCAATAGGCCCTATAATCAACATTAGTTCTATTTCACCAATGGAGTTTGATTTTGCACCATAGAAAGCCCTGACAGATACATGGTTGGGCCTGATCCTCTCAACACTAATATTTAACTTTTGCAAAGTAGAAATAGGGCAGATATTTGCTCCTAAACCTCTGTCAATCATGACATGAGTGACGCAGAAATCTTCATACTTAACTGTAATATAAAGACCCTGGTTATTCCCCTTATCTTCAATAGGCAATTCATCGTCAAAGAAGCTGATTCGATTAACCTCAAAGATTTTTCCAACCATTCTCTCAAGCTGATTTACTGTAACCTCCCTAGGAACATATGCTTTATTTAATGCCTTTAATATAATATCACGATGTTCCTTGGAATGCAACAATAACGATAATAGGGAAATTTGAGCAGGGGTCTTCTTTAACTGATCTATTATTGAATATTTCGGCAATTTCGGCAATTTCATCTTTTTTAAAAATTCTTCGGCTTCTTCTTCAGTGACAGGATTTTAGATAGATGAAGGCCCAATCATGATTGGCTTGGTCTTCAGGAACAAAGCATCTTCCTAACTGAGTTAGACCCCCTATCTCATCTACCTCTTCTATGACTTTCTTCCCCTGATAAGTCATCACAGTCCACTTATAGTTCCAGGGGACCTTTTTCGTATCAACTATCAGAGGTTGGGTCACCCGTTTGATGACAATAGGCACTGCCAGTGGTTCTTTCACCGTCAAGATAGGCTTACCCGGAGCTCCTACCACCATCAACTTAGGTTTATCCTGACTTAAATCAACATATCTTCTGGCACCTTGCACCGTGATCACGGGTTTCTTTGTACTTTCTTGGTCTTTATCTTCTCCCATTCTTTCCTGGCTTAATGACATTGCTTTCAATGAATCTTCCATATTCACTGATTTGTCCTTATTGGTCTATATTCTGACAATAGGCTTATAAAACCTTGACGACTCTTTCCCGTTGTATATCAGTTCTAACATATTGGTTTTTGCATAGGTTGGCAACATATTTTGGTTAACATTTGGAACTTCCAAGGACTAGACCAAAATTTGATTTGCATTAATTAAATCACCGACATCTCTCTTCAAATGCCAGTATTTCTCAATATCATGCTCCGGTATGTTAGAACAATATGCACACCTTAACAAATAATCAAGATTTCTTGGAGGTGGATTAGAAAGCCTTTCTTGAATTGGGTTTAAGACCTTTATCTTTCTCAACCTATCAAACAAGCTAGCATGTGACTTCTCAAGAGGTGTGAACTAATTTTTGACCGCTTTCTATTTTTTGTACTCGGGCCTGGGTTGGAAACCGGGTCTGGAAGGGTTTTGGTAATTTGGTAGAGCTGATGGATGATTTTATGGAACTTGCGCATGCCATTGCGGGTAAGAAAAGGTTTGGGCATATGGCTGTGTGCTATATACTGGGTACGGAGGTGGTGGTATGGAATATAATGGGTTTTATGGAGGGTAGTAATGATGGGAAGGAATATATGGAGCTTGGGCGTAGACTTGTACTTGGGATTGGAGATAGGGGCAAGGCAGCTTTTTGGGATAGGAATGGGTTCCAGCTACAATGGTCACCATATCCTCTTTCTTCTTTTTACCTTTGAACGCACCAGATCCACCTTGAATCACTTGTGTGGTGGCTTTCAAAGCGGAAAAACTTACTATTCCGGCCAGTCTTGATTCTGTACTCTATCATCTCTCCCATTTTGAGGACTTCAATAAAAGACTTTCCCATCACCGAAAGTAAATGTTGAAAATAGGTCTCATCCTGTGCCTGAATGAAACCTCTACCCGCTTACTCTCCTTTATTGGAGGCTTTACCATGGCGTCCTGTTCACGCCACCTTATCGTGTATTCCCTAAAGCCTTCAGTGCTTTTCTTCTTCATGTTGACCAAGGATTTTTCGTCAGGAATCAGGTCGACATTATACTAAAAATGTTAAACAAACTCAGAAGCTAAGTCATCCCATCTGTTCCACTTGTCGATATCTTGATCGACGAACCATTCTGAAGCCAGATCAGAAAGACTCTCGCCAAATAAAGCCATAAGAAACTCTTTTCTTCCCCCTGCATCCCTCAATTGGTTGCAATAATGTCCCAAGTGTGCCAAGAGATCACCGTGCCCAGCATACTTCTCGAACTTGGGTATTTTAAAGTTGAGGGAAAGGTTGACGTCTAGGAACATGCAAAGATATTTATAGGAATCACTCTTATAACCTCCGGTTCTCTGCAGATTCCTCATGGCCTGTTCCAAACTTTTCAATTTTCGTGCTATGACCTCCTGTTCCTCTGTTACGATAGGTTTCTCCATATCAAATGGAAATGCAGGTGGCTGAGTATGCCCATATGGTTCATTCATTCTCAAAATAGGCTCCGGGGCATAATGCTGACTATCTAAAAGCTTCAATACTCGCTTACTGGCAGACCGAGAAAGCACTATTATCGAACGCACAACATATGTGGGAGCTTAAGGTGGTGGCAGATCCACGAACACAGGTGCTATCAGTGGTGCCGGCTGAGTCATGGGCCTTCATTGAGGAACTGCCAGGGGCATACTAGAAGTGCCAGGGTAATATTGCCACGGAGTGAATCCTGGTGCGTGCTCCAGTGACTCAATGGGAATAGAGAATTATGCCTGAGAGAGCGGTGGGAAATTGGGGATATTCCCAAGATCTTCAGGGAGTAGAGGAGGAGGCATGCCACTAGCCCATGCTCGGTGCAGATCTAGCAATTGTTTTCTAAGTCTTAATACCTCATTATTGCATTCTGAACTTTCTTCCCCGGGATCCTAATCTGGGTCAATGAGTAAATTTTCAATCTCCCTACTAGCCATGGCGAGCTTTGTTTTTGATCTAGTGAAGTACCAGTGACTAGCCAGAGTGCTGCAAATCCACCACTGTTATCTGAAAGAACATGCTCATCCAAGACAACTCCCGTTAGGATTAGGGCACACAACATGCATGGGAATCACATTGGTAAAATTATCCTAGATTCATGTTCATTTCTACCAGCCTTTGAGGGTAGCGAGGTCATTTTAACATCATCCCGATTTCTATCTACGCTCATTTTCTTCTTTCCTCCAATCCATACCTCTTTTCTTTTGCCTTTATTTCTCTCTCCTTTTGTATTTGTCTCTATTCTTTCCCTTCCTTCTCTCATCATTCTTTCTTTCTTTTCTTCTCTCGCTATCTATCTTCTTTTATCATTCTTTATGGCTTTTGCTTTTATTTAAAAGAGGAAAAAAATAATAAAAAACAAAGAAACAAAATGATTAGATCGAACCCAAAAGTAGGTTGCCTAGTATCATGTTGTACATGAATCAGATCTTGCGTAGTTCGGGACGCCTATGCATAAATACCAGCAAATTAAAGAATTTTGATTGATTTTGATGATTTTTTTTAAAAAAAATGAAAAACCAACAAAAGAAAGAACGACGCAACATCACAACATTTTGGTAAAGGCAACAACGAAACATACTTCAAATTTAGGACCACTTTAAAACTAAACAACAAATACAAAACAACATTCTAGTCCCCTAAGACGACATACGTGAAATTACTAATAAAGACTCTAATATCAAAAACAACTTGACTCTGACTTAACACAGAAACCACCTTACAATGGCAGAAATATAAAAGACTCAAACTAAATAAAGATAATAAATGTTCTTTCAAACTAGTGCTCTGTGTGAGGTCCCTGGCTGAGATGAACCCATCTGTGAAGTCCCCGTTTTTCCACTCAAAATTCGCAACATATCCTGCAACGATGCTTTGACACTCGGGAATAAAATTCTCGCCCATATCCCTGCCTCTTGGAGATTACACCCAAAAAGGTTTTTCTGACACCCATCCACAATTATGTTCAAACATGACAGCTGAACTCTCAAAAACTCCACCTTGGCACCCGAATCTTCCTGCTCATCGTCCTCTACCATGATTGCTTCCCTTATTCTTCCTCTAAGTTGGGCTGGTAAGGGTATACTAATGCCACAGGGTAGAGATTGTAGTCATATTATATAGTTTTGAGTGCACCCTGGACTTTCCTCAAGAGTATCGACACCTAGCTTTATCATATTATTCTAGAATTGCTCATATTTTCTTTCCCCCACGTCTTGGTCTTTAAAGTACTCTACATCCTTTAGAAGGTCCATTATTGGGGGGACGTCTTGCATCCTACCCAACTAATGCATCACCCTTCTTGGACTATAAGGCCTAGTGCAATTAAGACCTATCAAAACCAGAAAGAGTTATATTTGAGATCCAATCAAGATTTTCTTAGGACGAAACCACATATAGGACCAAAGAATGTTGTCCGGAGTTCTTGATTTGAGAAATTCGATCCAGGAATTGACTCCCATAGGAAAAGAAAATTTATCAAAACGCATTCTCTCTTACATGGCTTGCACTCGATCATTCAGACAATGGTCGATCACATCTGCTTTAATCAAAGAAGGTGTATGCAAATGCTTCATCATCCACAACTGTAATATCAGATTACTCCTCTCAAAAAACCATACCCCTCCTTTTACTTCAGTTAAAGCCTTATATATTTCTGTTAAGATCATTGGTACAATGGTGACCTCATCTTGTTTCTTGAATAAAGCTATCACCACTGATTATAGACGAGTATTTATACATCTCTCATCTAACGGGAACACTAAGATGCCCAACAAAGCCAAATAGAAAACCTCAAGATGACGTTGTTCCCAGACTTTTTTGGTAGTACAAAATTCATCCCAAAAGCATTTAAAACCCTCTAAGGACCCAAATCTAGCAAACAAATAGTCCAAGGAAATCCAAGATTGTTTGAGACATCCCATATACTTGTTATCTTTCAATCCACAAAGTCGAAGAAATCTCTTACGAGTATGATTGCGGGCTAAAATCATCTGCAAACCCATATAAGTCAATTAAAACAAATGAAATATTTCTGCCAGGGTAGGAGTCAATTCACAACTTATGAACCTAAACACCAAATTATTTGGATCCTAAAAAGTCAACGCAGCTTCTATTAGATCCGGACGGGGTGTGAGATCCATGAGTGCTACAAGATTGCCTAACACTTTCCTAACTTTGTGCTTTTCAGAGTAATTGAACATGCCCCACTACTTGATTAACTTTTTGGGTACCTTGACAACCATAAGGACTCTAGACTTTGTGGACAGATCCATCCTGTAATAATAGATAAGACATTATCTCAAAAAGTTGATAAGAGTAAAAGGTTCCCAACCATTGGGAATTTGATACGGACATAAGTCGATGGGACAGACCACTTCATGACTCCAATTCATCGAACAGTAACACTGAATAAAATCAGCCTACTTGGCTAACAACTCTAGATTACGGGGTGAAAGACCTAGGCTAAGACTAAGACAAAGGCCAAAATAAAGATTACCGAATCCACCGAGGACTGCCTACGTATCCCACCCTGAGGGACAGAAATCAAGTATGCATAGTTCGTTCAGATTAGACAATTAAGTCTTAAAGAACCAAACTAAGACTTGACCTGAGAGACGCGATTACAGATAGACGATGAAATATGTCAATAAAATCATTTTGAGCTTTTCAATTTGACACTTCACATAAAACTGACACCAACGATTATGAAAGAAAAAAACTTTTTGGATATGTCAGTTTTATGAAATGTACAAAACTTCTACCATCTTTTCCATTCCTCTTTTATAAAAAGCTCCTATTAGAAGAAATCTTTTTGAAAATTTTAAATTATGGACGCTTACTAAAGAAACAAAGAAAAATAGTTTTGATGTTTTTGTTTTTGACAAAATGAGTGCAAAAGGTAAAAAATCTTTTTGAATTTTTGAATTGTGAAAAACAAAAGCCATAAAGAACATTAAAAGCTACGAAACCCTTTTTGACACACTTCTCTTTTTTTTTTTCAAGCACACCTTACTTCTAACACATGCTTTCCTCGAATCAGTCCGTCAAATGACCACATTACCCTCAAAGATGCAACATTTAGCATGTGGGGATGCTTTAAAGGTGAGTCTCCTACAAAGGACCAAGTGGGCCCCACTAGGTCTCAATATGATGCACATAAGAATGACCTAAAGGCTGACCTACATTGTGTTTTACTAACAAGGCCATTCGGGGGAGCATATGATCGATAGTGGCTGCTTTGCTTTTCGCCTACTCGATACATCCAACAGCTCCCCCTAAAATAAGGATGACTCAACTAGAGTTTGTGCGCATGACGTGCACTTTGTGACTTGTTGCAGAAAGAATTGACTCGGGTTATGCAAATGATGCCAGATATAAAGTGGTAACACATAAAGAAAAATTGTAAACAAAGAGCACAGAAACGCACAACAGTGATAACAATAACACAAAAAATAATCACAAACAATGTTTATCACCCATAATGCCAAAAAAAGTCGATACGACTCCAAAAATAAGCTTGAATTCTAAAAAATCCCCAGCAGAGTCGCTAGAGCTGTCACACCCCTTTTTTATCTCCAAAAAAAGATATCATTTTAAGTTCGAAGGGGTTTTTATTAAAGTGACAAAAAATAAAAATTTTGTTTCAAAAAGGATTATTTTCATTTAAACAAAGAGTCCCCACTTGACATAATTGGGTGTGCCAAGTCACCTTTGGGAATTCTTTTTCAAAAATTATTTTTGACTCTTTTACACTGATCCGCGAATAGAGATTCCGGTTAAGAAATTCAATCGAACGAGTGGAAGGTGTTACGCACCCCTCGATCCCGTGGTTTGACCACGGTCGCTTGATGGAATATATCGGCTGATTTGAATACTATGAATATATAAACCACACCAAACACAAATAAAATGATCAATCAAATAAACAAATCCAAAACAATGTCCAGTCCAATTATTACAACCCAAAAATAAAAAAAAGGTACTAAAATTAAACCTATGCTAACCTACACTAATCGTAAACTACGCTCCAATGCTTGATCTACTATTCCGAGCCTTCATCACAAACATCCTCCGAGTACAAGGTACCTCAGGGCATTCACCGGTGAATAAGTACATAAGACCTCGGGGCATTCCCTGGTAAAATGAATACATTTTTTTCTCAAGTACGATAAACTAGAAAACATTCAACACACATTCCACATTCAATCATTCAACAAAAACACCATTCATAAATCTTGCTTACCCAAACCTACATTGGCCTACCCCGCTTGACCTATCATGATACTATCAAGGAATCAACAACCATCATAATGAATCAAAACAAAACTAATTTATATTCATCTTTTATCAAATCACAATCCCAAACCTAAATCCTTTTTAAGCGGAAAGTCAATGGATTCTATAGTTCAAATCACTATTCAAAGCCCAAAACTAACATCAAACATATTCTCTCTACGAAGGTTCAGACAAATTAAGAACATGAATCATTCATATCTCGCAACACAATTAATAGTACGAAAAGATTCAAAACCATACCACCAAACTCACATCATAGCCACATTAAAAATAATAAAGAGAGAGAGTTTAGGAATGGACCGTCAAAGGATCGAATTTATTGATAATAAGAAAACCCAAGACCGAGACTCTCGAACCAGAATCCCAACGATGAAATGAACCAAAATCGATGGCGAGAAATTGAAACCCCCAAACTCCGAATAGTTGTTCTAACGAATTTCAGTACGCCTTGATGTTTTCCGGCGACTGTATTGCCGGAACAGTGAATAAATGCAGACAACAAACCACCCAAAATAGTGATCAGCTGTTAGTGTGAAATTTTAACCGAAACCTAAAGAAAATGAACTAATTTCACACCATCTTCCTTCTATTTTTCAACTTTCTCCCTCGATTTTAAAACCCCTTTTCTCCCTATCGATTCTATGAGTGCACAATTTATCCTTGAGAAGAAAAAGAATTCATTTTTTTGTATTTGTGTTCCCCCCATAAGAAAGAAAAATCATAGTGTGTATGTGATTTTTTTTTTTTTGCCTATGTATATGTGTGTATCATGAGCAGAAAAATTGAAACAAAAAATGGAGAGTTTCCTTTTTTTTTTTTAAGGATGATGGTGATGTCTATCTCTCCTCTAGTGAAGGTATATTCGAGTATATATGGTGAGGTCCCTCACGTGATTGGAGTCTATGTTAGCATGAGAACAACAACAACAACAACAACAAACCCAGTGTATTCCCACCTAGTGGGATCTAGGGGGGTAAGATGTACGCAGTCCATACCTCTACCTCTGATGAAGTAGAAAGGCTATTTCCGATAGACCCCTGGCTCAAGGCACGAGATACCACACAAACACATGAAAACAAATGAAAAAAAATAGGGTCCATGAGTGAGGTGTTCATAGGGAAATTTCCTAGAAGGTTCCTTCTAGTTATATCTCTTTTTGGACAAGAAAAGGAAGGGGGGAGGTGTTGTTTTTTAATTGGAGGGGTAAGGGTTAGGTGTCTTATTTTTAATTGAGTGGGTTGTTGGAATATTAGATAAGATAAAATTAGTTAGGGTTTGTTATTTGGATAAAATAAAAAAGGAATTAATAAATAAGTAAAAGATGGGGTGGTTATTCATTTGTTTTTTTTGAAAAAAATTATAAGATGAGGTTAAAGTGTGTGATAACGGAGTAGAATTTTTTTCAACGGGACAAAATTACGTGCCTACAAGGAGTGCTTTAGTGCAGACTCTGTATGTCTCTTCACAGTATCAGGTGGCTGATATGCTAACAAAAACCTAGGTCATGATCAACATTCTAAACTATTGAGCAAGCTTGGTGTGATTAACATTTTGCACCTTTCAGCTTAAGGAGAAGTATTGAAAACTTCAGTTCATATAACTACTTTGATCATTTTCTGTTTGCACTGTTGCATTGGTTTACTATACATGTGAGTTAGATAGTTTGTTAGTTTGTTAGCTAGTCGGTGAGTCCTGTGGTAAACTGGTAGCTGAGCGTGTAATGTAGTTAAGGAGAGAATCTTCTAGAAGATATACACACATCTATATAAATATGCTAGTTGTAACAATGCAAGTTGAATGATAGTTAATAAAAAATAATTTCTCTTCTTTTTCCTTCTCCTCTGTTCAATACATCTTGGTTAATGAAGCTTTGCACTAGATAGTTGGTAAAAGTTTTCAGATCCACCAGTAAAGAAAGGACACGGGATGCTCCACTCAAAATATGTTAAAGAAGTATTTTCTCATTATGCATCGTCTATACAATATATAGGATTTACAAAGATATGGGGGGATATTTACAATCCCAAAAAATATAGTACAATCCCAAAAAGGCTCCTTTTCCTTCTTCCTTCTCGAAAATATCCGCCCTCCTTTTCCTTCTTCCTTCTCGAAAATAACCCTAAAAAATGTAGAAATCCTCAGAGTAGAATCCGCAGGAGTGTTGCGTGGTGTGCTTGCCTTTAAATCAGCAATCACTTCAGACATAACATTCTCTTCCTTCTCATGATCCCGCTGATCAATATCAAGCAATGGCAGCCCAGACAACGTCTTAATAACATACTAATTGAACAAAGATTCTTGAATTCGATCGAAAAATGTACTAATAAAATGACTTAGCTAGCACTTTCACAACAAGTGTTTTTGTTGTTCTATAGAATACAGAGAAGAAGAAAACAGTCGTTTGAGAGTAAAAAATATTCTTCTTGTTTATTCATTTACATCTGAGAATATAAGTGGACAAAAGACTCCTATTCTATTTCTAACTAGGAAACTAATAAAATCCTATTCTACATTCAACTAGGATACTAATAAAATCCTATTTTATCTCTAACTGAATTTCAGAAATAAAATTACTAAACTAAAAAAAGAAAATTACAATAAATAACTCAATACTTCAACACTCCTTCTTGAGATGTTTTCTAGTAACTCCAAGTTGTTCATGAAGAGTTTCAAATCTGAATTTTGGAAGATCTTTGGTAAATATATCAGCGAGCTTCAATCCCTCCTTGTTCTTGACAATTTCATTGAACATATCAATACATTTCTTCACAAGGTTCTTCCTAATAACCTTGAGAATCTTGTTCTGTTGTAGCATTTCATGAGAGATGTTGAGAGGCAAATCATCAGATTCCACAACACCCTTCACAAATCCAAGGTACTCAGGCATAAGCTCCTCACAGTTATCCATAATGAACACCCTCCAGACATATAACTTGATGTTGTTCATCTTTTTTCGAGCTTCAAATGCTAGCATAGAATCTTGCTTCAAGCAAACTACAAGATCCTCATCTTCAGAAACCTCTTCCTTTCCACGAGAATTTGACCCTCTAGAAACCAGAGTACTACTTAAAGTAGGGAACTGCAGAAAGCCACTACTTGCATGCTCAGGATTTATGGGAGTTGATGTATGAGCACTTGCTAGATGACTTGAAGAGCTAACTTGGGAAGACATTTTTGAACTGGAAGCAGGTTTATTTAACTAAGAAACCGTTGCCTCAACACCAGCAGGCAAATCAGCATTATCAAATTGTGCCTGTATATTCAAGTAATCACATTCATCATCATCATAGTTTGACACATTATCGCAATCATCTATCCCATCATCTCCATCATTCTTTCTTCATGAAATGTGACGTCTGAATTGGAACTATTTTTATTGCCAAAGTCTGGAGATCCAGATATGTACCCAGCTATAGTATGTGGTTATCCTTAGTTATAGCCTCCTTATTGTTTTGAAAATGTTGAATATTTTCTTAAGAAGTGATTTGTTCGATTTCAACGTCCATTGAAGCGCAACAATTTTCAATTTTTCAAGAATAAAAAATAAAATCGTCATCATTGTGCTTGGTGGTCACAATAACCTGCTCACATTGACTACTTGGATAAACTTGCTTAGAATTTAAGTTCCAACTCAAAGGAAAACTTCTTTTTATCATTTCAACCGTAATCACTTCTTGGCCGCTAGAATTAGAAACAACATATTTTTTGTCTTTGAACATTAACATATAATCCTTTTCTAGAATTTGATCAAAACTTAAAAGATTTTGGTCAAGATCAGGTACCAACTAAACATCTTGAATAAATTTAGTACCTTTGGGAGATTCAATTGCCATAGTTCCTTTACCAACAATCTCAAACATAGTTTTATTGGCCAACTTGACACTACCTTTGGCAGATTCTAACTTCACAAAATATTCTTGTTTGTTGGTCATGTGTTGAGTGTAACCACTGTCCAGAAACCATGTGTTTTCATTATTCAATCTTGTTGCTGCATTGTCGTAAACACAAACTCCTCATATTCTTCAACTTCCGAAACATTGCCTTTTTGAGTTTGTTGGTTATTCTCCTTCTTCACTCTGCAAAACCTTTCAACATGTCAAAGATTATTGCAATATCTACACTGGAGAGGTGGTTTCTTCCCCTTAAACTAACAATCATCCTCTTTATGATTGATTTTTTTGCAATACTTGCATGGGGGAAAGTTTTCTCTCTTCTTGACTCCATTGTGAGAATCGCCTTGATTATTTATACTAGAATTAGTAGAAGTTTCTGAGATTTTACCTTCCTCTTGCATTTGAATCTTTCCTTTGAACTTGGCTTGAAAAGCAGTTTCAGTAGCTTCTTCAGTAGCTTCTTCTAGCCTCAAGGATATTCTTTGCTCTTGAGCTTAAAGAGCATGTACAAGTTCTGAAGGTGAAAGTTTAGTGAGATCTTTTAAATCATTGAGTGAGGAGATCTTTGCTTCAAATCTTTCCAGCAAACTCACAAGAACCTTTTCCATGATTCTTAAATCTGTAAGCTCTTCTCCTATAAGTCTGATTTGGTTAACAACCTTCATCAACTTGTTGGAGAATTCTTCAATAGTTTCTAAATCCTTCATTCTGGGAATTTAAAACTCTCTTCTCAGATTTATCACTTTTATTTGCCTAATCTTGTCACTTTCATAAAATTCTTCTTTCAACTTTTCCCAAGCCTCCTTTGCAATCTCACTCGCCATAACTCTAGAGAAAATTACTTCTGAAAGTGCTAATTGTATGCAAGAGAGAGCTTTAAAGTTTTTTGAAACCTCTTCTCCGTGATTGTTAATTTGCGCCATAGTTGGATTATTTGGCAAAGGATTTACCTCTCTTCCAACCTCTACAACTTCACACAGATCATATGCTCGCAAGTATCTTCTCATCTTGAGATCCCAAATTAGATAATTCTCACTAGAAAAATTGGGGGTGAAGGAATTGGGAAATTACTAGAAGCCATAACAATATTGACTTTTTACGCAGGGTTATTTTTGGGGGTCTTCTATCTCACAGATCCCTCAAACAATTGGCTCTTGATACCAATTGTTGTTCTATAGAATACAGAGAAGAAGAAAACAGTCGTTTAACAAAACAGTCGTTTAACAGTAAAAAATATTTTACATGTTTATTCATTTACATCTGAGAATATAAATAGAAAAAAGACTCCTATTCTATTTCTAACTAGGAAACTCATAAAATCCTATACTACCTTCAACTAGGATACTAATAAAATCCTATTCTATCTCTAACTGAATTTCACAAATAAAATTACTAAACTAAGAAAAGAAAATAACAACAAATCTTCAACAGTTTTCAACAACGAAATGTATGCACCAACCTAAAGACAAATCCAAATACTTGACACATATGGCAAAAGCTTCCCACCGGTCATTTTATCAACTTTCAAATAAAAAATACACTTCCAAGCAATCAAAACCAAACTCAACCAAATGTAATTCAACACTGAATTCCTCAATCCATACACGAAATACAATATGCGTTTTTGTAATAAAAAGTTTCTCTCAATGAAGAACACAACTAACCTTATACCCTAACTAGAAACCAATATTCCACAAATCAAAACCATGATCGTTACTTCTCATTTCCACAATTCAAGTCCAAAAGCTCTGTTTTCCCTCAATATACTAAATATAAAACTACAAACTAAAAGAGCAATAATGGAAACTAAACTCACCAACTGAAGAACAGTTAATGTACTGAACTTCACTTTCTTGTATTTCTCAGGTAAATCTTCATCTGAAAAAGGGTCCTCTTCTTCAACTTTACTGTCTTATAATACAGCTCCAGACCTCTGATCTTGCTCTTGTGAGTCCATTAGCCTTGATTTGGTCCTATTCATCGAAAGACTCGATATTTTTCCTAAAAGAAGAGGTGGACAACAGTGAATATTTTGAACATGGTCATTCTATCACAAAGCTGAAATCTAAATGAGTACTGATGTTGTTGTCAGTCTTGTTGAAATGCGGTTTTGAAGAAGGAGACAATTCAGTATTTGGTTTGGATATATGCATGGAAAGATTGGATTCCTATGTTGCATCAAGACGCAACCAAGTCCCAGGACGCATCACAATAAACCACAAATCCTTCAGTGCCTTCAGGCAATGTCAAAAATCAGAGCCGAAGTTAGCTTACCTTAAGCTTCTCGAAACTACCTTCACAAGCATCCGGCCAAGAAAACTTTTTCTTCTTCTGAGTCAACTTAGTCAATGGGGCAACTATAGTCGAGAACCTTTCTACAAACCGCCTGTAATACCCGGTCAAACCCAAGAAGCTCTGAATGTTGGTTGGAGTCGTAGGCCTAGGCCACCTTTTAACAACAACAACCTTTTATGGATCCACCATGATCCTCTCACTAGAAATAATATGATCAATAAAAGTTATAGAGTTCAACCAAAACTCACACTTGGAGAATTTGGCATACAACTGTTGTTCCCTCAAGGTCTACAACACCATACGGAGGTGATTGGCATGATCCACCTCATATTTTGAATACACCAGGATGTCATCTATGAACAATGAAAAACAAATCCAAAAACTACATGAAAACCCTATTTATCAGATCCATAAATGTCGCCAGCGCATTAGTCAAACCGAAGGACATAACCAAGAACTCAAAGTGCCCATACCGAGGTCAAAAAGTCGTCTTAGGATATCCACCTCCCTAATCTTAAGCTGATGATACCACGATCTAAGATCAATCTTAGAAAAGAATTTGGCACTTTGCAACTGATCAAACAAGTCATCTATCCTTGGAAGAGGACAGTTGTTCTTAATCGTCACCTTATTCAACTGTCTATAGTCAATGTCCATCTGAAAGGAACCATCCTTCTTGCGCATGAATAAAATATGTGCACCCCATGGTGATTTACTAGGACAGATGAAACCCTTATCCAAAAGATCCTTAAGTTGTTCCTTGAGTTCCTTCAACTCAGCCAGAGCCATTTTATAAGGAGGAATAGATATTGGATGAGTGTTCGGAACTAAATCAATATCAAACTCAATCTCCCTATCCAGAGGAACAACAAGAAGATCATCTGGAAAGACCTCGGGAAATTCATTCACCACTGAAACCAAATGAAAAGGAGGACCTTTCGAGTTAGAATCTTTAACCTAACTAGATAAAAGAGAGACCCTTAGCAATTAACCTTTGAGCTCTAAGATACAAAATAAACCTCCCCCTAGGAGCTAAGGAACCAAACTCCTACTCAAAGGACGCATAACAAGAGTGTAATCAATCCATCCCTATAATAACATCAAAATGCATCACATTAAGTTCAAACAAATCCACCAAGGTTTCCTTACTACCAACAGATACCATACACACCCTATAGACCCTTTTAGCAATTACAGAGTCACCTACCAGGGTAGAAATAAAAAACAGTATTTGAAATAACCTCAGGATCAAAACCAAAATACACATCCATATAGAGGGTCACATAAGAAAGTGTGGACCCCAGATCAAGTAAGCAATGTACATCATGAGGAAAGAGTTGTAACATACCCCCACAACATCAGGTGATGCCTCAGATTCTTGCCGAGTAGCAAGAGCATATAACCTATTCCATCCTACGCTGGTACCAAGAGCAGAAACTGATGTAGAAGCAACACCCTTTGGTGCAGGAGCAGAAGAAGAAACAATCAGAGCCTTGCAACACCCTTTGATGCAGGAGCAGAAGAAGAAACAATCAGAGCCTTACTCACTCCCAAAGCAATCCTACTAATCAGACAGTTTTTAAGCATATGGCCTGGCTGACCACAGTTGAAATATCTATCCCTCCCATCATCACAGAAGCCCCTATGCAACCTACTATAGAACCGATAAAGATGGCATGATGATTCCGATTGAGCCCTACTCGCCTAATATTGGGAATTATGTGCCCGAAAATTATCACCACCTAATTGATGTCTATCACCCGACTATTTTGGGTAAAGAGCACTAACTATAGAGAAGGAACCAGAACACCCCCACTTCTTCTTTGGCCACTTACCACCATCCCGACCATCTTATTATTGACCACAACCTTGATCAAAGAACCTGAACTTCTTACTCTATTTTTCCCCAAACTCAGCAAGTTTCCTCATTTTTCCTCCACCTATTGAATATGAACAACTAATTTGGAAATATCCATGTCTTTGATCAGCAATGTTGTTTTGCTTTTAAGGATCAACTCCCGAGATAGTCCTGAGGCAAACTTCCTTATCTTGGCCCTCATATCAAACACCAATTTCAGAGCATACCTTGACAACTGATAAAACTTCAAGGTATATTCCTAGACCGACATCTTTCCTTGCCTCAAATTAACAAACTCCTTCATTTTTGTTTCTTTCAACTCTAGAGGAAAGAAGCAGTCTAGAAAAGCATTGGAGAAAGTCTCCCACAAAGATGAATTCTCAATATCACCCCTTGCCTCATCCTATTCCTCGTACCATCGGTAAGCCACATCCTTTTGCTGATAAGCCTTAGAATTTACCCCTTCCACATTTATGGCTTGCATCACCCTAAAGATTTACTCTATTTCATCCAAGAAACCCTGAGGATCCTCCTTCACCTTCACACTAGTAAAATTAAAAGGATTTATTTTCATAAACTGGACAACCCTTATGGCCTCAATAGATGACACACCAGATGCACCCCACTCAACCTGAACAAAAACCAACTGAGCAATAACATGAATCGATTGACAAAATTCTGAATTAGTCACCTCACTCTGAGGAGGACTAGTAGAAGTAGCAACCGGTCTAACTCTAAAAATATCAGAGACTGGAACCCTAGACCAAGTATAGATCCTCTGAGTAGTACATATCCCTTCAACATTATCCCCAGTTGGGATGAAAGAGTTACCTTGAGTCTCAGATTGTCGAGGCATGATCTGAAAAGCAAACAAATGGGAATTAGAAAGGACCTCAGACCTCGCAGCTTGGAAATAGAATACCAAGAAAGTGAAACATTCCTAGATGTCTTGTAGCTTCTCCTTTATGAGTGTGGTGTGCTACACACCCCTAAAAGAGACTCTACTTAACACGGCTTTGTGGACTCCTAATTGACCATGAACCTAAAGCTCTGATACTAACTTTACATGACCCAAACTGGAGACCTATCATAATAGGCATACCAAGTCCAACTAGGATCAGAGACCACCCTTGATACCCAAACCAACCAACAAACATATACACCAAGTTGTATGAATTTCGAACATATAACAAGATCGCATATTTTATCCAATTTCCAGACTCTAGGATAGATCTATGACTGTGACAGACCCAAACGAGTCCAACCATCCAAACCTAACCATTAACCAATTACCAAACCAAAACCATAATCCAGCAACCAAAATAATAACCAAGTTCCTATCCATAACATAATATAAAAGGATAGAACACTCATAAATTTAATCCAATGGCATCATCCCCAATATCAATGCTAATATTATGGATGACACCACTATCGATCCTACCCATTCCAACCCATAGTAGTTCAACAAAAACCTTAAACCCAAAGAAAAATAATATCCGGTTAGGAAATTCCCCCAACCATAGCCAAAACATATATCCGTAAAATATCCAAAGTATGTAAAGATGTCCATGATATGAAATGGAAGCTCACCACTTTAATCTAATAGTCGATCCCAAATCTGATCACTAAGAATGAGGAGTAGAATAGTCGATTCCTGCACTGTGTGGGGATATAGCCGCCCGAGGATAGCATAGCGGGTTAACACTAGCAAGTACTTAGGATAAGGATAAAATAATATCATCCAGTAAAACCAAATAAACGAACCATATACATACAACCATACATATAAATAAATGCAACCATACCAGGAAAAGAAATTGGGTTTATTATGCCTTTAAAACCATTAACCTAGGTATGTGTAGCTTAACTATTCTAAAACTACCCATGGGCTATATGGGTCCAGTGTAACCCCTTGATCGGGTCCCGATCCATGTAGCCACACAAATCAAAGATGCCATCAGAGTAAGAAATTCCTGAGTACCTTTCGCTCTCCATGATACTTATGTATAGTATACTTAAAGGATTGCCATGTACCTCATAGTATCATATATGGTCTTTATGACCAACTCCTCACATCGGCAAACATGAGTTTCCAGAGTCCGCCCATTGGACTCATACCTTCACGGTTAGCTATCATACCCTGCCATTATTGCCTAATTTAAACCATTACCATCCAACCAAACTATTATACCATTATTATTAATCAAGGATATAAGTAGTGCTATCGTCATACCGACTATAACTTGCAAGGAATGTCCTTAGCCAGCCTTTTTAGATAAAGGGATTCCCATGTACCCATAAAATACATTATCAAGTTAACTTGAAGGAATCTTGTGTACCCTACAAGTGTTCCATTATTAAGTTGCTTGGGTGAATCCCATGTACCCCACAATGAAGATTAATTAACCATAACCATGACCACCAAAACATACTATTTAAACTACTCTAAACCATTTAAACTATTTATACCATTTAAGGTTTCATTACCAAACCATACCATGCAATAGTTTCATTAAAAGCCCACTAATATAGTAAAAGTATTCTCATAGGCATCTTATCAAATATGTTAGGGGCCTAGTGTTTCCAAAAAAAAAGACCAAATACCAATTAACCATTCTCATGCAACCAATTGTCCCAACCACTATTAAAGCATGTAAAACATAATTAAAATGTGGAAAAACCATAATCAAACATTTAATACCAAAAACCCAATATATATTTGAAAACCCCCAAAACATACAATAATCATGCCATGAAAACATTATATAAAGATGCCTTTAGTAGGAAGTAACAATAAGAGTGAAGTATCTTGAATTAGATTACGAAGATGATGGAGATAAATCAACCAAATAATTCCCGAATTGATCATCTAGATAAAACCCTAGCATTCCTTTATCCAAGATACTTAGAGAGAATTAGAGAGTGTTTCTAAGTGTTTAAGATTAGAATAATAGGGTAAATCATGTCCCAGGTGTGATATAAGTTGTGGGATCCTAAGGAGTTATAAGGGAAAATGTTAAGATTACCCCCAACTTAAACTGTCTAACTTCCCACAAGTGGGTACGACTCCACTATACTATTCGTACCTTAGGATATGAGTGGTACCCTGACTCGTATCCTTGGACTTACCTTAGACCCCCACACTAGTCAACATACGACCATGCAAGACAAACCGTATCCAAGGATACGACTAGTACCCTTAACCCGTACATATAACAGAACCTAGAAAGGTTGACACTGTCCAATATACAAGTTAGAAAATACAACTCATACCCTATCTCACAACCCATGGTGAGCCACTCATACTCAGATCCAAGTTAAGTTACTAAGTTTCAGATTAAGTGAAGGAAAACCCAATCATATGACCCGTCAACCACCATACGGCTCGTACTAACCCAAGTCGTACCCATTCCAGAAATCAACCTAACCAATCAACCAACAATGGTTAGCATACGACCAGAGCATACCAACCGTACCTTATCATACTACTGGTACCCCAAGTCCTATGATGTTCAGAAACCAAAAATCTAGGAAATTTTTTAGGGTTCCAAAACCCAGGGTATGTCAGAGGGCTTGCAAGTCTAGGTATGCTGATACCTATTATAAAATGCCCTTAACATGAAAGGAGTTAATATTTTTAGTATGAACCATGATTTTAAAGGATTAAAATTGGGTTTAAAGATAGTGAGATAGTTACCCAAAGAAGGCACGAGTTCAGATAACCCATTGCCCAAAACCATAGTTGTCAATGCGGGGGGTCTAAATAGCTCGGGTTCGAGTTCCCTTATTTATGATCGGAGAGATCGAGTCCACCTTATTGTATAATTAGGAGGTTTGAGTCCCCCATATTTTATTACATGATCGGGTGCTTAAGTTACCTTAGTATATGATTGGGAGGTTCGAGTCCCTCGTGCATATATTTGTAATTATTGTCTGGTTCGTGTAGCTACAAGCACTGGGGCCCGACTAGGGGTGAGAGCTAGAACCCATAAATTCCATGAGTAATCATGTTTGTGGGGTGTGCCATCTAGCTTAGAACTAAAATAAAGAGTTGAGTCCATGATTTACCAGAATATTTTGAAGCTCTTGAATTATGTCCATGTGTTTTAAACTCTATTATGTTAAGTTGTTTTCAAAAATGCTCTCAACTATGTTATATAAAATATATGTTATTTTTGGATTATTTCTCATACCAATACTTCCTAAGTATTGACCCCCCATATTTCAGGTTCTGCGGTATAGTCCCATGGTCTATCATATCAATAGAACATTGGGATATGATATAGTTGGTGAACTATCTATCTTTCGGAAGACAATTTATTCATCTGTTGACTCTTTCAGTTTATAATCCATCCGAGGGCCTTGCCCCGGCCTAGACATTTAGTTATCAATAGAGGCTTTGTAGATGGGATTTTGAGTATTGTATTGTTACAAATTTATTGACACATTTTGGATTATAAATTTTCATTGAATCTTATTATATCTTCCGCACTTGATTTATTGAAGGAGTGTGCTTATGATAGTATGCTAAGGGATCTCTCGAACTTTCATGGTTCGGGATGCCCGTCGTGGCCAGGGCCTCTGCTCGGGTCGTGACATAAGGTGTTTAATAGCTACTAATTCTAGTTGAGGGGTCCAAGTAAAATATCAAAATAAGTTTAAGGGTCTATTGATGACTTAAACCAAAAGAAAATGTCATCATCAAAGCAAGTTCATGTGATAAGGAAATAATATTCTTTATATACCTAATATTAATCATAACTTGTTGAGTATTTGTCCGCCGATAGAAAAAGGATTCAAAGTATCATTTAAATATTAGTTATGAGATGCAAAACTTCATTTCAAGACTTGGGGTTGTCAATACCATAACCAAGCTGCTGAAGATTTATTGTGATAATACCGCAACAACATTATTCTCCGGGAATAATAAGTACTCTAAGAGTGCAAAACATATGGAATCAAAGTACTTTACAGTCAAGGAAGAAATTAAGAAACAGACAGTGTCACTTTAGAATATTAGAACTGATCTCATGATTGAAAATCCGTTATTGAAGGACTTACAACCAAAGACATTTAAAGAATATATTCAAAGAATGAGTCTTGATTGTAGATGCATTTATGATGCGTAAGTATCTCCAGTGTATATTAATGAATTACCTATTTTTTATATGTGTGCACATAATTGTTGTGAGATATTGAAGGATAAGTCTCAATGAGACATTATTGCAAACTATAATATTAAATGTTTTATAACTTACGAACTTGCTATGATAAATTTCTAATGTCATATATGGAAGGGAGCATGTAGCACCAAAACTATGTATAACTGCCATAGCTTGCATCAGTGACTTGCCATATTAAGAGATATGTGATGAACTTTATAGAAGAAATAGACATGTTTTCCTCTTAAAGTTGCAACGAAAACTTACTTTAGCCATTAAATTTAACCTATAATTATTTACCACCTTATAAACTTGAAAGTGAATTATTTTTCTCCCTTAACGGCTGACGTGGCAAAAAAAAAAAATCAAAGCGCGTTTTAATAATAAAAAAGTTTAAAAAAATTAAGTGGCGCCCACTTTAAAAATTTTAACCATTATTTTTTCTCCTTTTTCTCACCCCACCCCCAATTTCTTCTTCTTCCTCACACCCACCACCCCCATGTCTTCAATCATGGGGCATAAAAAATCTTCAATCAAAAATTTCTCTTCTTTTTTCACTCTTATCCACAAAAAATCTTCAATCAAATACACAATAATAAAATATACAAATTATACAATAAATAAATTTTCTATAAAGATCAAGAATCAACAACTTAAACCCAAAAAATATATAAAAATCAAATCTTTCAGGTATTATTCTCCAAGAATTCGCTAAATTTTAACACCCAAAAAACCCAATGAGTAGTAAAATAAGACATCAAAACTGGGAAAGGAAAGAAAGAAGAAGAAATGAAGAAGGAAATAGTAGTAGTAGAAGAATAGGAAGCTAATTCTAATTGCCTTTTTCACCACCTTCTTCAACTTTTTCTTAATTTAGGGAAGAAAAGAAGAAGAATAGGGAGCAAATTGTCTTCTTCACCACCTTCTTCAAGTTCTTCTTTAAAAATTAATTAATTCCCTAAAATATAAACTAGAATGGGCGGGGGGGGGGGGGGGGGG
>NC_061122.1:222253698-222276599 GCF_002878395.1 Capsicum annuum | reverse complement strand
ATATATATATATTTAAAAATATACAAAAATAATATATATAGCTACTTTTTAAGAAAATATATATTTTATCTATATATATAAAAATAGTACATATATATTTTTTACTTTTTAAAAAATATATATAAAAATAGTATGTATGTGGAATTACTATTTTAAAAAAAATTATAATTTCTTACGTGACAATGACATGACACTGATTTGATAATGACATGACGCGTGTGTAGTGTACTCTCCATTGTGAGAGTGGGATTGTGATTTTGATGTTGTATTTAATTCACTTCAAAGTTATTGAAGGGGATAAACAATTATAGATTAAATTTAATGGCTAAAGTGAGTTTTCGTTACAACTTTAAGTAAAAAACATATCTTTTTCCTAATCTATACGCAACTAATATTAATATCATTAAAACATTAATGTTATGTGGTCATTGGGCAAAGTGGGAAAATAGAAGACTTATTAATTTCATTGTGGCCCAATTAATGTGAAGTCCAAAACTTATCTATCTATGTCTATATCTATATCTAAATTTATATCTATAGCTATAGATATATCTATATCTATATCTATATTATTTTAAAAGCACCCACTAGTGAAATTACTAAAATACCCTAACTTAAAAAAATAAACTTTATTTCATTAAAAAAAAAAAAAAAAAAGACGCTTCAACCTAAAGCGTTAGTGAAGCGTCTCTTCCATGTTTCTACCATCACAAAATAGGACGACAATCTCTACCATAACAGACAATTTTCTCGCCTCCAACTCTCAAAATTTGGACAAATGCCAACAGGTATGACCCGCTATCTCTACTCCTTAATCAAACTTATTCCCTGCCGAATCAAAACATGTTCTTAACGGTTTTTGGTATTCTTTTTTAGGTCAAATCTGCAATAGGTTCCATGGTATGGTAGCATCAAGTTCATGGGGAAACAGATGTCCACAGGCTTGATCTGCAGTACTTAATTCACTTCACTAATTAGGAGGTGATAGTCTGTATAGCTGAAAGTAAGAAACCTCCGGTTGGCCAAAGTTGTAACAAGCCTGCTAAGATGACACTTGTCAACATTGAATGTTTTGATAAGATTAGACAACAGTTTACATAGGATCCAAGAATTGATAAATAGATTAAGACCATCTTCGATTTTCATAGTCCCCCAGTCCCTTCCGCTTGCGATTCCCAATCAACTTTCCAGATTCTAACGCTTAGCGTTTCTGCTACACTTTCGAATCTATCAACGTCCTCTGTCTATTTGATCCACTTCCAAAGCGGCAGCCAATGATACGTAACTACAGCAAATCAAATTGTATTTTATCGTCAATTTCCAATACATCTATATAGATTCAAATGGCTCACCCGTCTGCTTTAATTCGAACCTGCCAATTCCATTTGTCATCATCCTTGTTGATTCCCTAGCAACTCACAATTACAGATTTGATTTCCATCAGCAAAACTATTCTCCCCTCTGGATGAGTTTTAAGTTCACATCTATTAATTTTATATTCCTGTTATCGCACTAATTGTATCTGTTCACATATCTACATTGGATCCGACTAAGATACTCATTCCATGAATGTTCTAAATTCTTTTGTTTAACTGTTGAATTGTTAAAAAAAATTCAATACAGCTTTCTCCCGATCATTCTCTATTCTACTTAATCTGTTACCAATTACTCATGTTTTTAACTCTTGTGGAATTTTAAAAGCTAAATTACTGCATCCTCACATGAACATTGGTACTTTAACCCTTATGATTTTAGATGCTAAAATTCAGAGGAACCGAGTAGGAACTCTCAAAACAACTTTATGCACGGTGATTCTTTGTTCTCTTAAAATTGCACAAATTGTTATCTATTGCTTAATATGTTTATGGAAGTTGAAAAATATCCCCATATAGACAAGTTGTAAGTTCACATCTACTAACTATATGCACCTGTTCTGTTTAAAGTTTTAAACATTCTTTTGTTTAACAGTCAAGTTGATAATCAAATTTCAAAACGACTTTCTCCCCACCCTTGTGTGTTTTACTTAATCTGTTACGAATTTCTCATGTTCTTTATGCTTGTGAAATCGGTAAAATAAAAAACTCTCAAAACAACTTTCTACCCGATGATTCTCTGTTCCCTTTAAACTGCATAAATTGTTAACTCTTACTCATTATGTCTATGGAACTTAAAGAATAATGTAATGCCATCTGATCTAAATATCGTTTCGTGCTCTACTATATTGTTTCGCTTGTAGCCGTACGTCAGTAAAGTAAACTATAAGTGTCTTGTTGAGAGTACAATACGATCACTTCACTCTATAAAATTTCAGTTAGGAGAAATCGATAGTATTATTAACATGGAATATACTTTTACCATCTAATTCAATTTTAGATGATTCATCTGGATATTCATATTCATAATAATAATATATTACATTCATCTTTTTTCTGAAATGACCCATAAACAAAAAGTTCAATTACACTTTTACCCCCCTCACTACACTATAAAAAACTTGATTACTTAAATGATGTTCACTAATCCTATGCAAAATTTCAAAGAGATACATCTCAAGTCATTGCAGTTCCCTTGTTTAGTCGCATCCTCTGAGAAACACTGTTTCTTCAAGCGTCGCAATGAATTTATTCCACCATCTTTAAAATCAAATCACATGGAAGCCAATTCCTCTTCAAAATCCATCTTCTCTGCTAATCTTATGGTTTGATTTAGTTATTTAGGATCCTTCAGAATACTTTTTCTTTCTAATTCTAGAGTTTCACATGTTTACTAATGAATTATAGATTGTGATTCTTACCAACTTTTCTAGTTGTAACAGGATCTAGGCATCACTTCTTGCACGATCATCTGTTCAACTTCCTAAGTATTCTCAATCTGTTATGCTTTCAAAGTTCCCAGCAACATCTGCCTGTCCAAAGCAAATTGTAAGTCTCAGTTCCCTTACACCATACACCTAGCCCCTGATCTCACTTGTTCTTTGATCTTCACCCCATACCAACGAAATCATTTCAATTCATGCTTTCCCTGGAAATCATAACCGAAATAAACAAAGCTATATCTCTGTACATGATGAAAAAAAGCAGTTCTTAGATTTGTTCCTATTATTGGGGTAGTGATAAAAAAGTATTATTTTACTTCCCCAGGATAAATTATCCAATAATTTACGATTCTCCGAATCATTTCTCTGTGCTGCTTAATACTTTTGAATGTTTGGCTGATAGATGTATCCATAGTCCTTATTGCTAATGAGATTGACAATTTCTCCTCAATTATCAGTTAAATTGGTACTTTTTTCTTCATTGATACTTGTAGGCTCACTTGATCCAAAGGTAAAATTTAAGATTGTTGGTGTTATATTAACTTACCATATTGCAGAACTTTAATCACCACATCCAATTTTTTGCAGCATGGGTTCATTTCAAGGCATTAAAATACTTTTTTTAAAAAAAGTTGAAGTTCTATTGGAAACAACCTCCCAGTATTTTAAAGAGGAGCTTTCGAATCTTTGTGGTTCCCCAGTTTGATTGCATCGTTTATGAAGTGCTCTGCCTCTAATGACACCTTTGTCACAGACCTGCTCCTTCTAGTTCTGTTCCTAGCATCATAGTACTGCAATTGCATCTTCTCTACAATCACTATACAAAAAAAACTTCCGATGGCAATACCTCATCTTGTTTGGAAACTTTAAGGTTTTAGTCCTTCATGCTCTCCTTCAACAACAGTATCATCTTCATATTTCACAAAGTACACATTAGAGAAATAACTACCGAATTACACGTTTTACCCATTTCGATTTTTTAAATAGGTTGCAACTATCATGAACATCAAATCTGCTTTCTTAGTTGTGTCCATCGACTTTACTTCAAAAGTTCCTAGAGACATCTGCCTCCTACAAAACTGAATTATAATTTACAGCAAATTCTAATATCCCATAAACCTAGCCCTGAATTTCTCTTGCTCTATTAACTGACCCCATATAGATAGCCTCAGACTCCTCTTGTCTCTGAATTTGATTAACTATTTAATTACCATATTCAAATATATAAATAAAGTTATACTTTACCACTTTCGTGTTCAAGCTATATATGATCCCTTTTCGCACTGCTATATATGGTGTATCTTTTATTCCTTAAAGAATAACTCTCAGTTACCATGTTTTGGTTATTCTTGACATTTTTTATAGCTCATTCACTTGGACTTTTTATTTTCCATGGTAAACTTAAATCAAAGACGTTTTTTTTCTGTCCATGGATAAGAAAAAAGAATCATTATTTAAGGAGTTAACTGTGGTTGTGCCAAAAAATACTATTGCATGCATAAGTACATAATTTTGAAAGATTCTTTCAAGTAATGAAGAGAAAGAAGAAGAAATTCATTGTTTGCCAAGTTTAGTAAAGGGAAAAATATATCCTATGCTACTGAACTGCCCAATAGGCGAGGACTTACAAAATAATTACACTTTTGTTTATGAACAAGCTATTGATCATTACTAATATTTGATGCCACAAAATAAGCAAACCAAAGGGTTACAATAACATCATATACTCTTAAGGGAGGAAATCACAAAAGCAGAAAAATGTACCGATTGAAGATGTCATATGATATTAGAACACATAGTTATTACTTCATGTAATGAAATAGCTTTGTCAAGAAATGGACCTTGGGCCTAACTCAACATCAAAAGCTAGCTCATGAGGAGGAGGATTGCCCAAGACTTATAAAGAGACCACCCATCTCATTAACCATCAATGTGAAACTTTCTTCTTAATCTTTAAGGAGAGTGTACGATTCTGTTAGGGTAATTGATTTTGTTAGAGTTATCTTATGCTTTGCATCTATGGTTGTACTAGTATTGTAGTAGTAGTAAATATCTACTTGTATATGTAGTTGCCTAGTGATACAACTCTAAGTCTTTAATATTGTCATAACTAGGACTCTTGTAAGTAGTCTAGGACTCCATAACTACGTAGTATTCAACTCCTATGAGTAGGAGCATGTACCCAACTCCTCAAAAATATACTTTGATTATCTTCTCTGTTCTTGAGAATTCTACATGGTATCAGAGCATTAAGCTCATTCCACTAATTAAATATTAAAACCAAGAACTGAACATCTCAAATCTAAAAATGGCTCCTTCAACATCCTCTGCCAATTCTCTTTCCACTTCTTCTCTTTACCACCTCATTGCTTCCTGTTCTATTAAACTTAAGCCAATAAATTATCTCATATGGAGAAGACAAATGATGCAATTAATCCAGTCATGAGATTAACTTATCTCATCAAGGAGAAGAAACCAACTGTAAATAAGCTGGAAAGGCTGCTGAGAAAACTGTAGTCATAGATACTGAGAAAGATGAAGAAGATAGTAAAAATACTGATGACTGGGAGGAGAAAGATGTATAGCTGAGAAGCTGGATCTCAGGTACCTTGACAAAAGAAAGCATGTACCTCATAGTAGGTTGTTCCACTGCCAAGGAGATGTGGGAATTCTTGGAAGAAGACTATCTTCAAGAAACAAAGGACAAGGAATTTTAGTTCAAATAACAATTGCAGAGTGTTAGGCTAGGAAACAAGAAGGTTGATAAATATATCAAAAAGTTCAAAGGCATCTGTGATGGACTTTCTACTAAACATAAGCTTGTTGATGAGGACAGTAAAGTTATCAACTTTGCTAGAGGCTTAGTTCTTAAATACAAGACGTTTAGGAATGTCATGTTAGGTAAGACACCCTATCCTACACTAAATTAGTGGTTAGGTAATGCACTCAGGGGTTTTGACATGAGAGAGGATGAAGAAGAGGTGCCACAACTAAACTCCAACATGGATTTCTCGGTTGTCTCTAGTCAAAGAGTCAGGGGAAGAGGAGATTTCTCTAAATAAAAAGAAAATAACAAACTTTAAATCCAGAGGAAAGGGTTTTAGACTTGCTACATCATATAATCAGATTAACCAAAACAATCAGGGTGGAAATCAAAATGGCAACAGAATAAGGAGAAGAATGCAAATAAGTCATGTAAAATTTGTGGTAGGAATAACCACACTACTCTTAAGTGCTTTTACAAGTGGGACTATTCTTACCAGGCTGCTGATGAACTTCCACAAGAACTTGGTTCTGTGAATTTGCACAATACATCAAGTGGTGATGATACTTTATATGTGGACTCAGGTGTTACTAGTCACATGACAAACAATTCAGGCACTCTATGTGATCTTAGACACTATAAAGGTTCTGATAAGATCATTGTTGGAAATGGATCTCAGTTAGATATTACACAGGTTGGCAATACAGTTAGATCAGGGCTGAAATTACAAGAAGTTTTTGTAGTACCTAAGATTGCTAAAAATCTGTTCTCGGTTAGTAAAATTTCTAAAGATAATTCCTGCATTCTTGAATTTGATGAAACTGATTTTGTTGTAAAGGACAAGAAGACAAGGACACTACTGGCCAGAGGATCTAAAAGAGATGGACTATATGCCTTGGAAGACAACAATCTTTATGCATTGACTGCCACACAAAACTGGAAGACCTTAGACAACATTTGGCATAATAGATTAGGACATCCTAGTTTGAAGATTGTAAAGATTTTGTAGTAATAGTTGCATTAATGTCAGTAGTTGGAATAAAATCCATACTGTCTGTTCTAGTTGTCAGTTAGGAAAAGGTTGTAAACTGCCATTTGGCTTGAGAAATAAAGTTGAGAAAGAACCTTTATTGAAAATTCTTTGTGATATTTGGGGTCTGCACTTGTTGAATCTACTCAACAAATGAGATATTATGTAGTGTTTGTAGATGATAACACAAGATATACATGGATTTATCCATTGAAAAAGAAATCTGAATTTTTTGATGTATTTCTCAAGTTCCAAAAAATGGTCGAAAGACAATTCTCTAAAGTTATTAAGATTTTTCTATGTGATGGAGGAGGTGAGTTTATCAAAACAGAATTCATTAAGCATCTAGAAAGTTGTGGTATTGTCAGACACATCTCTTATCCTAATACACCTGAACAGAATGGAATTTCTAAAAGAAAACAAAGGTACATAGTTGAGACTGGACTTACTATGCTACTTCATGCTAACCTACCTCTTTTTCTATGGGTAGAGGCCTTCTTAACTACTATGTTCCTCATTAATAGACTGCTTTCCTCAGTACTGAAAATGACTCCTTTTGTCAAATTATATGGTGCACCACCTGACTATAACAGGTTGAAGGTGTTTGGATGTAGACGTTTTTTGTACATTAAGGGTGATACCAAGTTTAGACCAAAGTCTTATCCATATGTTTCATAGGATATAACAGTCTACATAAAGGATATAGATGCTATCATTCTCCAACAAGAAGAGTCTATGTGTCAAGGCATGTCATTTTTTATGAGTGTACATTACCTTATGTACAACCAATATAGTCTTAAGCTAAAGCTGAAGTCTCACCTTACCTAGCTACCTTTGTTGAGTTTTTTTACTAATTTGCAGGCACACGATTCTATTAAAGTCACTCCAGGGGAAGTGCTGCCGGTTATGGTGAATCAAGCTACTCAACCAACTATTGAGGATCAGGCTACTCATATAGTTGATCAACCAGCACCTGCTGATCTTATGTTACCAACTGTTGATAACCAAACAACACCGGCTAAACCTGTTCTAGCCATTCTTGTTGATGATAACAAGGATTCTAGTTCCATATCTGAAAATAAGTCTTCTGAAATGTTTGACATCTCAAATGCTGAAGCAATAGGAGATGCTACTGATCCACCTAGCATACCACAACCCACATCACTCTGTGTCTAATCCACAAATGATAGTATAGGTGCAACACTTATAGAAGATAGTGCAGCTCAGATATCACTAGAACCACAAAGGCATTATATGATCACCAGATATAAGGAAAAATCAACTGCTTTAACTTATGTGTCTCTTGTTTCAAGCAAAGAACAGATCATGAGGGAACCAAAATCAACAAATGAAGCACTGAAGTCACCACATTGGTTTGCAGCTATGCAGGATAAGATAAATGCTTTACACAATAACAAAATATGGATACTAGTACCTAAACATGCAGGTATGAACTTGGTTGGCTCCAAATGGATGTTTAAGACTAAACTGCAGGAAAATGGAGCAATCGACAGGCACAAAGCAAGGATTGTTGCTAGGGGTTTCTCTCAACTTGAAGGAATAGACTTTGAAGAAACATTCATTCCAGTGGTTAAGGCTACAACCATTAGAGTGGTTTTGTCCGTAGCTGTTGCTTCAAAATGGCATAAGACAACTTGATGTCAAAAATGCATTTCTACATGGCCACATGCAGGATGAAGTATTCATGATTCAACCTCCAGGATTCATTGACCCCAAGTATCCAACTCATGTATGTTTGTTAAAGAAGGAATTGTATGGTCTTAAACAGGAACCTAGAGCATGGTTTGACAGATTCAGTATGTATTTACTTCACCTCGGTTTCATTTGTAGCAAGGAAGATCTCTCTTTGTTTACTTTATATGGTAACAGAGGGACTATCTTATTATTACTATATGTGGATGATATAATTATAACATGAAGTGATTGAAAGTATGTCTCAAAGGTGGTCGCTAAACTTGGGAGAGAATTTCCTATGAAAGATCTTGGTCCTTTACATTTCTTTCTGGGAATTGAGGTCAAGTACTTCTCAGGTGGACTGCACTTGAGTCAGGGGAAGTATGCTACTGAGTTGCTTAATAAGACTGATATGATATGGGAAAAAACAATAAATGCACCTTTTGCACAGAAACATGACTTACATAAAGCTGTTGGAAGCCCTATTGATGCATCTTTGTATAGAAGAATTGTGGGAAGTCTTCAGTATTTGACACTCATAAGGCCTGACATCACTCATGCAGTAAATCTAGCAAGTCAATTCATGCAGAGTCCAAATAGTGAACATCTTCAAGGTGTTAAAAGGATCCTCAGGTACATCAAAGGAACTTTACATCATGGGCTCAGAATTATCCCACAATCACCCTGCAGGTTATATGGCTATTCAGATGCTGCTGATTGGGGAGGCTGCACTACAACTAGGAGGTCAACTACAGGTTATAACATATATTGAGGTACAAATTGTATCTCTTGGACCTCGAAGAAACAAACCACAGTAGCAAGGTCCAGTGCCGAAGCTGAATATAGAGCCTTAGCTTCTACTACAGCTGAGATGACATGGATCCTTTACCTTCTTCATGACATTGGAGTATATCTTAAGACAGTGCCTATACTGTAGTGTGACAATTTAAGTGCCTTATACTTGACAGCTAGTCCAGTGATGCATGCCAGAACAAAGCATATAGAAATGGACTACCATTTTGTTCGAGAAAAAGTGGCGAGAGGACAGCTAGTCACACAGTTCGTAAAGTCTAGAGATCAGCTAGCTGACATTCATACAAAGGCGTTGACAAAGCAGGCATTTTCTAATTTTAGAAGCAAGCTAGGAGTGAGTGTTCCACCACTCACTAGCTTGAGGGGAAGTGTTGAAGATACTGATCAAATAAAAGATAAGGAGAGTGTACGATTCTGTTAGGGTAGCTGATTCTGTTAGAGTTATCCTATGCTTTGCATCTATAATTGTACTAGTATTGTAGTAGTAGTAAACATCTACTTGTATATGTAGTTGCCTAGTGATAAAACACTAAGTCTTTAATAATGCCATAACTAGGACTCTTGTAAGTAGTCTAGGACTCTACAACTACGTAGTATTCAACTCCTATAAGTAGGAGCATGTACTCAACTCCTTAATCATCATAAATATACTTTGATTCTCTTCACTGTGCTTGAGAATTCTACAAGAGTAGAAAAATTAGTACTCCTTCCGTCTTAATTCATGTGGCACCTTTTGGATTTTGAAATTTGAACAAATCTATCATTGTCAATTACTATGACTTACAATACCTTTTACGTAATTTACAAATATATAATTATGTTTAAAAAAATCTGAAGATTTCATGCCCGAATTCACAATAAAATTAAACTATTTGACTTTTGAAATCCAAACTATGCCACATAAATTGAGACAGCGGTAAAGAAAAAACATTGGTCAAACTAGAAACTTGTCTTCTTTTTTTTTTCTTTTTCCAGATAATCAACGAATTGAACTACTAAGATTTCCAGCTAAAAACTTGCCTGAATTTTGAGATAGTCAGGATTCTTGTGTTCCCCTTTAGCCATGTTAACTGGAATGAGCTGAAACTTGACATAATTTTCAAGAAGACAAGCTAGAACTCTTGACACTGCTGTTGATAAAGTTGGTCCACACACTTTCACTGAAGTGGCCATTGGAAAATCAAGAAAGTAAAGTGTAGTGTGGTTTCTTATTTGTGATAGTATATCTTGTACATATTATCCTTTTGTTCACTAGGTGGTTATGTGGGACCCACCAAATCTTAATTATTCTTTAAACAAAAGTAAAAGAGGTATAGGTGATAGGTTTGGTAGGCCAAACTATTAAAGTGATTTAAATAGTATTCAACTGATTTTTTTTCCTAATGTTAATATCACCGTCTTTAGAGAAAGGACTTATTCGTTAGATATAGAGATGCGCTTGAAATGCGGGGTATGCTGGATGTTTGAAAGGGACAATACTCAGCCAATCTCTCCCATTGCCCATTTTGGCTAAGAAAGAAGGCTTTCCTTTTTAATGGACTCAAAATCTGAATCAGTTGAGGGTCGAGACAATAAGCTTGGAAATTGGAATATGATATGATTAAAAGAAAAAATTGTCGAGATTTGTTAGAGTTCCATGGGGGTTGTCATGACTAAATTTTAGTGTTGAGTTGAGTTCAAGATTCATTAAGTATATTTTGTTTACTACGTGTAAACATCGTTACAATGAACTTTTGGCCTAATAACATGTTATTACAATAGTCTTATAACATCTTATTAGCAATTACAATCTGCGTATTGACCTGTGACATCTAAGAAAAAATGAATCAGTGGTCATATGACATCAAATTACGACGATTTTGTGGCCTTGTGACATCTGACTACAGTTCCTACTCTCAAATTAGTGTGACCTCAAAGTGAGTATTCCTGTTTTCCATCAATTAAGCACAAACTGTCCAGTTAGAGGGACCTCTGCTTGACGATAATGGTGGCAGGTTACGAATGTTGACATCAAGAGGTAACATACAGTATTGGATATCTAGTTCCTTGAATGCTTTTACCATTTCCTCAACAAGAAGAGCTCTCCTTGTCCATTTCTGTCCCATATCTTGGTGATTTATCGTGTGTGTGAGCCACACAGACCACTTTATCCCATTCAAGTGTTCCACGTCTCTCATGACAATCATTGGTGATACGGGAATAATCACGGATATAGATTTATGAGAGTGCGTGTTGGACCCGAGCTTTGGTGTATGCAATTGAAGTGTAAATGAGGCCCATAATGCACCAAAAATCAGTGTATAACTTACACTTGATGGGCGCCCACTCTTTGAAGGACTTTTAGGTCATTTTAACTTATATTTTGTAATAACTATAAAAAGAACATTGTAGGGTTTCTTTAATTAGATTTTGAAGATGTTGTAAGTCATAAGACACCAAAAATCACAAGTCCTCTCTTCTCTTTAGGAGGCAACCCGAAACTAGGACAAGATCTAGTGTGGAATCACTAGTGATTGTGTTTGCTTGGAAACGTAGGCGCTAGAGAGGTGGAATCCTATCTTGTGTCACGTAAGAGATAGGTAAATCATTGTGTGTGGTGTTTAGGGTCCAAGAGTGGAATATGCTCTTGGGGTCTTAAGATTATACCTTTGTGTAGTCTATCTATCTATCCTTTGTTTTCATTTTAATCTTGTAGTTTGTGTTCTTGTTATTTAAACCGTGTATTGTTGTTCTTGTTATTACATTGTTGTTGTTCTTCATGTTCTTCATTTTTATGTCATTAATCTAGTTTGTTGTCCGCTGAAATAAGTGCTAAACGCCTTGTTATTGTGCCATTCTTGTTGTAGTTGAAGTTGGCCGAGACTAGGTCTGTTTTGTGCGTTTCTTGTGTTTCCTTATTTTTATCGTATCAATTGGAGCCGGGTACCAATGATTACTCCTGTTCTCAATATACCTGTCACAGCAGACACCATACCATAAGTAATCAAGAAAAAGATGGACGAATATCAACTTCTCATGATCAAGCTAAGAGACAGGTCAAAAGTTCTCTTCCTTCACGCATTTTACCATTACATGGCAAGCTGATTATACTAATACTAGTTATAACATCGATCTTGTTTTCTATGTTTCTAGTGATAAGAGTAAGAGTTCTATGGACGAATATGACAATCAAAGTCCTCCCGGGACTACTATGATGAGCATATTTTTCTTATGCTTAACGCCATGAAAATGCAAGAAAGTCCAGATTAAAATCAGCTCAAAGTTATGAAAAATGAACATACATATTGTAGATATACCTTGTTATTCTCTCTTTCATCATAGAAATCTTTTCCATAGGAGTTGAGATAAGAATGCAGAAATCAACTGAATCTCCCATGTGTGGACTGCGGTAGTAATTACTTATGGGCTTCGTTGATAGGACACTATTTGGGCATATGATCTTCTGGTTATCATATCTTAGGAAAACTGTCGTCAGTATATTCTTCTCTTCAACTATCATCTGAAGCACAGTCATCAAATAAATGTTTTAGTATTCAAGTTAGAACACAACCAACCATACACAGCGAAATGGAGGAATTTCTTGCCTGAACTCCATCAATTTCAACACGGTCACCTACATTAAATGGGTGCATTACAAATAAAATATGATTGCTTCGAATGTCGTTTTGGCCGAGTTCCTGAAGATTAATACTACCAGAAGAATCTGGGAACTCAGAAAGACTAAGAAATGCATAGTGGCAACCGGAGTAAAAGGAGCCAGATGACCAATATGATTATTGTCACTAGGACATTTAACATTTGATGAAGTTTGTTTACAGCAGTCTTATTGTCATTCAAAGTCAATGCAAGAGCCCCTTGCTCTCTAAATGCATTCACCTGAAAGAAAAATATAAAGTAAAACATCATAATCCCATCATACTAGTGCCAAAATTATGCTCGGACTCTTCAAATATTTTCAATATTCCTGATTCTCCAGAAGCAGTATTTTTTTTAAGAATCCGACGCAGGTGTCATCGAATGTGAAGTGTTCACGCAGCTTAGATCCAAAAACAATGTTTTCTTGTAAACAAACATCTTCATTTTGTAGATCTGACTTGAAATGAATACCGAAGTTCCCATCGACTACACTTTTAAGATGAACCTGATGGCAATCACACATCTCCAAGTCTTAGGTAAATCAATTACCTCCGGAAACAAGAGACTTCAGAAAAGTGTAATAGCTTAGTATATAAAAGAATTTTGTCGGCAATAACTATGAGTCTAGTTTTCTACTAAACGAGCACTTAGCATTATCCTGCTCTATTTTACTAACACGAAAAGCGGCAGCTTATTGTGTGAGCATAGCTATATAAAGAATTCAACTTCAGTATTATAACACAAGAATTTAAAGGCAAAGACTAATTGTTAACATCAACAGTTGGAAGAGAAACTAAACTTGTCTATTTAACGAAATGACTTACTTGGAGCCAGGCTTAGCCACACTGTTAAATATCTTCTTAGCTGCAGCTTTAGCCTTTTTTTCACTAGTGATCTGCACAGCAGATTTATCCTCATAATTTGGCTGCGGTAACTTCTCATCCAAAGTAGATAGCACACCTTTTCGAACCATATTCATCCACCTTTTCATATTCCAAGAAGAAATGTTCTTCTGATTCAGTCTATATGATCGATAGTGATTCTGCCCTCCTTTTCTTTTTCCTTCTCGGAAATATCCCTCGAAAATGCATGTTTGTTTTTGGCTTTGAAATTAGGGAAATAACAGAGAAAGAGTTGGAGAAAGAAATACTGCAATTGTATTGTCAAAGGGAATTAAAACATATACTTATAGTTAAATTTCTAACTACACTTCAATTTAAATTGGGATAACTAATTCCTAGTTCAAATAATAAAGGGAAAAATCAATTCCTAAGTCTAAGCCACATAGGATTCTAATAATTTAAAACTACTAAAATTATCTATTCTTACTTTATTTCTGACACATATTTCAAACAATGTAGAAGTCGTAGGAGTCTTGTGTGGTGTGCTTGCCTTTAAATCAGCAAGCACTTCAGACATAACTTTCTCTTCCTCCTCGTGCTCTCGCTGATCAATCTCAACCAACGGTGGCCCAGACAACGTCTCAATCACATACTGATTGAACAAAGATTCTTGAATTCGATCGAAAAACGTACTGATATGAAATGACACAGCTAGCACTTTTACAACAAGTGTTTTCAACAACCAAGTGTATGCACCAACCAAAAGACAAATCCAAATACTTGACACATAAGGTAAAACCTTCCCACCAGTCATCTTATCAACTTTCTTATCAAAAATACACAGCCAAGCAATCAAAACCAAACTCAACCAAATGCAATTCTGCACTGAATTCCTCAATCCATACACGAAATACAATGCGCGTTTTCGCAACAAAAAGTTCCTCTCAATGAAGAACACAACTAATCTTATACCCCAACCAGAAACCAATCTTCCACAAATCAACACCATGATAATTGCTTCCCATTTCCACAATTCAAGTCCAAAAGCTCTCTATTCCCTCAATGTACTAAATATAAAACTACAAATTAAAAGAGCAATAATGGAAACTAAATTCACCAACTGAAGAACAGTTAATGTACTGAACTTCACTTTCTTGTATTCCTCAGGTAAATCTTCATCTGAAAAAGGGTCCTCTTCTTCAACTTCACTGTCTTTCAATACAGCTCCAGACCTCTGATCTTGCTCCTGTGAGTCCATCAGCCTTGAGTTGGTCCTACACATCGAAAGAGATTTTTTCCTAAAAGAAGAGGTGGACAACTGTGAATGTTGTGAACATGGCGATTCTAAGAAAAAGCTGAAATCTTGATTAGTACTGATGTTGCTGTCATTCTTGTTGAAATAGGGTTTTGAAGGAGGATATAATTCAGTATTTGGTTTGGATATATGCATGGAAAGATTGGATTTTTCAGTTTGGTTCAAGAGATTTTGATGTTCTTGTTCTTCTTCAGGATGATTATCCGGAGAGAGAGATTTGAAGGACTTCGTAAGTTTTTCCATTTCAAGAACTTAAAAAAAGTTCATAAAAGAGAAAGGGGGAAACTGATTCTTGGCTTGTTCTAGATGATTTCACTACTCTCCAGAAAGAACAATTACGAAAGTTAAAGAAGAAGAACAAGAAGAGTTGGCAGTGCAGTGGAAGTGAATAAAGTGGTATTTTTGAAAAAGTCCCCTTTTTATGGGCATAATACATGAACGGTTAACCAGTAAAGTTGTTGTCATGTGACTACGAGGTTGAGAATTCAAACCATGGAAACAACCTTCGGTAGAAATACAAGGTAAGACTACATATAATATACTCTTGTGGTCCGAATTCCTTGGATCCCGTGCATAAAGGAGTTTTAATGCACTAAGATATCCTTTCAATATACAAACATACGTTCAAATTTAGCCTCAATTTGAATAAAGTGGGATTTGTATACAGACAGGTAGTAAGGCAAAATGTTCTCTTTTTGTAGAGTTTGAATGAAACGTATTATTTCCACATTTGAAAGCATAACACATAAATATATACTTCCTCCGTTTAAAAAAGAATGATCTACACGCAAAGTTTAAGAAAATAAAGAAACTTTTAAATCTTGTGACCTTAAATTAAAGTTGTGTCAAATGTACCAAAATGCTCTTTAATCCCGTGGTCCTAAACATGCCATGTGCAAAGTTGAAATTAAAGTATTGTCAAAAAAGGAAAGGGGTCATTTTTTTGAAACAGACTAAAAAGAAAAGTAGGTCATTCTTTTTTAAACAGAGAGAGTACTATTTATATTTGATGTGAGTTTCACAAATAAACATTTCAACTTTGAAAGTACACGTCTAGACACTTTAGTTTGGTCTTAATTGGCAATTAAATACCCCAATTCATTTTCGGTGTGCCTCATGGAAACTGAATGTTGAAGTGGCACATAAATTTTGAACATGTGTAGATGATCATTTTAAAAGTTAAAGTATTCAACCGACACAACAAAAAATGAATTGAAGTGTCTAGATGTGCATAACAAAAGTTGAAGTAATTATATATTATGCCTTTTTTGTGGTTTTGAAGAGAGAGGAAGATTCTCGAAGGGAAAAAAAGAGGGGAGATGACGAAAGATTCCTTCATTTCTTGCTTAAAGCAACTGATAAGGCTTGAAAAAAAAATGCTCACTTCCTTCAGGTTGTTATTTCAAATGGAAAACTTATAAAACTATACCCTTTCCTAGGGCAGGTGTTCCGATTATTTGTATTGGATATGAAATTTTCGTGGAATTAAAGAAATTACAATTCAAAAAATTTTGAATTGAATTTTTTAAGTTTAATTTTGAATTAATCGGTTCAAATAATTTGGAGTTACCATTTTTATTTTTAGAATCTTTAAGGTAAACTTATTAGGAAGGACGCTAATTGTTAGCAAAGTACTTTCCATTTACCACCAACCATAAATCATCTATTGTTTTAATATTCATTGTAATCTTGGGATAAATGTATAACGGGTAGAGTATTAGTATGGCGCGTACTAATTAATTAGTATGGCAAATATTAACCAAAAAAAGCCATGGCGAATTTGGATGTGAGTGGTTGGGGGTGGGGGAGGGGGAGGGGGGGAGGAATTAACTTTTGAAAATCCTAAGCAAAAAGTATACGAAATTACTTGATATTATTTTTATCCCCTAAGGAAAAAGGTACACAAAATTACTTGATATTATTTTTATCTTCTTCATCAGTATGCTAATCGTATTCACCTAAAACAGAAAGAAAATATTTAATGTGCATTACATGCTAAGTGAATATGGATGTGCAAGATGGGAAGGTACGTCTTTGAGTTTCTCTATATAATATATAAATTCTCGTCATTTTTCTTCATCTCAGGGTCTTGAATTTTCCACCCACTCAAATCATTTTCTTACTCCATCTAGATGTTGTTGTTTTCGCTAAGGCACCTCCACTCCGCTCTCACAAAATATCATTAGCTTTTTATATCAGTACATCTTTGAATTTCTTAAGGTTGTCTTACTTCTATCCCAGTTCTATTTTGTAACTAACTAGATATAATTTTTTATATAGATCTGACTATTGGACCTTAAGACTTATTAGTATCACGAATATGGATGCATGTGGTTGGGCGGGGGGAGTTATTAAACTTTTGAAAATTCTAAGCAAAAAGGTACACAAAATTACTTGATATTATTTTTATCTTCTCCAATATATGTTAATCGTACTCACCCTAAAACAGAAAGAAAATATTTAGTGTGAATTACATGCTAAGTAAATGTGGACGTGCAGGATGGGTAGGTATGCCTTTGAGTTACTCTATTTAATAAATAAATTCTCATCATTTCTATTCATCTCAGGATCTTGAATTTTCCACTCACTCAAATCATTTCTTACAAAGCATACTCTCTCTCTGAAGTCTCTCTTTAAACATCTCTCTATAACGTTCCTCACGAGCATCAACGATCGGCGGTTGAGTCCGACGTTATCGCTCTCGCTGGTGGCAGGTAAGGTAATATTATCTAAGATATTTTCAACCCATTTCTCTCTCTCATTCCCTCTCTCTCTGCTATTTTCTCCGAATGGTCACCACCATTTCCGTCGGTACCCCATATTTTTCGGCAAGACACAAACCAATTCCTCTATCGAAATCGATTATCCATCGACGACTACGAAACAGTGGTAACCCAGATCCAGTTTATCAAAGGCTTTCTAGTGAAGCTCCAATGGCAATACTCCTGTACCAGATTTTGCCGGTAGATCACAGTGTACATTTTTCAGTAGCCAGTTTATTTTCTGATGTTCAAGTTCAGGGTTAATATTAGTAGTAGGTAAAGGTAGTGGTGGCAATATTCTGGAAGCCAATTTCTCCACCAACTTGCTGGATCCAACAAACTGAGCAAGAAAACTTCCTCACTTTATCTTAAGGTGCACTTATTTCATCTCTTCTAGTTTATCTAGTCCGGGTTCTGATTATTTGGAGGAGGATACGTCCTGTGTCTTTGATACCTATTTTTCAGTCCTTTCTTTCTTGATTTCTTATCTGTTTATCTTGACTGTTCTTGTGGGATTATTGGTTTTTGTTCCTCTTTTACTAAGTATGAGTTAGTTGGGACTAGTATATCTATTTACTGCGGTACGTGTTGGTATTTTCTTCTTGTGTTGGGGTTACTTTCTAAAGCTGACCAGAGTTATTGTGACTAGTATAGTTCTTGTTATTGATCGTTGTTTGTCAAACTTGTGTTAGAGTTTATTGGTTTTGTGATCCTAGGTATATGTGGTTGTTTCTTGATTTTTCCAGTAGATTTATCTCATTATTCCCTTTACGTATTTTTAGCCTTTACTATTTATTTTATAGCCCTACCTATTTTCTTGATTTTTTATTGTTTCCTTTTAAATAAAAGCTGTGGTGGATGATGGTAAACTAGGGTTATGTTCTAGGTCAAGGTTAGGTTGAGGTTGGGATTAGGGTCTAGGTTGAGGGCGGTGTCTGGGTTTGGGAATGGGTTACGGGCGTGTCTAAGATCGAGCTTGGGGTTGAGGATTAGGAGTAGTAGGGTTAGGTGGGTTAAGGAGATTTCAAGTTGAGAATTGGGTCTTGGAACATAGGGACTCTTCAAGGTAAGTCCGTAAAGGCTGTGAAGATTCTTAAGAAGAAGAGGATTAGTATAGCTTGCATCCAGAAAACCAAATAGGTAGGCACTAAGGCGAGAGATGTGGATGGGTATAAGTTGGTGTACTCGGGTTGCCTGAGGCATAGGAATGAAGTAGCTATCTTAGTAGATGAAATGCTTAGAAGGCAGGTGGTGAAGGTAAAATAGGTTAATGATAGGTTGATGTCAATTAGATTGGTCATTGGTGGGTCTACTTTGATTATTATTAGTGCCTACGCTCCGTAAGAGGGATCCAATGAGGAGGAGAAGAGGAACTTTTAGGAGGATATGGATGAGGCGGTCAGAGGCATTCTAAGCACAAAAATACTTTTCGTTAGAGGGGATTTTAATATGCATATTGGCTCTTTATCAAGAGGTTGTGACGATGTGCATGACGGTTTCGAATTTGGGGAATGGAAAGAAAGATAAGCTTCTCTTTTGGATTTTCCTAGGACTTTTGGTTTATGTGTGGTAAATTCTAGCCTCTCAAAGAGGGAGGAACTCCTTATTAGTTTTCGTAGTTTGGTGGCCAAGAAACAGATAAACATTTTACAAATTAGGAAGGGTGATAGAGCGATTTGTAGAGACTATAAAGTCATACCTAGTAAGAATCTTTTGACTTAACATATGTTGTTGGTGATGGACTTAGCAATAAATAAAGGTAAAAAGAAAAAAAAAGTGGAGTATTGACTCAGGATTAAGTGGGGTAGCTTGACTTTGGCTTGTGATTTGAAATATGGGAGAAGTTGATGACTAGAGGGACTTGGGATAGTAGAAGAAATGTGGATGGGAGACAATTGTCAATTGTATTAGGGAGACCGCTAGAGAGTTGTTGGGTGTCTCGAGAGGCTAGTCTGGCAAGCACCAGGGGTACTGGTGGTGGAACGAAGAAGTTAAGAGAAAGGTGGAGACTAAGAAGGTGGCTTATGCTAAGCTAGTTGAGAGCAAGGATGATGTAGAGAGGCAAGAAAATAAAGAAGAGTATAAGGTAGTTAGAAGAGAGGCTAAGTTAGCAGTTACGATGGTAAAACAACAACTTTTAAGAGCTTGTATGCATCATTAGAGAAGAAAGGTGGGAATAAAAAGTTGTATAGGCTTGCCAAGTCTAGGGAGCTAAAGGATCATAACCTTGACCAAGTGAAGTGCATCAAGGGGGAGGATGGTATAATATAGGTTGAAGATGCCCTCATTAGGAAGAAATGGTAGCCTATTTCCATAAAATTTTGAATGACGAGGGAGACAAAGGTTTTATGCTGGGCGCCTTGAAGAACTCTTAGAGGTGTCATAATTATGGGTATTGTAAGTGTATCAAGGTTGAGGAGGTCAAAGGGTATATTAGCTGGATGCAAAGGGGTAGGGTGACTAGGCCAGATGTAATTTTAGTGGATTTTTGGAAGAGCATTGGCGGGGCAGGTTTGGTGTGGTTGACAAGGCTGCTTAACATCATTTTTAGAGTGGTAAAGATGCTCGAATCTTGTAGGTGCAACAAGATGATTCCATTATATAAGAACAAGGGGGTCATTCAGAGTTGCAACAACTATAGGGGTATCAAGTTGTTGAGTCATAATATGAAGGTTTGGGTAAGGGTGGTAGAGTTGAGGCTGAGGAGGATTGTGACTATCTTTGAGAATCGGTTAAGTTTCATGCCAGGTTGCTCGACTACTGAGGCCATTCACAGGAGATTAGTGAAGCAGTTTTAGGAGAGAAAGAAGAAATTAAACATGGTATTTATTGATCATTAGAAGTCATATGAGAAAGTCTCCAGGATATTCTGTAGAGGTTCTTTGAAGCTAGAGGGATACCTATGGCGTATACTAGGTCGATTTAGGACTTGTATGATGGTGCGAAGAATTGTATGAGTATGGTAGGTGGAGATTCAGATTACTTTCCTAGCCCATTTTTATTTGTTGGTAATGAATGTTTTGACGCGATGTATTCAAAGGGATGTACCTTGGTGTATGTTATTTGCTGATGATGTGGTACTGGTTGACGAGACTCGAGGAGGAGCTAATGATAATTTTGATATTTGAGGATAGACCCTTGAGTCTAAAGGATTTTGATTGAGTGGGACTAAGATGGAGTACTTGAGATGTAAGTTTAGTAATTCATTGCAGGAGGCTGACATGGTACTAAAACTGGATACTCAGGCCTTTCAAAAGAGGGATAGTTTCAAGTATCTGGGATCTATGATTTAGGAGAATGGTGTGATTAGCGAGGATTTCACTCACTGTATTGGTGCAAGGTGGTTGAAATGGAGGCTTGCTTTGAAAATTTTATGTGATAAGAAGGTTCTTCCAAAGCTTAAAGGTAAGTTCTACAAAGTGGCTGTCCGACCGACTATGTTATGTGGAATGGAGTGTTGGATAGTTAAGAACTCCAACATCCAAATGTTTAAGGTAGCAGAGATGAGAATGTTGCAATGGGTGTATGGTGAGAGTGGCTTCGATGAAGGACAGGATACGAGAAGTAAGTTTACATTTTTTTGAGCACGTGATAAGGAGGGGGCTCAGATGCTATAGTATGTAGGTATGAGACGCTGGCTATGGATGGTTTTAGGTAGGGTAGCAGTAGGCCAAATACACATTGAAAGGAGGTGATTAGGCATGATATGGAGCAGTTACAGCTTATGAAGGACATCACCCTTGATACGAAAGTGTGGAGGACGCAGATTAGGGTATAAGGTTAGGGGGTAGGAATACGTCTATAACAGTTGAGGAAGTACTTGTTTGCATCTGGAGTTTCTTGTTCTTGGTTGGGTGATGTCTATGATTTTCGAATAGATAGTTTATAGTATTATCTTGTGGTTGTATTATTTCATGTATTAGCTACCAGTGTTAGTTTATTTTGCATACTATATATGTTTTTATGCTTTTATGTTTTGTGTTTCTTATACTATTATCTGTCCTGAGCAGGGGGTCTATCAGAAACAGTCTCTTTACTTCACTAAGGTAGTGGTTTGGTCTGCGTACACTTTACCCTCCACAGACCCCACTATATGGGAATACACTGGGTACGTTGTTGTTGTTGTTTTCTCTAAAGTCCCTCCACTCTCCTTTCACAAAATATCATTATCTTTTTTATAAGTACATTTTTAAATTTCTCAAGGTTTTCTTACTTCTAATCCATTATCATTTTGTATCTAAATACATATAATTTTTCTTATAGATCTGATTATTGGACCTTAAGACCTTTTAGTATCCCGAATATGAATGTGTGTGGTGAGGTAGGGGAGGGGGGGGGGGGCAGAAAAGAGATTAGACTTTTGAAAATTCTAAGCAAAAAGGTACACAAAACTACTTGATATTATCTTTATCTTCTCCAGTATATGCATATCGGTACACCCTAAATCAGAAATAAAATATTTAATGTGTATTACATGCTAAGTGAATGTGAGTGTTCAGGATGGGTATGTACACCTTTGAGTTTTTCTATATAACTAATAGATTCTCATCATCTTTCCTCATCTCAGGGCCTTGAATTTTCCACCCACTCAAATCATTTTCTTACTAAGCTATTTTCTCCATTTTTAGATGTTGTTTTCGCTAAGGCCCGTCCACTCCCATCACACAAAATATCATTCGCATTTTTATAAGTACATCTTTGAATTTCTTAAGCTTTTCTTGCATTTATTCCACTTTCATTTTGTGACTAACTAGATATATTTTTTTATATAGATGAGACAATTGGACCTTAAGACATTTTAGTATCGCAAATATTGATGTATGTGGTTGATTGGGTGGAGGGGGTGGAGGAGGGCAGAAGAGTTTAAACTTTTGAAAATCCTAAGAAAAAAGGTAGAAGAAATTACTTGATATTATTTTTTTCTTCTCCACTATATGTCAATCTTACTCACCCTAAAACGGAAAGAAAATATTTAATGTGCATTACATGCTAAGTGAAAGGGTAGGTACACTTTTGAGTTTCACTATATAATAAACAAATTCTCGTCTTTTTTCTTCATCTCAAGGTCTTGAATTTTCCACCCACTCAAATCATTTTTTTATTAAGCTATTTTTTCCATTTTTAGATGTTGTTGTTTTCACTAAGGCCCCTACACTCCCCTCTCACAAAATATCATTAGCTATTTTTATAAGAACATCTTTGAATTTCTTAAGCTTTTCTTACTTCTAT
>NC_061122.1:222224787-222250698 GCF_002878395.1 Capsicum annuum | reverse complement strand
CATTGTAAACCCATAGCTTTAATTTTACTTTGAAAAAAGGTAGATGACTCTCTAAATTAACCAACACTACCAACTTCTCTCAATTTTATATGTCTTAGTTTAACATTCTATGAAGTTTAAGAAATAAGGTGGAAGATATATATAATGTAAAATAAAGAGTCAAGTGGTATTTGATTTAAACAGAGCATAAAGAGATTCCCCACTTTGTGGGAATACATTGGAGTTGTTGTTGTTATTGTTGTTGCTGTAGAGCATAAAGAGATTTGCAATACATAAATCGAAATATAGAGTACTTAGGAGTTGTTATGGCATAGAAATTTTATCCATTTTTCGTAAAAAAAAATTTTAGAATGTTGTTTAGTTATTCATTGGAATGTTAGTTTTGCTAGATGAGTTTCTCTAGTTTAAAGAATGAGCCAATCACAGTATTTTTTTTCCGATCATATAAAATTCAAGTGAAATACAATTTTAATTTTCAAATATCTATCTTTTAACTTCAATGTTTTTCTTGAAGTTTAAATCAAATGTATGACCAAATAACTACTTAAATTGATACTTCTAGATCTCAAATTTTTAAATTTGGGGTTGCACTTTCTTTTTAAAATGAAGTGTTTTTATTAGAATTAGAAGACATGCATATTTAAGATCATGAAATTATTTATTTGTAATGTATTATATACATTTAATTAGTGTGTCTTTTTATTTTCTTACATATCATATCTTGGCGAAGATGAAAGAGTTCAAAACCAATTAAAACAAAGTTCGTATTATTCTTAAAACCCCGTATTCTTAACATAACAAATATTGAATTAAGAGATGAACATGGGGATAGTAATTTGAGGGAAGCATAAAGGAGAATGCGAATGGTCATAATAGAAGATCTGACTATGAGACTAATTCAAACAATATGGAATTAATCGGTTTAAATATTTTGAAGTTACAATTTTATTTTTTGAACCTTTAAGGCAAACTTGTTAGGAAGGACAGTAATTGCGAGCAAAGTACCTTCCATTTACCACCAACCATAAATCATCTATTGTTTTAATACTCACTGTAATCTAGGGGTTAATGTATAATGTATAGAGTATTATTGGACCTTAAGAACTATTAGTAACATGAATATGGATGTGTGTGATTGGGTAAGGGTTAAACTTTGAAAATCCTAAGCAAAAAGTACACAATTACTTGATATAATTTTTATCTTCTCTAGTATAGGACAATCGTGTTCATCCAAAAATTAAAAAAAAATATATATTTAATGTGCATAACAAGCTAAGTGAATATGGATGAGCAGGATATGAGTAAGTACGCATTTGAGCAAATTCTCGTTATTTTTCTTCATCTCAGGATCTTGAACTTTCCACCCACTTATTTTCTTACTAAGCTAGTTTTTCCATTTTTAGATGTTGTTGTTTTCACTAAGGCCCCTCCACTCCACTCTCACAAAATATCATTAGCTCTTTTTATGAGTACATCTTTGAATTTCTTAATATTTTCTTACGTCTACACCATTTTCATTTTGTAACTAATTAGATATAATTTTTTTATATGGTTCTGACTATTGGACCTTAAGACGTATAAGTAACACGAATCTGGATGCATGTGGTTGGGGAGGGGGGATTAAACTTTTGAAAATCGAAAGCAAAAAGGAACACAAAATTTCTTGATACTATTTTTATCTTCTCCAATATATGTCAATCGCACTCACCCTAAAATAGAAAGAAAATATGTAATATGGATTAAATGCTAGGTAAATGTGGATGTGCAGGATGGGTAGGTACGCCTTTGAGTTTCTCAATATAATAAACAAATTCTCATCATTTTTCTTCATGTGAGGATCTTGAATTTTTCACTCACTCAAGTCATTTTGTTACTAAGTTATTTTCTTCATTTTCAGATATAGTTATTTTCCCTAAGGCCCCTCCACTCCCCTCTCACAAAATATCATTAGCTTTTTTTTATAAGTACATCTTTTAATTTCTAAAAGTTTTCTTACATCTATCCCATTTTCATTTTCCAACTAACTAGATATAATTTTTTATATAGATACACAAAATTTCTTGATACTTTTTTTATCTTCTCCTCTATATGCCAATCGTACTCACCCTAAAATAGAAAGAAAATATTTAATGTGCATTAGATGCTAGGTGAATGTGGATGTGCAGGATGGTAGGTGCATCTTTGAGTTTCTATATATAATAAACAAATTCTCATCCTGAGATGACGAGAAATGACGAGAATTTGTTTATTATATAGAAAAATTTAAAGGAATACCTACCATCTTGCTCATCCACATTCACTTAACATCTATTGCGCCTTAAATATTTTCTATCTATTTTTGAGTGAGTATGATTGGCATATACTGGAGAAGATAAAAATGTATAAAGTAATTTTGTGTACCTTTTTGGTTAGGATTTTCAAAAGTTTAATCCCCCCCCCCCCCAAACCACATGCATCCATATTCGTGATGCTAATGAGTCTTAAGGTCCAATAATCACATCTATATAAAAAATTATATCTAATTTGTTACAAAATAAAAATTGAATAGAAGTGAAAAAACATTAAGAAATTCAAAGATGTACTTATAAAAAAAAACTAATGATATTTTGTGAGAGGGGAGTGGAGGATCCTTAGCAAAAACAATAGAAAATGGCTTAGTAAAAAATAATTTGAGTGGGTGAAAAATTTAAGATCCTAAGATGAAGAAAAATGACAAGAATTTGTTTGTTACATGGAGAAACTCAAAGAAGTATCCGCACATCCACATTCACCCACCATCTAATGCATATTAAATATTTTCTTTCGATTTTAGTATGAGTACGATTGGCATATACTGGAGAAGATAAAAATAATAACAAATATTTTTTGTACCATTTTTCTTAGGATTTCAAAAGTTTAACCTCCCCCCCCCCCCCCCCCCCCCCCCCACGCCCAAAACCACATGCATTTATATTCATGATACTAATAATTCTTAAGGTCCAATAGTCAGGTCTATATAAATATTTATATCTAGTTAGTCACAAAATAAAAATGGGATAGAAGTAAGAAAACCTAAAGAAATTCAAAGATTTACTTAAAGAAAAGCTAATGATATTTGTGAGAGGAGAGTGGTGGGGCCTTAGCAAAAACAAGAACATCTAATAATGGAGAAAATAGTTTAGTAAGAAAATAATTTAAGTGGATGGAAAATTCAAGACCCTGATATGAAGAAAAATGATGAAAATTTGGTTATTATTATAAAGAGAAACTTAAAAGCATACCTACCCCATCCTTGACATCCACATTCACTTATGTGTACCTTTTTACGTAGGATTTTCAAAAGTTTAATCACTTCTCCTTCACCCTCCGCCCCAACCACACACATCTATACTAGCGACACTAATAAGTCTTAAGCTCCAATATTCAGATCTATATAAAAAAATTATATCTAGTTAGTTACAAAATGAAATGATATACAAGTAAAAAAAAACTTAAGAAAGTTAAAGATGTGCCTATAGGAAAAGCTATTGAAATTTTGTGACAGGGGAGTGGAGGTGCCCTAGCAAAAACAACATCTAAAAATGAAGAAAATAGCTTAGTAAGAAAATGATTTGAGGGGGTGGAAAATTCAAGACCCAGAGATGAGAAAAGATGATGAGAATTTTTTTATTATTGTAATACCCCGGGAAATTTTTCATTGAAATTTTGTGCGTAAACGTGTTGGGTTCTATCTTCTAGAATGAATTATAAATTTTTCGTGCAAAATGTCTTAGATTATGACCCACTATTGAGTAGAGTATCAAATAATATTTTCAATGATATGTGGATCATCCAAAACGGACACCCGAGCGACGAGTTATGAACATTCCGATCGAACCGTGAATAGTAGTGAACAGTAAAACGTGCAAAAAAAAAGTATTGAGGCCTGGTGTATTTTTGCTCCAACTTTAAACTATCATAACTCCTTGTACATAATGATCTGAGTGATCTACTATATATCAACGGAAAGCACTATGAGTCCTCTTTCCAATGAAATTAGTTTCATCCAATTTGTCTATCAGAGCAAAAGGTTATGGTCGATCTACTTCAGCCTATCAAAAGTGAATTTTTGGGTCAACTTCAAATGATCATAACTCTTTGTACGCAATGATATAGGTGAGATACTATATATCAATGGAAATATATGAGAGTCTTCTTTCTAATGAAATTAGTTTCATCCAATTTGAATATCGGATTAAAAAGTTATAGTTGATCTACTTCAGACTATCAAAACAGTCCACCAAAGGACAGATTTGAGAATTTTTTTTATTTTTAGGGGTGTTTTTGTCATTCCTCCTCACCCAAAATCCGTCCAAACCCTATATTAAAGCCTATTAGAAGCATTATATGTTATATTTTATCAAACTCCCTCAAAAAGAAAACCCTAAGCTCCTACATCCAACTTCAAGAACCTCCAAAGTTCACCATTAATTCTGCAAATTTATTCAAGATTCTAAGTTCCTAGTTCAAGAACTCCAAGAACCATCATTCAAAGGCACGATTAACATTCAAAAATGAGTATCGATCTAAAGTCCATCATTCAAGGTATGTGGGGTTTTTCAACAAGAACTCTCTTTCGTTCTTGTGCCCAAAAGTAATTTTCTTTACAAAGGCATGATTTTTATTTGATTTTTATGAATTTGAAGCATGAACCAATATATTATGATGATTATTATGAAATCTTGATGTTTGTGATTTTGAAAAGATGAATTTACATGTGTGGTGATATAAAGCATGAATCTTGAACGATATTTATCATGATTTTGATATTTGGGTCGTAAATCCCCATTGAAAATTGTGTTTTTTTAGAAAGTGTATGTTATAAGCACGTTGATGTTGAATATTTGAGATATTTTGAATGATTTGACCTTTTGGTATTAATGGAGTTGTTTTGAACTCGAGTGTGAAAGAAATCCATAACGTGGTTGATTTTGATAGATGGGAAGCATGATGACTCCCGATGTATATTTATATATTACTGAAATTATTTTGTTGTGGATTGTCTTTAAAATGATCTGAGCTAAGTCCGGGAGAAATCTTTAGCACCGAGTGGGAGGTATAAAGCGACCTTACTTTCCTAGAACTACGTTCCCCCGTAGGCGTGAGCCTGGAGCTGATTTATATAGTGATCACTAGTTTGTGTGGATTTGATATCGATAGTCCTACTCCAATGGCAAGGATAGGATGACTCTCCCCAGCGTGGGTTGTACGTTGGACTCCATGTAGCTCACATGGTTTATGTCGGTTATAGGATCTCCCAGTGTGTGTATGTTTCCTTGTGTCTATGGTGAATGGTGAAGTGATTTGAAAGTGGAATTGTGAAAGTTATTCTTTCAAAAGATTTAAATGTTATTTACATTATGAGAATTGATATTCTTGATGAACTGAAAGTGATTGACAAATTATATGATGACTCACATGTGTTATTGTACTTATTTCATCCTCTCATGATTATGATGATTTTTTTCGGGCTATGTGAGTCTTTCATACATCCTGCATATTTCTTATAAATATTTATGATGATTATGTTTATACAACTGCATACACCCCCATATACTCGGTTCCTTTCCATGGTACTGACCCACATCTTTGGATATGGGCTGCATTTTCTCAGAATGTAGGTTCCGGTGCTCAGTTTCAATTTCGACAGTGATTCTTAGAGAATGCTGTTCTATATCCCTGTTGTGGTGAGTCCTCATGTTTCGAGGACGTGTAGTCTGATGTTGGTTTCACGGAATTGTTTACATTTGATAACTAAGTATGAGTTAGTTGGGGCATGTCTCAATGGCTCGCTGGTTTTATTGATTTTCTTAGAGGCTTGTCAGACTAATATAGATATTGGGAGTTGACTAATAAGTAGTATTTTGTTATCTTTCTGAAATTCTTTTATTCTTGAATGATGATTACTCAGTTGATATTTGAAGGTTATTTATGGAAACCCCGTTGATTTGTGTTGAACTGAATGAAAATGGATCAAAGGGTTAGCTTGGGGCTACTCGTAGCCTCAAGCACCGTGTGACGCTTCGGGACCCATTTTTTGGGGCGTTATAAACTTGGTATCAAAGCTAGGTTTAAGGTGTCCTAGGGAGTCTGACAAGCCACGTTAAGTAGAGTTTTGATCATTGGTGTGTGGCGCGCCACATCTATGAGCAAGAGGCTACAAGACATTTTAGGAAAAAGTGTGATTCTTTCTTTCAGAAGTCTATCGTGCTTAAAGTGTCTCTCTCTAGTATTGATTCGTGCTCTCCTCTTTCAAAAATATGCCTCCACGTTGAGCGAGAAGAAATAATGATGGTCAGCAAACTCAACCCGCTGACCCATTGAATGAAAATGTGTCTCATGCTGAATTTTGGGCAGCCTTTCAGGTGCTGGCCCAAGCTGTTACTGCAAATATTCAGGCCAACCCAGCCCCGGCTCCACAGCAGCAGGGAGGTGATTCAGCTGTTGCCAGGATTCGTGACTTTATGCGGATGAATCCACCAAAATTCTATGGGTCCAAGTCTGATGAGGATCCATGGTTGTTTTTAGAGGAGGTGCAGAAGATTACTCAGGTGATGCATGTATCTGAGGAACATAGTGTGGATTTGGCTACATATAGGTTGAAAGACCTTGCTTATGACTGGGTTGTTGCTTGGAGGAAAGGTAGAGGTGAGGGAGTAGTCCCTATAACTTGGCAAGAGTTCCGGGATGCATTCCTGGATAAGGTTTTCCCTTTGGAGATGAGGGAGGCAAAGGTGGAAGAGTTTATGAACCTATGACAGGGCTCTATGACTATTAGGGAGTATTGTCTAAAGTTCAACCAGTTGGCCAAGTGTACTCCTGACTTAGTGACTGATAATCGGGCTAGTATGAGTAAGTTTGTGACTGGAGTATCTAGTTATGTGGTTAAGGAGTATAGGTCAGCTATGCTAAATAGTGAGATGAATCTTTCTAGGCTGATGAATCATGCCTAATAGATTGAGGCAGACAAGATTAAGGAGAGAGATAGAATGAGAGGGAATAAGAGAGCTAGGTCCGAGTAGCACGGACAGGGTCAAACTAGATCACATGAAGGGAGTTGCCCTCAGTATTAGGATCGTTCGTCTATGCCAGCACCATCATCTGCTAGTGTTCCTATGCCTAAAGGTAGGCAGAAGCAAGGTACCAGATCATATGTATCCAGGTCCCCGTACAGTGCTGGTAGTAAGTCAAATCGTCCCCTGTGTCCTAAGTGTGGTAGGGCTCATTCGGGTAAGTGTTGGGGTGAGAAGAGGGGTTGTTTCCATTGTGGTGACATGGGTCACAGAGTTAGAGATTGTCCACAGGATGGACAAGGGCATCGTGACTATCGCCCTCAGACCCAGACTCAGACTGTTAGTGCTCCAGTTCCAGCGACTTGCCTAGCCCCAGCTCAGGGCGCCTCTTCTAGCAATGCTAGCGGGCAATGCCAAAAATAGATTCTATGCTTTACCATCCCACTAGGAACAGGAGGACTCTCCCGATGTTGTTACTGGTATGCTTCATATATTTCAGTTTGATGTGTATGTTTTGTTGGATCCTGGATCCAGTTTCTCATATGTTACACCTTTGATTGCTGTGAATTTTGAAATGAGTCCTGAGATTATTCCTGAGACTATCCTAGTTTCTACCCCAGTGGGTAATTCGATTGTTTCCCAGAAAGTGTATAAAAAGTGTCCTATTACCGTTCTTCATAGAGTCTAGTTGGCTGATCTGATTGACTTAGACATGGTAAATTTTGATGTGATTCTGGGTATGGACTAGCTGTATTCTTCTTATGTCTCTATTGATTGTTGGACCTGTGTGGTCAAGTTTCAGTTTATGGGTGCATTCGTGTTTGAGTGGTCTGGGAATTCTGTGTCACCCAAGAGTCATTTTATCTCTTACCTCAAAGCTAGAAAGCTTATTTCCAAGGGGTGTATTTACCATTTGGTTAGAGTCAAAAACACTAAGTCTGAGACTCCAACTCTCCAGTCTGTTAATGTCATCAATGAGTTTTCTGATGTCTTTTCGGATGATCTCCCAGGGATACTTCCTGATAGAGAGATAGAGTTGGGGATTGATCTTCTTCCCAATACTCAGCCCATTTCTATTCTTCCTTACCGTATGGCCTCTATAAAACTTAAGGAGTTGAAAGAGCAACCCAAAGATCTACTAGATAAGGGTTTCATAAGGCCCAGTGTTTCTTCTTGGGGTGCTCCTGTGTTGTTTGTGAGAAAGAAAGATGGCTCTTTGCGTATGTGCATTGATTACCACCAACTGAATAAAGTCATCGTAAAAAATAAGTACCCCTTTCCGAGAATAGATGATTTTTTTGACCAATTGCAAGATGCAAGTTATTTCTCAAAGATAGACCTTCATTTCGGCTATCATCAACTCAAAGTTAGGGAGTGTGACTTCCCAGAAACTGCTTTTTGAACTCGTTATGGCCATTTTGAGTTTTTTGTTATGTCTTTCGGGTTAACTAATGCCCCAGCAGCTTTCATGGACCTCATAAATCGAGTGTTCAGATCATATCTGGATATGTTTGTCATAGTGTTCATCGATGATATACTGGTGTACTCCCATAGTGAGGATGAACATTCTGATCATCTCCGAATTGTCTTACAAACCCTTAGAGATCACAAGTTGTTTGCCAAGTTCAGTAAGTATGAGTTTTGGCTAAGTTCAGTTGCTTTTTTGGGTCATATCATTTCTTCCGAGGGTATTAGAGTTGATCCCCAAAAGACCGAAGCTATTAAAAATTGGCATAGACCTATTTCTCTGACTGATATATGAAGTTTCTTGGGTTTAGATGGCTATTACCGCCTTTTTGTTGAGGGTTTCTCCTCTATAGCGTCTCCTATGACTCGGTTGACCTAAAAGACAGGAGTTGAAGACTTGACTCACTTCATCCCCTGTTTTGACTTTGCCTGATGGTGTTGATGGTTTTGTGGTGTACTATGATGCTTCGAGAGTTGGGTTGGGTTGCGTATTGATGCAGAAGGGTAAGGTGATAGCTTATGCTTCTAGACAGTTGAAATCCCATGAGAAAAATTACCCCACCCATGACCTTGAGTTGGTGCTGTTGTGTTTGCTTTGAAAATCTGGAGACACTATTTGTATGGTGTCCATGTTGATGTTTTCACTGATCATACGAGTCTGTAGTATATGTTTACCCAGAGAGAATTGAATCTTAGGCAGAGACGATGGTTAGAATTATTAAAGGACTATGATATGAGTGTGTTGTACCATCTGGGCAAGGCCAATATTGTGGCAGATGCCCTAAGTAGAGTGTCCATGGGTAGTGTTTTGCATGTGGTAGAAGGTAAGAAAGAGTTGGCTCGTGATGTACATCCTTTGGCTAAATTGGGGGTTAGGTTGTTTGACTCTGCTGAAGGTAGTATAGGGGTTCAGAGTAGTTCCAAATTCTCCTTGGTTTCAGAAGTGAAGGAAAAACAATACTTAGATGCTAATTTGGTCAGACTGAAGGAGTCAGTCAAGGACCAAAAAGTAAAGGTTTTCTCCCAAGGGGGAGATGGTGTGTTGAGATTGCAGGGTAGATTGTGTGTCCCGAATGTTGACGATCTGAGATAGAGGATCATGGCTGAAGCGTACGAGGCGAGATATTCTATTCATCCTGGTGCCACCAAGATGTACCGAGACTTGCGAGAAATCTATTGGTAGAGTGGCATGAAGAAAGATATAGCAGCGCTTGTAGCTAAGTGTGAAACATGCCAACAGGTTAAGGTTGAACACCAAAGACCTGGTGGTATGATGCAAGAGTTTAGTATTCCCATCTGGAAGTGGGAAGAGATAAATATGGACTTCGTGATTGGTTTATCTCCTTTCCGACGCCATCATGATTCTATTTGGGTTGTGGTTGATAGGTTGACTAAGTCTGCTCATTTCTTGCATGTTCATACTTCATATACTGCTGAGGATTACGCTAGAATATATATCCGAGAGCTAGTCAGACTGCATGGAGTACCCTTTTCTATCATTTCGGTTAGGGATACTCAGTTCACTTCGCAATTTTGGAAAGCTTTTCAGAAGGGTCTTGGTACCCAAGTGCTTTTGAGTTCTGCTTTTCATCCTCAGACCGATGATCTGGCTGAGCGTACCATCCAGACCTTAGAGGATATGTTAAGAGCTTGTGCACTTGACTTTAAGGGAATTTAGGATGATCACTTACCGTTGATAGAGTTTTCTTACAATAACAGTTTCCGCTCTAGTATGGGCATGGCTCCATTTGAAGCCTTATATGGGAGGAGGTGTAGATCACCCATAGGTTGGTTCGAGGTGGGTGAAGTAGCTGTGAGTGGTCTTGATTCGGTATTTGAGGCTATGGAAAAAGTTAAGTTGATTAGGGAAAGGTTGAAAACTGCGCAGAGTCGTCAGAAGTCATATCCGGATGTTAGAAGGAGAGACCTTGAGTTTGAAGTTGGTGACCTAGTGTATCTGAAAAATTCACCCATAAGGGGGATGAAGAGATTCAGAAAGAAGGGGAAGCTTAGTCCCCGTTATGTTGTTCCTTACAAAATTCTTAGCCGTGTTGGTAAGGTAGCTTATGAAGTCGAGTTGCCTCCCGAGTTGTCCTCTGTTCATCCAATATTCCATGTATCCATGCTTAGAAAGCATATTAGCGATGTTGTGGTAGTGGATTCCTCTGTGAGTGCTGACATTCAACAAAATCTTTCTTTTGATGAGATTACTGTTGGGATTCTTGATTTCAGTGTCCGAAGACTAAGGAACAAAGAAGTTCCCTTGGTCAAGGTGTTGTGGCAAAACCAATCTGTTGAGGGTGCAACTTGGGAAGCTGAGGCGGATATGCGATCCAAGTACCCGCACCTATTTTCCGCAAACTCCGATCAAGCCGAAGGTACCGTTCTTTCCTAAATTATGCACTTTTGCTAAAAGTTGCAGCAGTTCAGCTGTCATTTATTATGTGTTCAGCTGTAGTTTCTTGAATTTATGCATTCTATGTTGCATTCGGAGTGAGAAACGATGTGGTGATGAGTCTAACGAATTGTTTCGGTTGCATTCTCTATTCCCTATCTAATCTTGGCATGTCTAGCGTCATTCGAGGACGAATGTTTCCAAGGGGGGGATGATGTAATACCCCAAGAAATTTTTCGATGAAATTTTGTGCGTAAACGTGTTGGGTTCTATCTTCTAGAATGAATTATAAATTTTCCGTGTGAAATGTCTTAGATTATGACCCATCATTGCGTAGAGTATCGAATAAGTTTTTCAACGATATGTGGATCATCCAAAACGGACACCCGAGCGACGAGTTATGAACATTTCGATTGAACCGTGAATAGTAGTGAACAGTAAAACGGGCAGGAAAAAGTACTGAGGCCTGGCGTATTTTTTCTCCAAATTTAAATGATCATAAATCCTTGTACATAATGATCTGGGTGATCTACTATATATCAAAGGAAAGCTCTGCGAGTCCTTTTTCCAATAAAATTGGTTTCATCCAATTTATCTATCGTAGCAAAAAGTTATGGTCGATCAACTTCAGCCTACCAAAAGTGAATTTTTGAGTCAACTTCAAATGATTATAACTCCTCGTACACAATGATCTGGGTGAGATACTATATATCAATGAAAAGATATGAGAGTTCTCTTTCTAATGAAATTGGTTTCATCCAATTTGAATATCGGAGTAAAATGTAATAGTTGATCTACTTCAGACTATCAAAATAGTCCATAAAGGACAGATTCGAGAATTTTTTTAATTTTTAAGGGTGTTTTGGTCATTTTCCCTCACCCAAAATCCGTCCAAACCCTATATTAAAGCCTATTAGAAGCATTATATGTTATATTTCATCAAAATCCCTCAAAAAGAAAACCTTAAGCTCCTACATCCAATTTAAGAACCTCCAAAGTTCACCATTAATTCTGCAAATTTATTCAAGATTCCAAGTTCCTAGTTCAATAAATCCAAGAACTATCATTCAAAGGCACGATTAACATCTCAAAAATGAGTATCGATCTAAAGTTCATCATTCAAGGCATGTGGGGTTTTTCAACAAGAACTCTCTTTCGTTCTTGTGCCCAAAAGTAATTTTCTTTACAATGGCATGATTTTTATTTGATTTTTATGAATTTGAAGCATGAACCCACATCTTATGATGATTATTATGAAATCTTGATGTTTATGATTTTAAAAGATGAATTTACATGTGTGGTGATATAAAGCATGAATCTTGAACGATATTTATCATGATTTTGATATTTGGGTTGTGAATCCCCATTGGTAATTGTGTTTTTTTAGAAAGTGTGTGTTATAAGCATGTTGATGTTGAATATTTGAGATATTTTCAATGATTTGACCTTTTGATCTTAATGGAGTTGTTTTGAACTCGAGTGTGAAAGAAATCTACAACGTGGTTGATTTTGATAGATGGGAAGCATGATGGCTCCCGATGTATATTTATATATTACTGAAATTATTTTGTTGTGGATTGTCTTTGAAATGATCTGAGCTAAGTCCGGGAGAAATCTTTAGTACCAAGTGGGAGGTATAAAGCGACCTTACTTCCCTAGAACTACGTGCCCCCTAGGAGTAAGCCTGAGGCTGATTTATATAGTGATCACTAGTTTGTGTGGATTTGATATCGATAGTCCTACTCGAATGGCAAGGATAGGACGGCTCTCCCCCACGTGGGTTGTACGTTGGACTCCATGTAGCTCACATGATTTATGTCGGTTATAGGATCTCCTAGTGTGTGTGTGTGTTTCCTTGTGTCTATGGTGAATGGTGAAGTGATTTGAAAGTGGAATTGTGAAAGTTATTCTTTCGAAAGATTTAAATGATATTTACATTATGAGAATTGATATTCTTGATGAACTGAAAGTGATTGACAAATTATATGATGACTCACATATGTTATTGTATTTATTTCATCCTCTCATGATTATGATGATTTTCTTCGGGCTATGTGAGTCTTTCATACATCCTGCATATTTCTTATAAATATTTATGATAATGATGTTTATACAACTGCATACACCCCCATATACTCGGTTCCTTTCCATGGTACTGACCCACATCTTAGGATGTGGGCTGCATTTTCTCAGAATGTAGGTTCAGGTGCTCAGTTCCAGGTTCGACAGTGATTCTTCGGGCACACTGTTCTACTCCTCTATTGTGGTGAGTCCTCATGTTCCGAGGACGTGATGTATGATGTTGGTTTCATGGAACTATTTACATTTGATAACTAAGTATGAGTCAGTTGGGGCATGTCTCAATGACTCGCTGGTTTTATTGATTTTCTTAGAGGCTTGTCAGACTAGTATAGATGTTGGAAGTTGACTAATAAGTTGTATTTTGTTATCTTTTTGAAATTCTTTTATTCTTGGATGATGATTACTATGTTGATATTTGAGGGTTATTTATGGAAACCCCGTTGATTTGTGTTGAAGTGAATGAAAATGGCTCAAAGGGTTAGCTTGGGGTTACTCGTAGCCTCAAGCACTGTGTGACACTTCGGGACCCATTTTTTGGGGCGTTACAATTATATAGAAAAATTCAAAGACGTACCTACCATCTTTATCATCCACATTCACTTAGCATCTAATGCACATTAAATATTTTCTTTCTATTTTTGAGTGAGTATGATTGGCATATACCAGAGAAGATAAAAATACTATCAAGTAATTTTGTGTACCTTTTTGCTTAGGATTTTCAAAAGTTTTATTCCTTTCCAACCCCGCCCTCCCAACTACATTCATTCATATTCGTAATACCAATAAGTCTTAAGGTCCAATAGTTAGATCCATATAAAAAATTATATCTAGTTAATTACAAAATGAAAATGGGATAAAAGAAAGAAAACCATAAGAGATTCAAAGATGTACTTTTAAAAAATCTAATGATAATTTGTGTGAGGAGAGTGGAGGGACCTTACAAAAAACAACAATAACTAGAAATGGAGAAAATAACTTAGTAAGAAAATGATTTGATTAGGTGGGAAATTCAAGCAAGACCTTGAGAAGAAGAAAAAAGACAAGAATTTGTTTATTGTATAGAGAAACTCAAAAGCGTACCTACCCATTCCTGCACATCCACATTCTCTTTGCATGTAATGCACATTAAATATTTTTTTTTCTATTTTAGGATGAATACTCTGACAATACCCATAATCGCGACACCTCTCTAAGTTCTCCAAGTTCCCTAGCACGAAACGTTTAATTTCTATCTTTCTTCGTTCAAAAGTGTCTGGATATAGGACTGGCACTTCTTCCTAATAAGGGCATCCTTAACCAAAACTGTACCATCCTCCCCCTTGATGCACTTCACTTGGTAAAGGTCACGATCCTTCGCTCCCTAGCCTTGGCAAGCCGTACAACTTCTTATCCCCGCCTTTCATTTCTAAAGTTGCATACAATCTCTCAAAAGTCGTTGTCTTAGCCGATGTAACCGCTAACTTAGCCTCTCTTCTAGCTACTGAATACGCCTCCCTATTTCTCTAACTCTCCTCGTCATCCTTTCTCTCTATCAACTTATCTTAATCCACCTTCTTAATCTTCACCTTTCTCTTAACTTCTTCGTTTCACCAGTAGTCCCACCGGTTCTTGCCAGATTAGCATCTCAAGACACCCAACACCTCTTTAGAGGTCTCCCTAATGCAACTAGCAGTCATCTCCCACATACTATCCACATACCCTTTACTCTCCCATGCCACCCTAGCTATCAACTTTTCCCCTATTTCTAAAGCACTAGCCAAAGTCAAGCTTTTCCACTTAATCCTAAGATGATCCTCCAATCTCCTCTTCTTTTTGCCCTTATTGATTACTAAGTCCATCACCAACAACTTATGTTGAGTCTAAAGATTCTCGCTAGGTATGACCTTAAAGTCTCTAAAAATTGCCCTATCACCTTTCCTAAGTAGCAAAGAAGTCTATCTGGGTCTTGGCCATCAAACTACGAAAAGTAATAAGGTTCTCCTCCCTCTTTGGAAATCATGAATTTACCACCCACAACCCAAAAGCCTTAGAAAAATCCAAAAGAGAAACTCCTCTTTCATTCTGTTTCCTCAAATTGAAACCGACATGCACATCATCTGAACACTCGTTAAAGACCCAATATGCCCTTTGAAATCCCCTCCAACAAAAACCATCTCCATGCTCAAAACGTCTTTGACCACCTAATCCAAAGCCTCCCAAATGTTCCTCTTCTCCTCCTCGTCTGATCCTGCTTGCAGAGCGTAGGCACTAACAACGATCAGAGTAGACCCTCCAATAATCAATCTAATCAACATCAACCTATCGTTAACCTGCATAACCTCCACCACCTATGTCACGACCCAAGCGGAGGCCCTAGCCATGACGGGCATCCCGAATCATGAAGGCTCGAGAGCCCTTCTTTATCTAGTAATCATACACACTTTCATATAATATGAAGGAAAATGCAGAAATATAAAAAAATACGGAACCATTCTCAATATCACAATTCAATTGGACAATCTGGAATGGAATCCATAAACCTCTAACAACTTATTACATCATTCTGTGAAATATCTAATACATCAAAACCAACATCTTGTCTAAACCTGGGACAAGGCCCCAGCCGGACCATGAATCAAAATAAAATAACAATAATAAGTTCTAATCGAGGCCATCCAAAGTAAGGGAGGCTTACCAGCAACAAACTTCTGACAAGTCATTCTACTCTTAACGGAACCCCAGGACTGTGCTCAGAATCCTTAAATATAGGGGGTTAACACGGATAGGGTTGGGCATATTTTGGTTTGAATCGAAAAAAACAAAAACCAAACTGATATTTAATTTTGGTTTGTTTTTTTGGTTTTCCAAATTGTTTTTGATTTCAAATTTTAGAATTTTGGTTAAACATGTTGTGAGACATAGGTTTGGATCATGAGCAAGGTAACATATGACTTGGATACTTGGAATATTGGATCACTGAGGGACATTATTGCTCCTTGTCTAGATATCGGAAAATGACATGAGTTACATAGAGAGCTCAAACCTTAGGAATAGGTAAGACATGAATACATAGGACATTGATAGAAGTCCATTCAAATCGAAGTAGGAGGAGCTTTCTTGAATAGGAATTGATTTAACATGATTCTTACTTGAGACGTGACACCAGAAAAAGAATTCGGGAACTACTTTATTCCATCATCTCTACCTTAGATCAAAGTCACCCTCCTAGACTTGAGAATATAACCTCTCATCAATCTATAACCACAGTTCTCAATACAATAGGGGATATAAGGAGACACACGAATACAAACTTCCTTCAAGAATTCTACATAAAGACACTAAATTCTTTCTGGGTCATCCACCTTCAGGGATGCTAATCATAACTTCCTCTAACTCCAAAGTCACCAACTTATGACTAAAATTATTATAGGCATGGACATCCATGCTTCTAAACACTTAACACTCTATCTTCAAATCCTTAGAATACTCACATTACACCTCTAATCACACAACTTAAAACTTAACAAAATTTGTAAAACTATACCCAAGGCACATATTGCCTACCTATATTTCCTCAATTCAACTCTAATGAACACTGTACAAAAACTAACCAGATTTCTCCATACTACAATTTCAAGAACACAAACTAGGTACCCAAAACACTTATACACATAAATGCTAAACCTTCCCTTTTTAATTATACTCTAAAGGCATTGATTTCCAAAAATACTACTCTTAATTTTTTTTCACTATCCTCTATCGTCATAAACCTACAATTTGCAGTCTCATGAGCATACACATCTTCCTTATCACATAAAAATCAACTCTCCACTACTTAACCTTTTAACATTATATTGTTAATCATATAACTTATATCATAAAATCCTACCTAACGCCATACTACCAGGGAGGTGCAACTTATTCTAATATACCTACGCTCTTATCCACTTAATAACTCACCCAAAACTCATCATTTTAACACTAGTCCACATATACACATATACCTCATAATTACCACTTAAATTTTTCATAAATTATCAACCTGGACTCTTTCATAAATCACATCAAGCCTAATAATTCATTCCCACAAAACATACATCATTAATTTTAAGTTACTAGTTTGACCACCAAATATTACATATAAAGTTTTCAAGACTATAGTCTAGCAACAATCGCATACCACTGATGAAACATGCAACATCTTATACTAGTCCATCAAACTGGGAAATTCAACCCAAGCACCTGTTTCACCTAGATACTACCTACAATCAAATCCCCTACATGGCATTACTACTACACCTCAAAATCTACTACATACCTTCTAACCAGCAGTACTTGTTTACAACTACTAGAGGAAAAAAATAAAAAATCAAGGGGTAAAGTCACATAAGAAGGATAGTCGATCTCAATCTTATAATACAACCCATTTCAATCTTATCAACGTATTCTAATTTCTCACATCATATTTACATACCCATGCGTACATTAAAATGACCTTCAAAATCCCAAAAACTATAATGAGTCTTTACCTACAACTTTTTGACTAATCTATTCCTCCTTCATTTACAACCTACAATTGATTTCTATATCCACCTCAACTATCCATTCTGAGATCCTTCCCTATTTTAAATAAATAAAAATAAAATCAAAGACAAACACTTTCTCCATACACCGTTACACGATCTACATGTCTTGCCACAATATTATCCAACCACCATAAGAGAGATATAACCACCCCTAAATCAAAGGTTTATACAACTAAAACTACTTATTTACTCAATAGTCACCCTCACTTTGACTGCTAACCTAGTGACTTCATGTCACCAACTTCTGGACCATCTCACTACCATTAGGCTATGAAACTTTAACATATACTAATACTTGGATGGAAATATAATTCTAACATTCTGCTACACAACATTCCCCTTATGCATGACATCTATAACAAGAATTTTGAAAGGGACTGGATACACTTAATACCTCAAGGTTAAAAACACGATTTCATCAGGACCAAAGTTTACACTAGAATCAATACACCTTGAAGCACTAACAACCTCCTCTCAAGTCCTTGCACAATTTTCTAAACTTTTATGACTCAATCAGAAAAGGACCATATTATTTGGATTCTAAACATTTATACTGAATCACCTTAGAAATTAGACATGTCTAAGAACATCAAAGTAATAAAAGAATTAGGACAGCTTTACGTTCATATGGACGACACCATAACACGAACTAGAGTATGAAAGAGAGACATTCTGACTCTATAGCACGAATTAGAATATGAAGAAAGAGAAACATTCCTAAATGCCTTGTAGCCTCCCATTTATAAGTGTGGTGTCTTCACACCCATAAACAAGACTCGACCCGATGCAATTTTGCAGACACCCTGAAATCATGAACCGTGCTTTGATACCAAGTTTTCCATGACCTAAGCTGAGGCCTTAGCCATGACGGGCATCCCGAACCATAAAGGCCCGAGCGCCCTTCTCTATTTGGCAATCATGCACACTTTCATATAATATGAAGGAAAATAAAGAAATATTAAACAATACGGAATCATGGTCTATATCACAATTCAATTGGACAATCTTGAATGGAATCAATAAACCTTTAACAACGTCTAGCATCAGTCTGCAAAATCTCTAATACATCAAAACCAACATCTTGTCTAAAACTGGGATAAGGCCCCTAGTCGGACCATGAATCAAAATAAAATAACAATAACAAGTTCAAATACTGACCTTCTGAAGTAAGGGAGTCTCACCAGCTGCAAACTTCTGACAAGTCATTCTACCGCTTAACGGGACCCTAGGACTGTGTCTTAGAATCCTGAAATATAGGGTTCAATACAGATGTACTGATACGCAGAGTAATCCAAAAACAAAATATATTTTTATACAACATAGGTGAGAGCCTTTGTAAAACATAGTATCGCAGAAATTTTTCGAAAATACATGGGCAAGGTATTTGAGTTTCAACAACATTTTCACCCTATATGGTTTAATTTCCCCAACACAGTTGAGCTAGGTGGTACACCCTACAATTTCATAGTTTTCACCGACTACTAGATCTCGATTGCCGCCAAGATTAGAGTACTAGTGAGGGGAGGGCATGCAAGATCACAAAGCAAGGTGCCAAAGCCCCAAATCAAAATAACATGTCATGGTTGGGCGCAAGATCACAAAGCAAGGCTCCAAACCATAGTACCAAATTGGGATGACAAAATATTAGGCACACAAGATCACATAGTAGGGTGCCAAGGTCCTGTGTCGGCGAACAACGATTTCCAGCATAAAGTCATCTGACTCGTGCTTTCTTCGGGTAGCCACCTAACTCGCATTAACCCAGTTTCAAAATCTATTATAGAAATACATGTATCTCACTCATAACATTCTTTTCTTATTTTTTAAGGGCAATTCACAAAGGAGTATTGTCATACCCCGATTGCAAGTCATTTACATCACATCATTCCACAGCCCTTCTTATTCAAAAAATATGTATATGGCCACCAAAGATTTATCAAGTCACATGAGGGTTCTTATCATCAAAATCACATTAAACTCATTCAAACACACTCTTTATTCAAATCTTGAAAACATAGTGGCCATTTCATTTATTCTACACAGCCATAATAATTTAAGAGATGTTTAAAACTCAAGAGTTTATCATTATTCACAAATCAGCCCCCGACATTGGTTATACAAAAAATTCATGGTAAAATACGGGCTCTTAATTCATGCTCTCAAAAAAACAATTCACAAATTATATTGTGCAAGGTTCGTAAATTTCGTCATGGGGAGTGAAATCTCACAAGTTACATTTGTAAATCATCTTTTGGATTCAAATCACATAAGCACGAGATTTACAAATCAAAATTATAGAAAACTCCATAACAATTTCATAATTCCATCAAATTGATTCCACAATGCATGCTCTTAAAATAATTTACCAAAACCCTTTTTCATTTACATACATAAATATCTTCAAATCTTGTAAAAGTCATAAAACCCATGTCCATAAGATTTAGGATATCCCCACATACCTCACTTGATGATGTTAAATGAGAAAGCTTGAATCTTGGATTCCTATGATGCTTTTGAAGATGAGTTCTTGGATTTCTTTAATGATTTTCTTGAACTTTTCTTGAGTAGTCTAGGGCTTTCTTTTGAGAGAAAAGGATGAATAAAGATGTAAAAAATATTTTGTACGGATGAGTTAGGGTGAAGGAAAGGACCATTTTACCCTTAAAAATGTGAAAAAAGAACCTAGGAAATAGCTGTGGACGATAGAGTGCGCGTCGCAAGCATATCACCTCGGCTTCCTGCCTATTCATGAAAATGGCTGTAACTTTTCGCTCGGGTATCGGATTTTGGAGAAATTGGTATCGTTGGAAAGAAAATTCAATTACCTACAATTTGGAGGGTCTTGATATGAAAAATTATATGTATATAAAAATTTATACATGTTTAAAGTAGACCCTTATAGAATTGAATGCCAAAGTTTGGATCAATCAAATGATCTTATCTCAACTTGGCTCTAAGTGATTCCTATGAACATTTTTAACCTCAAGAGCACTTCACACACTAGGATAAAGATCATAAAACTTATATTCACATGGTAATCACTGGGATTATAGCTTATACATGTAAGAATGATGGTTCAAAACTTTAGCCCGAAATTGCGGGATTTTACATTATCTCCCCCTTGGGATCATTCATCCCCGAATGATGGAAAGGAACTTGTTGAAGCTCTAAAGGTATGGAATAAGGAATGTAACTTTACATTGAACGTTTTTTTCTCAATAAAACATGCAACGACATCAAAATATCTTCATGGTAACCCCTAGTGAAACGCATAAGCACGAAGCATGAGGTAATAAAACTTTACATAGGGATGACCTTGCACATGAGTTCTATGAATCATTATCATCACAACATAAGACATAAGTTTATTTGGTGATAATACGCCTAATTTACCTTGGTACAATCATGAGATGGGATTTCACGGAAGATAGGGTTTAAATGCATTCTCCCCTCACAAGATACAACAAATGGACCTTAAACTTAGAGACACTATTCATCTATGCCCCAACATTAATTAACATACTACAAACCTTCCAACTTATAATTCACTCATCACATATCTAAACACAAGAGTTTGTGTCCCTCCGTATAATACTTCTACGTTGAAGCCCAACTCGAAGGAAAGAGGTGCTAACTTAATCTATGAGACCATGTTCTCTCCGCCACATTAAGAAATCACCTCACCTCATCACTATAATCCAACAACCTCAAGGCTTATTTCAAGGAATAATAACCACATGGCATATCGGTTTGTGTTTCCATCAATTACAACATTCAAGCCTATCATTACTACCCCCACTTCATGGATCTTCCCTCTAAGATCAGCAAATTCAGTCAATCTCGCATAGAATTTTGCCACATATCTCCTTCTTAACCATTTCACATAACAAATGTTTGTCTCCTTCTTACCCCTTCTCCTATAGCCTTAACTCAAGAAATCACATAACAAATTTTACCTTCAAGAACATCTATTCCTCTACCTAACACATTACTATGCTCCCACAACCACCATCATAATTACATACAGAGGGTCATTAGGGGGCCCGAGCATAGACATCATGAATGGAAGTAACACTTGTCAATTCATAACCTACATGTTTTACAATACTCAAGGAGGGACATGAAGTGAAGATACGATAGAATAGACATAGAGTGCTTCAGAAATCAAGTGTCTGGATCATAAGTAAGGGTTGTTTGGCATAACCACAACACAACATGATTTATTAGGACATACTACTGTGAGAAAACGTAGGTACACATATCTCATGATTCGTATAACATAAGGTCGAAATTCATAAAGTCAATGATTGAGACAAAGATTGACACTTAAAGCTATTACTTCTTATTTTTAGAGTTGAGACGATCATAAGTTCGCACAACTTTATCGCTTTGGCCAATTCCGTCATCAAATGATTTAGTGACATACAAAAACATATTTTCTTAGGACCAAGCATTTTGTGAGACATAGGTTTGGATCATGAGCAACGTAACATATGACTTGGATACTAGGAATATTGGATCACTGAGGGATATTATATCTCTGGATATTGAAACATGACATGAGTTACATAGAGAGCTCAAACATTAGGAATAAGCAACACATGAATACATAAGACATTGATAGAAGTCTATTCAAATCGAAGTAGGAGGTGCTTGCTTGAATAGGAATTGATTTAACATGATTCTTACTTGAAATGTGACACCACAAAAAGAATTTGGGACTACTTTAATCCATCATCTCCCCCTTAGATCAAAGTCACCTTCCTAGACTTAAGAATATAACCTCCCATAACTCTATAACCACAGTTCCTAATACAATAGGGGATATAAGTATACACACGAACACAAACTTCCTTCAAGAATTTTACATAAAGACACTAAATTCTTTCTGGGTTATCCGCCTTCAGGAATGCTAATCATAACTTTCTCTAAATCCAAAGTCACCAACTTATGACTAACATTATTATAGGCATGGGCATCCATACTTCTAAACACTTAACACTCTATCTTCAACTCCATAGAATACTCGCATTACACCTCTAATCACACAACTTACAACTTAATAAAATTTGTAAAACCATACCCAAGGCTCATATTTCCCACCTATATTTCCTCAATTCAACTCTAACAAACACCGTACAACAACTTACCAGACTTCTTCATACTACAATTTCAAGAACACAAACTAGGTATGCAAAACACTTATACACATAAATGCTAAACCTTCCCTTTTTAAGTATACTGTAAAGGCATTGATTTTCAAAAATTCTACTCTTAATTTTTTTCACTATCCTCTATCATCATTAACCTACAATTCTCAGTCTCATGAGTATACACATCCTTCTTATCACATAAAAATCCACTCTTCACTACTTAACCTTCAAACATTAGACTGTTAATCACATAACTTATATTATAAAATCTTACCTAATGCCATACTACCAGGGAGGTGCAACTTATTCTTATATACTTATGCCCTTATCCACTTAATAACTCACCCACAACTTATCATTTTAACACTAGTCCTCATATACACATATACCTCATAATTACCACTTAAACTTTTCATAAATTATCAACCTATACTCTTTCATAAATCACACCAAGCCTACTAATTCATTCCCACCAAACATTCATCATTAATTTTAAGCTACTATTCTAACCACCACATTCTACATAAAAAGTTTTCAATCCTAAAGTCTAGCAAAAATCACGCACCACCAGTGAAACATACAATAGGTATACTAATCCATCAAACTGGGAAATTGAACCCAAACACCTCGTTTCACCTAGATACTACCTACAATCAAATCCCCTTCATGGCATTACTACTTGTAATAACTCGTATTTTTGTGCTAAAATTCTAACCGTCGATCTTACGCGTCTAAGATCTAATCCAAATGAGTTGAATGTGAATACAAGTTTTATGATCATTATCCTAGTCTATGGAGTAGTTTAGAGGTGAAAAATTTTCATAGTAATGACCTAGAACAAAGTTGAGCTAAGACCAATTGATTCATCCAAAGTTTGACATTCGATTCTACAAGGGTCAACTTCGAACGTGTATATATCTTAATATACATAAAACTTTTCATCCAAAGACCTATAAAATTTTAGATAATTGAATAAACTTTCCAACGATACCAATTTCACAAAAATTCAATACCCGACCGAAGGGTTATGCCCATTTTTGTGAGAGACAGTAAGGATATGCGATTGGTTAGGCGCCGCCCAACCAAACTTAGGTGATTGGTTAGGCGCCGCCCAACCTGGCTTGTGTGATTACTTGGGCGCCACCTAAGTCAGTTCCAAGTTCCAAAAACACTCCGTTTTAACTTATATCAAGGGTGTTCAAGTCATTTCACACCCCTAAATCGTCCTTAATTACTCCAAATCATTGATAAGGGGTTTTTAAACACATAATTACAATCCCTAAGCCCTAAATCAGTCAAGTTACGATCCAAAACCCTTCCTCTTTTCCCAAGAACAAAATCTAAGTTTACTTCTCAAGAATCAAGAAGTTAAGCTCCGAATTCAAAGTTCTCTATAAGGATTCTTTCAATCAAGCTTGAAGGTCCAATCTTTCAACGAATCCATTACCATAAAGGTATGTGGGCTTTTCAACAAGAGCCTTCTTTCGTTCTTGTGCCCAAATTGATATTTATGTTTACAAATATACACAATTTTTATAGGCTTTACTATGAATTTGAGATGGAACCTTATATATTATATTTTGTTCAAGAAACTATGATATTTTGATGCCTTGAAGTTGAATACCATGAACTTTGATGATAATATCATGTTTAAAGTTAAAATTTCAGATTTTGTACGAATTATATATGGTTGCTACATAAAGTATGAATCTTGAAGTATTTTGCTCAAGTATTGATATATGGGATTTAAACCCTCTTTGAGATTATGATCTTTGGTGAAGTAATGTGTTATACACACCTTGATATTTGAATGATTTGACCTTTTGGTATTGAAAGAGTTATTTTTAAATTTGAATGAGAAAAGAAATCCACATGTTGATTTTATTATGAAAAATGGGTAGCATGACGACTCTCGATATGAATTGCTGAATTGTGTTATTGTGGGTTTCCTTTTGAAATGATCCGAGCTAAGTCCGGGAGTAGTCTTTAGCACCGAGTGGGAGGTATAGTTGTGATTGTTACTTCCCTAGAACTACGTGCCCCCAGAGGATGTGATCCTAAGGATGCTTGATATAGTGACCACTAGTGAACCAAAGGTTAAGGTCCTACTCCGATGGCAAAGATAGGACAGCTCTCCCCAACGTGGGTTGGACGTTGGACTCCATGTAGCTCACATGGTTTATGTCGGTTGTAAGAGGCTCCCAATGTGTGTGTGTATTCTCCTATCTAATATGAAAAGTCTTATTCTTCTATCTGAGATGAAAACATATTTGTTTGAAAGACAGAGTTTGAGAAAGTCATTGTTTTCGACAGATTTAATGAACATATATTCCAAAGAGAATTGTTATGAGATTTGATTGCTTTGATGATTTGGAATTGATATGGAAGTGAATTGAGATTTATTATGATGACTTACATGTTTCACCTGATATCTTTTACTCTCTTATGATTATGATGATTTTAATTCGAGCTAAGTGAGTCATTTATATCAGCATGCATAATTTTATAAATTGTGATGATATTAAGATATAATTTTATATATGCATTGCACCCCCATATGCTCGGTACGTTTCCATGGTATTGACCCACATATTCATATGTGGGCTATATTTTCTCGGAATATAGGTACAAGGTATAGTGTACATCTTCAGACCCAGTCAGTTCGCGGCATCCAGTCAGAAGATGATGATTCCTTTTGATTCAAGGGCTTGACTTAGTTATACAGTTCGAGAAGTGTTGTATTTTCTTTATTCAGTCGTATTGAGTTGGGTTAGTCGGGAGTCATGACCCGGCTACCTACAGTCAGTACTAGTAGAGGCTTCATAGACAGTCAGCAGAAGTTGATGTATTCCATTTCAGTTTTGGTTGTAAAAGCAGAGTTATAATCTTGTAAATTTAGTTTTGTATCTATCATATTCAGAAAAGAGTTATTTTTCATAGATTTGTATAGATTAATACTTTTTGTTCAGTTGCTTATGAGTTATGCCAGTAGAAGGGTTAGATTGGGGTCACTTGTGATCCTAAGCACCGTGTGACATCTCGGGACCTGATTTTGGGGTGTTACACTCCTACACCTCAAAATCTACTACATACCTTCTCACTAGCTATACTTGTTTACAACTACTAGAGGAGAAAAAAATAAAAAATCAAGGGGTAAAGTCACATAAGAAGGATAGTCGATCTCAATCTTATAATACAACTCATTTCAATCTTAACAA
>NC_061122.1:222190237-222221787 GCF_002878395.1 Capsicum annuum | reverse complement strand
CTAAGGCCCCTACACTCCCCTCTCACAAAATATCATTAGCTATTTTTATAAGAACATCTTTGAATTTCTTAAGCTTTTCTTACTTCTATTCCATTTTCATTTTGTAACTAACTAGATATAGTTTTTTTATACAGATCAATCAATTGAACCTTAAGACTGATTAGTATCGCGAATATGGATGTATGTGGTTGAGCGCAGCGAGAGGGATTAAACGTTTGAAAATCCTAAGAAAAAAGGTAGATGATAGTACTTGATATTATTTTTATCTTATCCTATATATGCCAATCGTCCTCTCTCTAAAACAGAAAGAAAATATTTAATATGCATTACATGCTCAGTAAATGTGGATATGCGGGATGGATAGGTACGTCTTTGAGTTCCTCTATTTCATAAATAAATTCTCATTATTTTTATTCATCTCAAGATCTTGAATTTCTACTCACTCAAATCATTTCTTACTAATTAAGCATCCCCCTCTCTCTCTATCTGACATCTATCCCTTTAAAGATCTCTTTGTAACGTTCCTTCAGGAGCGTCGATGATCGAAAGTTAAGTATGGGGTTGTAGCTCTCGCCGACGGTAGGTAAGGTAATATTCTCTCAAATCTTTTCAACCTATTTCTCTCTCCCATTCATTCTCTCTGTCCACCTTTTTCTCTGACAGGTTACCACCATTTCTACCAGAAACCCATATTTTTTAGCGAGAGAAAAACCAATTCCACTACCTGAATTGATGGTCCAGCAACCACCAAGAAATAATGGTAACCCAGAACTATTTTCTCAATGGCCTTCCGATGAAGCTCCGGCAGGCAATACTCTGGTACCCGTTTTTTTGGCAGATCACGACATACATTCTTGGCATCATATTTATTTTTCAATGTTCAAGTTTAGGGTCGATATCAGCCATAGGTAAAGGCGGTGGCAACAACATTCTGGCGACCAATTTCTCCACTAACTTGTCGGAATCTGACGAAACGATCAAGAAAACATCCTCACTTCATCTTCTCATAGGATCAGGTGCACTCATTTCATCTCTTCTAATTTATCTAGTCTAGGTTCCTGGTTAAATGGAGGCGGCTACGTCTTGTGTCTTTGATACATATTTTTCAGTCCTTTCTCTCTTGATTTATTGTTTTTTATCTTGACTGTTTTTGTGGGATTATTGGTTCCTGTTTCTCTTTTCCTGAGTAGAAGTTAGTTGAGACTAGTATATGTTCTGAATCAAGTAAAAAAGCATAAAAATCAATGAAAAAACCATATGCTGCTGCTGCTGGGATTCGAACCCACGCCTGTGGGCCAAAATGCCTTAAAACTGACCCAACAACCACTGGATCAAGCAACAATGTTTGACAGTGGGTTCGCAGTACATAATAATATACATATATTCAGAATTTAGTAATATAAATATAAAGTCTACGTAAAAGCTACTGAGTTTGCCCGAACCCCCATAGGGTATTGTAGCTTTGCCCCTGTGTTGGGGTTACTTTCTAAAGCTGACCAAGGTTATTGTGACTTGTATAGTTCTTGTTATTTATTGTTGTTTGTAGGACTTGTGTTATAGTTTATTAGTTTTTTGGTCCTGGGCATAAGTGGTTGTTTCTTGATTTTTTCCAGTAGATTTTTCTCATTATTACTTGTGCATCTTTTTAGCCTTTCCTATTTGATTTTTACCCCAGCCTATTTGCTTATTTTTTCTCGTCTCTTTTTAAGTTGTGGTTTTGGTGCATGATGGTAAACTAAGGTCATGTTCTAGGTTGGGGTTGGGTTTAGGGTCGAGATTAGGGTATAGGGTGAGGGCGGGGTCTGGGTTTGGGAATGGGATAGGGGCATGTGTAAGATAGAGTTTGGGGTTGGGGTTTAGGGGAAGTAGGGTTAGGTGGGGTGAGGAAGATTCCAAGTTGAGAATTGGGTCCTTGAACATAGGGACTCTTCAAGGGAAGTCCATAGATCTCATGAAGATTCTTAGGAAAAGGAGGATTAGTATAGCTTGTGACCAGGAAACTAATGGGTATGCTCTAAGGTGAGGGATGTGAAAAGGTATAAGTTGTGGTACTCGAATAGCATGAGGCATAGGAATAAAGTAGGTATCTTAGTAGATGAAGAGCTTAGGGGGCAGGTTGTAACACCCCGCACTTTCGGGCTAAAGTTTGATCCATCGTTCCTACGTGTATAAGCTATAATCCAAGTGATTACCATGTGAATATAAGTTTCATGATCTTTATCCTAGTGTGTGAAGTGCTCTTGAGGTTAAAAATGTTCATAGGGATCACTTTGAGCCATGTTGAGCTAAGATCATTTGATTGGTCCAAAATTTGGCATTCGATTCTACAAGCGTCCACTTTAAATGTGTATAACTTCTTATATACAATGATTTTTTCATCTCAAGACCCACCAAATTTTATATAATTGAATTAGTTTTCCAACGATATCAATTTCGCCAAAATCCGATACCCGAGCAAAAAGTTACAGCCATTTTCGTGAAGAGGCAGTAAGCCGAGGCGATATGCCTGCAACGCGCACTCCATCACCCCTATCTATTTCTCAGGTTCTATTTTCGTGTGTTTAAGGGAAAAAGGGTCCTTTCCTTCACCTTAACTCATCCATAACAGATAATTAAAGCCCCAAAAAATATTATTTACATCATTATTCATCCTTTTCTCTCCAAAGAAAGCCCTAGCCCCCTTAAGAAAAGTTCATGAAAATCATTCAACAAATCTAAGAACTCATCTTCAAAAGAATCATACGAATCCAAGATTCAAGTTTTCTCATCTAAGATCATCAAGTGAGGTACGTGGGGCTATCCTAAATCTCATGGGCATGGGTTTTATGATTTTTACAAGTTTTGAAGATATTTATGTATGTATATGAAAAAGGGTTTTGGTAAATTGTTTTAAGAGCATGCATTGTGGAATCAATTTGATGGAATTATGAAATTGTTATGTGGTTTTCTATAATTTTGATTTATAAATCTCATGCTTATGTGATATGAATTACGAATGTAACTTGTGAAATTTCACTCCCCATGATGAAATTTATGAACCTTGCATGATATAATTTGTGAATTGTTTTTTTGAGAGTATGAATTAATAGCCCCTCTTTTTATCATGAAATTTGTGTATAACCAATGTCAGGGGTTGATTTGTGAAGGATGAGAAACTCTTGAGTTTTAAAGGTTTCTTTAATCATTATTCATGAGTAGAATAAATAGAATGGCCAATATGTTTTCAAGATTCGTAAAAAGAGTGTTTGTATGAGTTTAATGTGATTTTGTTGATAAGAACCCTCATGTGACTTGATAAATCTTTGGTGGCCATATACATATCTTTTTTAATAAGAAGGGCTGTGGAATGATGTGATGTAAATGACTTGCAAGTCGGGGTATGACGATACTCCTTTGTGAATTTTCCTTAAAATAACAAGAAAAGAGTGTTATGAGTGAGTTGCATGTATTTTTATAATAGATTTTGAAACTAGGTTACCCAAAGAAAGCACGATTCAGAAGACTTTATACCGGAAACTGTTGTTTGCCAACACGGGACCTTGGCACCCTGCTATGTGATCTTGTGTGCCTAATATTTTTTCTTCCCAATTTGGGACTATGGTTTGGAGCCCTGCTTTGTGATCTTGCGCCCAACCACGATATGTTATTTTGATTTGGGACTTTGGCACCCTGCTTTGTGATCTTGCGTGTCCTCCCCTCACTAGTACTCCAATCTTGGCAGCAACTGAGATCTGGTAGTCAGTGAAAGCTATGAAATTATGGGGTGTACCACCTAGCTCAATTGTGTTGGGGGAAATTGAACTATATAGGGTGAAAATGTTGTTGAAACTCAAATACCTTGCCCATGTATTTTTGAATGATTTTTGTGATACTATGTTTTACAAAGGCTCTCACCTATGTTGTATAAAAATATATTTTGTTTTTGAATTACTCTGTGTACCAGCACATCTGTATTGACCCCCTATATTTCAGAATTCTTAGACACCGTCCTGGAGTCCCATTAAGCAATAGAATGACTTGTCAGATGTTTACAGCTGGTGAGCCTCTCTTACTTCGGAAGGCCTATATTAGAACTTGTTATTGTTATTTTATTTTGATTCACGGTTCAACTGGGGCCTTGTCCCAGTTTTAGACAAGATGTTGGTTTTGATGCATTAGATATTTCACAGACTAATGTTAGATGTTGTTAGAGGCTTATGGATTCTATTCCAGTTGTCCAATTAAATTGTGATATTGACCATGATTCTGTACTGTTTTATATTTCTGCATTTTCCTTCATATTATATTACAGTGTGTATGATTGCTAGATAAAGAATGGCACTCGGGCCTTCATGGTTTGGGATGCCCATCACGGCTAGGGCCTCAGCCTGGGTCGTGACAAATTTGGTATCAAAGCACAGTTCATGGTCCTAGGGTGTCTGCAAAATCGCATCGGGTCAAGTCCTATTTATGGGTGTGAAGCGCGCCACACTTATAAATGGGAGGCTAGAAGGCATTTAGGAATGTTTCTCTATCTTTATGTTCTAGTTCATGCTATGGAGTCAGAATGTCCCTCTTTCATACTCTAGTTCGTGCTATGGCATCGTCCATACGAAAGTAAAGCTATCCTAATTCTTTTATTACTTTGATTTTCTTAGACAAATCTCATTTTTGAGGTTATTCAAGTACAAAAGTTTAGAATTCAAATGATGTGGTCCTTTTCTGGTTGAGTGATAAAAGATTATAAAATTATGCAAGGACTTGAGAGGAGTCCGTTAGTGCTTCAAGGTGTATCAATTCTAGTTTAAACTTTGATCCTGATGAAATCATGTTTTTCAGCTTGAGGTATTAAGTGTATCCAGTTCCTTTGAAAATTCTTGTTACAGATGGCATGCATAAGGGTAATACTATGTAGCAGAATGTTAGAACTGTATTTCCACCCGAGTAGTAATATATATTAAAGTGTCATGACCTAATGGTAGTGAGATGGTCCAGAAGTTGGTGACATGAAGTGACTAGGTTAGCAGTCAAAGTGAGGGTGACTATTGAGTAAATAAGTAGTTTTAGTTGTTTAACCCTTTGATTTAGGGGTGGTTATCTCTCTCTTATGGTGGTTGGATAATATTGTGGCAAGACTTGTAGATCATATCGTGGTGTGTGGAGAAAGTGTTTGTCTTTGATTTTATTTTTATTTATTTAAAATAGGGAAGGATCTCAAAATGGATAGTTGTGGTGGGTATAGAAATCAGTTGTAGGTTGTAAAAGGAGAAGGAATAAATTATTCAATAAGTTGAAGGTTAAGACTCATTATCGTTTATGGGATTTTGAAGGTCATTTTGATGTGAGCATGGGTAAGTAAATATGATGTGAAAAATTAGAATATGTTGTTAAGATTGAAATGAGTTGTATTATAAGATTGAGATCGACTATCCTTCTTATGTGACTTTACCCCTTGATTTTTTATTTTTTTCTCCTCTAGTAGTTGTAAACAAGTACAGCTAATGAGAAGGTATGTAGTAGATTTTGAGGGGTAGGAGTGTAACGCCCCAAAATCAGGTCTCAAGATGTCACACGGTGCTTAGGATCACAAGTGACCCCAAGCTAACCCTTCTACTGGCATAACTCATAAGCAACTGAACAAAAAGTATTAATCTATACAAATCTGTGGAAAATAACTCTTTTCTGAATATGATAGATACAAAACTAAATTTACAAGATTACAACTCTGCTTTTACAACCAAAACTGAAATGGAATACATCAACTTCTACTGACTGTCTATGAAGCCTCTACTAGTACTGACTGTAGGTAGCCGGGTCATGACTCCCGACTAACCCAACTCAATACGACTGAATAAAGAAAATAAAACACTTCTCGAACTGTATAACTAACTCAAGCCCTTGAATCAAAAGGACTCATCATCTTCTGACTGGATGCCGTGAACTGACTGGATCTGAAGATGTACACTATACCTTGTACCTACATTCTGAGAAAATATAGACCACATATGAATATGTGGGTCAGTACCATGGAAACGTACCGAGCATATGGGGGTGCAATGCATATACAAAATTATATGTTAATATCATCACAATTTATAAAATTATGCATGCTGCTATAAATGACTCACTTAGCTCGAATTAAAATCATCATAATCATAAGAGAGTAAAAGATATCAGGTGAAACATGTGAGTCATCATAATAAATCTCAATTCACTTCCATCTTGATTCCAAATCATCAAAGCAATCAAATCTCATAACAATTCTCTTGGGAATATATGTTCATTAAATCTTTCGAAAACAATGACTTTCTCAAACTCTGTCTTTCAAACAAATATATTTTCATCTCAGATAGAAGAATAAGACTTTTCATATTAGATAGGAGAATACACACACACATTGGGAGCCTCTTACAACCGACATAAACCATGTGAGCTACATGGAGTCCAACGTCCAACCCACGTTGGGGAGAGCTATCCTATCCTTGCCATCAGAGTAGGACCTTAACCTTTGGTTCACTAGTGGTCACTATATCAAGCATCCTAAGGCTCACATCCTCTGGGGGCACGTAGTTCTAGGGAAGTAACAATCACAGCTATACCTCCCAGTCGGTGCTAAAGACTACTCCCGGACTTAGCTCAGATCATTTTAAAAGAAAACCCACGATAACACAATTCAGCAATTCATATCGAGAGTCGTCATGCTACCCATTTTTCATAATAAAATCAACATGTGGATTTCTTTTCTCATTCAAATTTAAAAATAACTCTTTCAAGACCAAAAGGTCAAATCATTCAAATATCAAGGTGTGTATAACACATTACTTCACCAAAGATCATAATCTCAAAGAGGTTTTAAATCCCATATATCAACACTTGAGCAAAATACTTCAACATTCATACTTTATGTATTAACCATATATAATTCGTACAAAATCTGAAATTTTAACTTTAAACATGATATTATCATCAAAGTTAATGGTATTCAACTTCAATGCATCAAAATATCATAGTTTCTTAAGCAAAATATAATATATAAGGTTCCATCTCAAATTCATAGTAAAGCCTATAAAAAATCGTGTAGATTTGTAAACGTAAATATCAATTTGGGCACAAGAACGAAAGAAGGCTCTTGTTGAAAAGCCCACATACCTTTATGGTAATGGATTCGTTGAAAGATTGGACCTTCAAGATTGATTGAAAGAATCCTTATAGAGAACTTTGAATTCGGAGCTTAACTTCTTGATTCTTGAGAAGTAAACTTAGATTTTGTTCTTGGGAAAAGAGGAAGTGTTTTGGATCATAACTTGACTGATTTAGGGCTTAGGGATTGTAATTATGTGTTTAAAAACCCCTTATCAATGATTTGGAGTGATTAAGGACGGTTTAGGGGTGTGAAATGACTTCAACACCCTTGATATAAGTCAAAACGGAGTGTTTTTGGCACTTGGAACTGACTTAGGTGGCGTCCAAGTAATCACACAAGCCATGTTGGACGGAGCCTAACCAATCACCTAAGTTTGGTTGGGCGGCGCCTAACCAATCGCATATCCTTACTGCCTCTCACAAAAATGGGCATAACCCTTCGGTCGAGTATTGAATTTTTGTGAAATTGGTATCGTTGGAAAGCTCAATTATCTAAAATTTGATAGGTCTTTGGATGAAAAATTCCATGTATATTAAGATATATACACGTTTGAAGTTGACCCTTGTAGAATTGAATGTCAAACTTTGGATGAATCAATTGGTCTTATCTCAACTTTGTTCTAGGTCATTACTATGAAAATTTTTCACCTCTAAACTACTCCATAGACTAGGATAATGATCATAAAACTTGTATTCACATTCAACTCATTTGGATTAGATCTTAGACGCGTAAGATCGACGGTTAGAATTTTAGCACAAAAATACGAGTTATTACAAGTAGTAATGCCATGAAGGGGATTTGATTGTAGGTAGTATCTAGGTGAAACGAGGTGTTTGGGTTCAATTTCCCAGTTTGATGGATTAGTATACCTATTGTATGTTTCACTGGTGGTGCGTGATTTTTGCTAGACTTTAGGATTGAAAACTTTTTATGTAGAATGTGGTGGTTAGAATAGTAGCTTAAAATTAATGATGAATGTTTGGTGGGAATGAATTAGTAGGCTTGGTGTGATTTATGAAAGAGTATAGGTTGATAATTTATGAAAAGTTTAAGTGGTAATTATGAGGTATATGTGTATATGAGGACTAGTGTTAAAATGATAAGTTGTGGGTGAGTTATTAAGTGGATAAGGGCATAAGTATATAAGAATAAGTTGCACCTCCCTGGTAGTATGGCATTAGGTAAGATTTTATAATATAAGTTATGTGATTAACAGTCTAATGTTTGAAGGTTAAGTAGTGAAGAGTGGATTTTTATGTGATAAGAAGGATGTGTATACTCATGAGACTGAGAATTGTAGGTTAATGATGATAGAGGATAGTGAAAAAAATTAAGAGTAGAATTTTTGAAAATCAATGCCTTTACAGTATACTTAAAAAGGGAAGGTTTAGCATTTATGTGTATAAGTGTTTTGCATACCTAGTTTGTGTTCTTGAAATTGTAGTATGAAGAAGTCTGGTAAGTTGTTGTACGGTGTTTGTTAGAGTTGAATTGAGGAAATATAGGTGGGAAATATGAGCCTTGGGTATGGTTTTACAAATTTTATTAAGTTGTAAGTTGTGTGATTAGAGGTGTAATGCGAGTATTCTATGGAGTTGAAGATAGAGTGTTAAGTGTTTAGAAGTATGGATGCCCATGCCTATAATAATGTTAGTCATAAGTTGGTGACTTTGGATTTAGAGAAAGTTATGATTAGCATTCCTGAAGGCGGATAACCCAGAAAGAATTTAGTGTCTTTATGTAAAATTCTTGAAGGAAGTTTGTGTTCGTGTGTATACTTATATCCCCTATTGTATTAGGAACTGTGGTTATAGAGTTATGGGAGGTTATATTCTTAAGTCTAGGAAGGTGACTTTGATCTAAGGGGGAGATGATGGATTAAAGTAGTCCCAAATTCTTTTTGTGGTGTCACATTTCAAGTAAGAATCATGTTAAATCAATTCCTATTCAAGCAAGCACCTCCTACTTCGATTTGAATGGGCTTCTATCAATGTCTTATGTATTCATGTGTTGCTTATTCCTAATGTTTGAGCTCTCTATGTAACTCATGTCATGTTTCAATATCCAGAGATATAATATCCCTCAGTGATCCAATATTCCTAGTATCCAAGTCATATGTTACGTTGCTCATGATCCAAACCTATGTCTCACAAAATGCTTGGTCCTAAGAAAATATGTTTTTGTATGTCACTAAATCATTTGATGACGGAATTGGCCAAAGCGATAAAGTTGTGCGAACTTATGATCGTCTCAACTCTAAAAATAAGAAGTAATAGCTTTAAGTGTCAATCTTTGTCTCAATCATTGACTTTATGAATTTCGACCTTATGTTATACGAATCATGAGATATGTGTACCTACGTTTTCTCACAGTAGTATGTCCTAATAAATCATGTTGTGTTGTGGTTATGCCAAACAACCCTTACTTATGATCCAGACACTTGATTTCTGAAGCACTCTATGTCTATTCTATCGTATCTTCACTTCATGTCCCTCCTTGAGTATTGTAAAACATGTAGGTTATGAATTGACAAGTGTTACTTCCATTCATGATGTCTATGCTCGGGCCCCCTAATGACCCTCTGTATGTAATTATGATGGTGGTTGTGGGAGCATAGTAATGTGTTAGGTAGAGGAATAGATGTTCTTGAAGGTAAAATTTGTTATGTGATTTCTTGAGTTAAGGCTATAGGAGAAGGGGTAAGAAGGAGACAAACATTTGTTATGTGAAATGGTTAAGAAGGAGATATGTGGCAAAATTCTATGCGAGATTGACTGAATTTGCTGATCTTAGAGGGAAGATCCATGAAGTGGGGGTAGTAATGATAGGCTTGAATGTTGTAATTGATGGAAACACAAACCGATATGCCATGTGGTTATTATTCCTTGAAATAAGCCTTGAGGTTGTTGGATTATAGTGATGAGGTGAGGTGATTTCTTAATGTGGCGGAGAGAACATGGTCTCATAGATTAAGTTAGCACCTCTTTCCTTCGAGTTGGGCTTCAACGTAGAAGTATTATACGGAGGGACACAAACTCTTGTGTTTAGATATGTGATGAGTGAATTATAAGTTGGAAGGTTTGTAGTATGTTAATTAATGTTGGGGCATAGATGAATAGTGTCTCTAAGTTTAAGGTCCATTTGTTGTATCTTGTGAGGGGAGAATGCATTTAAACCCTATCTTCCGTGAAATCCCATCTCATGATTGTACCAAGGTAAATTAGGCGTATTATCACCAAATAAACTTATGTCTTATGTTGTGATGATAATGATTCATAGAACTCATGTGCAAGGTCATCCCTATGTAAAGTTTTATTACCTCATGCTTCGTGCTTATGCGTTTCACTAGGGGTTACCATGAAGATATTTTGATGTCGTTGCATGTTTTATTGAGAAAAAAACGTTCAATGTAAAGTTACATTCCTTATTCCATACCTTTAGAGCTTCAACAAGTTCCTTTCCATCATTCGGGGATGAATGATCCCAAGGGGGAGATAATGTAAAATCCCGCAATTTCGGGCTAAAGTTTTGAACCATCATTCTTACATGTATAAGCTATAATCCCAGTGATTACCATGTGAATATAAGTTTTATGATCTTTATCCTAGTGTGTGAAGTGCTCTTGAGGTTAAAAATGTTCATAGGAATCACTTAGAGCCAAGTTGAGATAAGATCATTTGATTGATCCAAACTTTGGCATTCAATTCTATAAGGGTCTACTTTAAACATGTATAAATTTTTATATACATATAATTTTTCATATCAAGACCCTCCAAATTGTAGGTAATTGAATTTTCTTTCCAACGATACCAATTTCTCCAAAATCCGATACCCGAGCGAAAAGTTACAGCCATTTTCATGAATAGGCAGGAAGCCGAGGTGATATGCTTGCGACGCGCACTCTATCGTCCACAGCTATTTCCTAGGTTCTTTTTTCACATTTTTAAGGGTAAAATGGTCCTTTCCTTCACCCTAACTCATCCGTACAAAATATTTTTTACATCTTTATTCATCCTTTTCTCTCAAAAGAAAGCCCTAGACTACTCAAGAAAAGTTCAAGAAAATCATTAAAGAAATCCAAGAACTCATCTTCAAAAGCATCATAGGAATCCAAGATTCAAGCTTTCTCATTTAACATCATCAAGTGAGGTATGTGGGGATATCCTAAATCTTATGGACATGGGTTTTATGACTTTTACAAGATTTGAAGATATTTATGTATGTAAATGAAAAAGGGTTTTGGTAAATTATTTTAAGAGCATGCATTGTGGAATCAATTTGATGGAATTATGAAATTGTTATGGAGTTTTCTATAATTTTGATTTGTAAATCTCGTGCTTATGTGATTTGAATCCAAAAGATGATTTACAAATGTAACTTGTGAGATTTCACTCCCCATGACGAAATTTACGAACCTTGCACAATATAATTTGTGAATTGTTTTTTTGAGAGCATGAATTAAGAGCCCGTATTTTACCATGAATTTTTTGTATAACCAATGTCGGGGGCTGATTTGTGAATAATGATAAACTCTTGAGTTTTAAACATCTCTTAAATTATTATGGCTGTGTAGAATAAATGAAATGGCCACTATGTTTTCAAGATTTGAATAAAGAGTGTGTTTGAATGAGTTTAATGTGATTTTGATGATAAGAACCCTCATGTGACTTGATAAATCTTTGGTGGCCATATACATATTTTTTGAATAAGAAGGGCTGTGGAATGATGTGATGTAAATGACTTGCAATCGGGGTATGACAATACTCCTTTGTGAATTGCCCTTAAAAAATAAGAAAAGAATGTTATGAGTGAGATACATGTATTTCTATAATAGATTTTGAAACTGGGTTAATGCGAGTTAGGTGGCTACCCGAAGAAAGCACGAGTCAGATGACTTTATGCTGGAAATCGTTGTTCGCCGACACAGGACCTTGGCACCCTACTATGTGATCTTGTGTGCCTAATATTTTGTCATCCCAATTTGGTACTATGGTTTGGAGCCTTGCTTTGTGATCTTGCGCCCAACCATGACATGTTATTTTGATTTGGGGCTTTGGCACCTTGCTTTGTGATCTTGCATGCCCTCCCCTCACTAGTACTCTAATCTTGGCGGCAATCGAGATCTAGTAGTCGGTGAAAACTATGAAATTGTAGGGTGTACCACCTAGCTCAACTGTGTTGGGGAAATTAAACCATATAGGGTGAAAATGTTGTTGAAACTCAAATACCTTGCCCATGTATTTTCGAAAAATTTCTGCGATACTATGTTTTACAAAGGCTCTCACCTATGTTGTATAAAAATATATTTTGTTTTTGGATTACTCTGCGTATCAGTACATCTGTATTGAACCCTATATTTCAGGATTCTAAGACACAGTCCTAGGGTCCCGTTAAGCGGTAGAATGACTTGTCAGAAGTTTGCAGCTGGTGAGACTCCCTTACTTCAGAAGGTCAGTATTTGAACTTGTTATTGTTATTTTATTTTGATTCATGGTCCGACTAGGGGCCTTATCCCAGTTTTAGACAAGATGTTGGTTTTGATGTATTAGAGATTTTGCAGACTGATGCTAGACGTTGTTAAAGGTTTATTGATTCCATTCAAGATTGTCCAATTGAATTGTGATATAGACCATGATTCCGTATTGTTTAATATTTCTTTATTTTCCTTCATATTATATGAAAGTGTGCATGATTGCCAAATAGAGAAGGGCGCTCGGGCCTTTATGGTTCGGGATGCCCGTCATGGCTAAGGCCTCAGCTTAGGTCATGGAAAACTTGGTATCAAAGCACGGTTCATGATTTCAGGGTGTCTGCAAAATTGCATCGGGTCGAGTCTTGTTTATGGGTGTGAAGACACCACACTTATAAATGGGAGGCTACAAGGCATTTAGGAATGTTTCTCTTTCTTCATATTCTAATTCGTGCTATAGAGTCAGAATGTCTCTCTTTCATACTCTAGTTCGTGTTATGGTGTCGTCCATATGAACGTAAAGCTGTCCTAATTCTTTTATTACTTTGATGTTCTTAGACATGTCTAATTTCTAAGGTGATTCAGTATAAATGTTTAGAATCCAAATAATATGGTCCTTTTCTGATTGAGTCATAAAAGTTTAGAAAATTGTGCAAGGACTTGAGAGGAGGTTGTTAGTGCTTCAAGGTGTATTGATTCTAGTGTAAACTTTGGTCCTGATGAAATCGTGTTTTTAACCTTGAGGTATTAAGTGTATCCAGTCCCTTTCAAAATTCTTGTTATAGATGTCATGCATAAGGGGAATGTTGTGTAGCAGAATGTTAGAATTATATTTCCATCCGAGTATTAGTATATGTTAAAGTTTCATAACCTAATGGTAGTGAGATGGTCCAGAAGTTGGTGACATGAAGTCACTAGGTTAGCAGTCAAAGTAAGGGTGACTATTGAGTAAATAAGTAGTTTTAGTTGTATAAACCTTTGATTTAGGGGTGGTTATATCTCTCTTATAGTGGTTGGATAATATTGTGGCAAGACATGTAGATCGTATAATGGTGTATGGAGAAAGTGTTTGTCTTTGATTTTATTTTTATTTATTTAAAATAGGGAAGGATCTCAGAATGGATAGTTGAGGTGGATATAGAAATCAATTGTAGGTTGTAAATGAAGGAGGAATAGATTAGTCAAAAAGTTGTAGGTAAAGACTCATTATAGTTTTTGGGATTTTGAAGGTCATTTTAATGTACGCATGGGTAAGTAAATATGATGTGAGAAATTAGAATATGTTGATAAATTGAAATGGGTTGTATTATAAGATTGAGATCGACTATCCTTCTTATGTGACTTTACCCCTTGATGTTTTATTTTTTTTCCTCTAGTAGTTGTAAACAAGTACTGCTGGTTAGAAGGTATGTAGTAGATTTTGAGGTGTAGTAGTAATGCCATGTAGGGGATTTGATTGTAGGTAGTATCTAGGTGAAACAGGTGCTTGGGTTGAATTTCCCAGTTTGATGGACTAGTATAAGATGTTGCATGTTTCATCAGTGGTATGCGATTGTTGTTAGACTATAGTCTTGAAAACTTTATATGTAAAATTTGGTGGTCAAAATAGTAACTTAAAATTAATGATGTATGTTTTGTGGGAATGAATTATTAGGCTTGATGTGATTTATGAAAGAGTCCAGGTTGAAGCAATACTCTCTCCAGTCCACAACAAATATTTTGCTCAGTTAATTAAAAAACAGACATACTTCAATGGAAAAAGCTATGGAGGAAAAAACTTCAGAAATATCAAAACTACCCGAACAGGTATATTTATTTATGATTATGAATAGCTAAATTCATAGTTCCCAACAATCATGATATGATAAAATAAATTCATATTAGTTACTTTATAGTAGAATTATTCGAAGAATAATATGTCAAGATGTTTATTAGCAAAGTGGAAATGGAGAAAAATCCCTAAGAACTATGCCATCCTAAAGGTGAAGCCAATGAGGCAAGAAGCCGTGGCGGGGAGTAACCAGAGTAGAGGTGCTGTTTAAGGGAAAAAGTATCCAAATTATCATGCTAATAGTGACAGAAGAACATATTATTTAAGAATAATCTAGTATATAGTAATCTAAGATGACCATATTTTGTTATGTACATGGTTGAAGGGAATATTTTGAAAAAAAATAATTTTATGAAAATGAATAATTATTTATCTGATGTGATGGTAGATAAATTTAAAATACTTATTTTGTATGCACTTAAAGATATAAAAGTAGTAGATATAAGAAAAATCATATTAGAAAAAGCATTTGGTAAATATTACATAACTAGAGTAAATTATATATCATACCTACCCAACTACTCTTACAAATACTTACCATGATAAATTACATAAAATTTTTAGAAAAAAGATATGAGAAACATACAGTTACTAGAAAAACAGATGAAAATAAATATAGACAAATACATGGAAAATAAAGATATAAAATATATAGAATTTCTTAATAAAAATATGCAAGAACTACTAAGACTAAAACAAACAACTACAAAATATTATAATAAAATCAATTTTAAAAGATAGATCATTTAGATTATCTTAAAGTTTTAATCTTATATATACTTAAAGATATAGAAATTATAGACATTAAGAAAATAATATTAGAAAAAGTAATAGACTATGAAATTGAAACCATAAATTGGATAGAACAGTTATACCAAGAAATTTACCCAGAAGGATATTATTCAGATTAAGGAATGTTAGAATATATTAGAAAAACTAGAGAAAATCAAGATAATCTAAATAAAGAAATTAATTATAGAAACCGAATTAGAAAAATAATGAAAAATCTAAAAGAAAAATTAATATGGATAGAAGAAACCTTAGAAAATTTAGGAAAAAGTACATGTGATAGTTTATATAATTTAAAAAACTCACTACGAGAAGAACAACACAAGATAATAAATAACATAGAAAATCTAGAATTAGATATACATTACAGTACAGTTAGGATAAATTATTATACAGAAATTTGTAACTCTGCAATTACTACAGGATAAAATAATAAACCAAACAAATTAATGAATACATCTTACGAAAAGAATAAATCATTAAAAAATATTGAAACAAAATTTAAGAAATATCCACGCATAAAGAAAAATAGATTCATTATATATATACTAAATCTATTTCATAAGTTAGTTATCCGCCTATATCCGCACCCCCCTACAAATGTGTTGTCGTGGTTAATGAGCTTAGTGAGTTTTGAGTTGTTGTATGGGATTGTATATGCAAAAACCACTCGAGAAGTGTGGGAAAATCTAAAGGAATGTTTTGATAAAGTGAATCAAATGAGGTTATATCAATTACACATAGAAATTAAAACATTGTCACAAGGTACTGATTCAGTAGCTACTTGCTTTACTAAGTTGAAGAGTTTGTGGAATGAATATGATGTGGTGATTCCTTTTTCTTCGTATGATTGTCCAAGGTCTAAGAATTATGCATATCATCTTACTCAAATGAGGTTGATACAATTTTTAGGTGGCTTGAATGATTCATATGAGCAAGCTAGAAGGCAGATTCTGCTGAAAGAAGTTATACATTCTGTTAATCAGGCATATGATATGATAGCAGAAGATGAGTTGCAGCAACTTGCTTGTGCATCTATCACAAGTGAGAAATCCTATTGCAATGCAGGTAAATTGTAATACCCCAAAAATCCAAACCTATATTAGAGCCATGTTTCAAGCTCATGCAAAGTAAATTGTAGTTTTTTGGTAGTTTTATGAGTGAGTTTGATGTATATTAAGTCCTCAAATAACTCCCAACTATTAGACAAATCAAAATATTCCTTATCGATTGAGTTTTTGGAAAGAATGTTGCTTTAGTCAACTTCAAATGAGCTTATCTTTTATTCTACTGAGAATTTTCCAGCTCAAGACCCACCAAATTGTAGGAAATTGAATTAGCTTTCCAACGATACCAATTTTGACTTAATTCGATGCTCGAGTGAGAAGTTATGACACTTGTAGTGAAAAACAGTAGCAAAACGCAATAGTTCCGCGTCGCGGAGATGGCCAAAATCATGTTCGTTACTTTTTAGTGGGCCACCGCGATAACGCTGCATCGCGCCAAGGTGCCAGTTCGGGATTGTCCATTTCCAGTGGTGCAACGCGATTGCACCGCATCACACCGTTGGATAAAATGGGGATTGTCCCTTTCCAATGGCCGAACGCGATTGTACTGCGTCACACCGAAACCAAAAATCAAGATTTTCAGCTTTTGCAATTTAAATTTTAGGGACCGTTTGGTTTTTTACCATAGCCCAAAACTCGTCCAAAACACGAAATTAAAACCCTAAAGGGAATTATGTGCCCCATTGCTCATAATTCCACTCAAATAAATAAATTTTCTCTCAAGAACAAAACCTTAGCCTTCAAGATTCAAGATCAAATCTCAAGAATTCACGATCAATTCTAATAAATTCAGAAATCAAGGTATGTTAAGTGTTCATTCATGGTTCCCGTTTACCCATGGAGTCCAAGTTACCATGTTTTTAAATTCAAGTTGTAATCTTTACAAGTTACCATGATTTTAAATTGTGTTTTAACCATGAACCTCCATGAATTTTGATTCTTTATCATGTTTACACGAAATTGAGGTTGTTATTATCACACCCCTTTTTTAACCCCCAAAAAATTGATTTTAAGTTTGAAAGAATTTTTATTATTAAAGTGACAAAAAATAAAAATTTTGTTTCGAAAAGGACTTTTAACAATCAAAACTCAGAGTCTCCACTTGACATAAATTTCGTGTGCCAAGTCATCTTTGAAAATCCTTTTCAAAACAATTTGACTCTTTAAAACTGGTTTGCGAATAGAGATTTCGGCTAAGGAATTTTGTTGACCAGTGGAAAGGTGTTAGGAACCCCTCGATCCCATGGTTCGACCATAGTCTCTCCATGAACTATATCGGCTAGTACGACATTATGAATGTATAAACAAACAAACACATACACACGAAACAAACAATCAAACAAATAAAATCAAAATTAGTATCCAATCAAATTTATTCCAGACTCAAAATAAAAAGGTATTGATATGTAAACCTACGCTAACCTACACTAATCCTAAACTACGCTTCACCTGGTGCCTTAGACCTTGATCACAAACCTCTTTTGAAAACATGATACATCGGGGCATTTCCCGGTGAATAAATACAATTTTCTTAGGGACATTCCCGTCCAAATGAGTACAATTGATCCAAATTCATAAAATAAAACCATTCAACAAATATTTTCAACATTTAGAAATCCACAAGTTCTAAATTTGCCTACCCGACTTACTATTTGCCTACTCGAATCGGCACATCATGATTCTATCACTTTCAACATCATCAATGAATAAAAATTTATCCAAATTTACTTTTATCAAGACCAATCCCTTCCGGCATTCATTCTCAAAATAATTAATCAATTCTTCAACTACCAATCCAAGTATTCACATTCAAATCCAACATCAACCAATACAAAATAAAAATTCAAACATGTCAAATAACAAATCACATTTTCACATAAAAATTAAAGGGAAAGAAGATAGAATTGGACCTCAATGACGCTTTCAATCAATTATTATTCAATTAAAGATAATTCGCACCCTGAAACCTCGAGCCAAATCTCAACTTAAACTTCAAAATCAACTCGATATCCATAAATAGAAACCGAATAGATTCAAACCCAAGAAAGAAATAATATCAAAAGAGCCAAGATTGAAACTAGGAAGAAAAATTAGGAAACCTAGTATAGACGACCAACAAAATTCGATGAGAAAAGACTGAAACTCGTGTGGTCGGAGCTCCAGCGAACTCAACGACGTCAAGAAAACAATGGAAATGGGTCAGATTTTGGAGAGATCTCGTCGGATTCACTGTTTCAAACGATTCTTGACTAGTTTTAGCCCATTATTTTCCCTTTTCCTCCTCAAACTACGGGGATCAACCCTTTTGTGTGAACCTCCAATGGGTGTGCGTGTGTTGCTATCGACATCCTCCCTTCAACTTCAATCTGCCTATCTTGGTCTCTCTTTTTATTTGTGATTTTCGTGAGTGTGTGTAGCTTGGTGATGATTAGTTAGGTTTTAATCCATGTGTGCTCTGAAGAAGAAACCCCCTGATCCCTGTGGCAGTGTGTGTATTGGAAAGAAGAAATCAAAAAAATGAAGTCTTTTCCTACTTTCTTCAGTGATGTTGTGTGTGTATAATTCTCTCCCCTAGGGCTGCATATTGGTCGGTTCAGTTTGGTTTTGAAAATTATCAATTTTACTTATTCATTATTGGTTTGTATATATACTAAACTGTTAAAGAACCATTAAGATATCAGTTAATCGGTTATCGGTTTATTGGTTTTTCATTGTTATCGGTTCGGTTATCGGGTTAATAGTTAATATTGAACATATATAATTTAAAGTCCAAAGATAATACGTAAGCTACTTCGGACTGCCAGGCTACTGCTTAGTGCTCACTGCCTACTACTTAGGCCTTAGTGCTTATTGCTCTTTCCATGCACATAGCCACAAATATAATACAAAGTAACAAAACATTCAAACTAAAGTTACAATTCATAAATTTAAAACTGTCTAGTGTCTATTGGTCTAACACAAATATAGTAGGAAAATCTAAAGTAATAGTCAAAATGATTAATTTCATATTTTAAAAAGATAATGGTGAAAATAATCAACTTTTAACTCTCCTAAAGCAATTAAAAGCTAACATCTTCAAATTTGGCATACACAGAGTCACACACGAAGTCCACAACCATAGTTGAAGACCTAAATTCTGGATCTGCTACACCCATAAAAGCAAAACACAATTCATAGTGTAACTCTCCTAAATCAATAAAAAGCCAACATTAACTCCAACTTCAAATATAGAAAAAAAAATGTTGGATTGCACACTACAACTATACATAGTTGATAAAATATTTTACATACACACACTTAACAATAAGACCACAGGCCACAACAGTAGAAAAAGACCTAAATTTCGGATCTACTACATAGATAAAGCAGAACAGAGATTTCATAGAGATATTAAACTAAAAGGAAGGAAAACCTGGAGGATGGAGGAATTTTTGGGCAGTATCGACGGTCTGACCGACGACGATTTTGAGCAAATCATCTTTGCCTCTTTGGTCTCTTGAAATTTGAATACTGACAGTTCACCGTCTCTCTTGAGTTTGTGACTGTGTGCAATACTAAGAGTGAGAGTTGAGATTGTGAGAGAGTGAGTCCTGAGACTTGAGAGTGAGAGACACTAACTAGTGAGAGAATGAAATTGTCAAATGGGAATTAAACCCTAAGTGGCTTTATAGGTAATGGACGGTGAGGTGGGCTTAAGAATTGGGAATAGCAGTGGGCCAGCCACCAGTGGATAATGGTCCAATGGACTTGGAAATATTAATGGGTATCATCAGCATGTATTTTGTTATTGGGTTATCAGGGCACCCGATAAAAAAATCAACATAACCGAGCCCCGAATCGACAACCCAATATTAAAAAAATTAAACCTGAAAACCGACCCGACTACTTAAAAAACCGACCCATTAACCCAATAAACAAATTATTTGTTCGGGTTAATGGTTTGAACTGAAATTTGCACAACCCTATTCTCCCCAAAAAATAGAAGCGCCCCCCACCCTCCATTATAATTGTGCCCATTTCCCCCATTTTCCCTCTATTATGTGTGGGCCCCCTTCTATTTTTGTGTGTGAATTGTAAAGGCATGTTGGTCCCACGTGGATGAATGTGTATATTATTGGTAGATTATGGAAAACATGAGGTGGCGTATGTAGGTATATGTGTGAAGTATGGATTGTTAGGGTGAGATGTGCGTTAATATTATGTGGCATGGTGAGGTGTCAAAAATGTTATGCATTTGATTATTTTTTATCCCTTCTAGGAAAAAATTATCAACTAAACAATGTATATGGTAAAGTGAATAAAATGAGTAAAAATATTTTTGGGGAGGGACAAAATTATGTGGCTACAATTATTAAACCCTACGTGTTTGAATAATGTTGCTCACTGATTTAAATTATGAATAAGTGATATAAATGTTGAAATCATGTTATTACTTCAAGTTTTGTACTATTCCCATGCTTGGATTAAACTATGCATTACAAATGTTTGATGAAATACCTACAAGAATGGATTTTGAATAATGTTTTTAGATTATGTTCCCAAAGTTTTAGTACTATATTACTATTAATGCTATCGAATCCTGGGGATTATGAATAACCGAGAACTTAGCTATTTTCTTAGTCTCAGTATCTTTAGAATAGTTTCAGAACATGTTATGAGCATTATCAGTTTAGTTAATTATCATAGTCAACTAAACTTAGAACAATATTCAGTATTCCGAGTCAGTTCAGTTGGGAGTAGGATTTAACACCGAGCGAGTGCAGGGATGGTGGCTTCCCCGTCAGATAGGCAGAGTTGTTAGTAGCAGTCCCTATACTCCAGAACTGCATAGTCATCGTAGGATATGAGGAGTCATCCATCAATTTAGGCTTGACTAACTCCCAGGGATCACCCATTAGTTTAGGCTTAACACCCTTAGTCCTTCGGGACAGTACACCAGTGGATCCACATAGCCAGTGTTAGTAACCATGGCACGATACTGACACCCTTCCAATTAGGGTCACAGGTTGGACCCCAATTTTCTCATTTGGGGCATGTAGGTTAGATGATAGCTCCCACAGTCTCATTTCAGTATTTAGTATACTTCAGTTCAGGCTTGCATTGAACATAACATACATATATCAGTTATTCAGTTATTAGATTTTAGTATTTTAGTTTACAGATTATATTCAGAACATGTTTTATGCTTGGTCATGTATTCTCAGTATCTACAAATTTCATGCATTCTTAGTATCTACAAATTTTGTGCATTCTCAGTATTTACAAATTTTATGCATTCTTTTCAGTACCTCATGCTATTTATTCTGTCAGTTATTGCTTATGCATATCAACCTACCTTATTTAGTATACCAATACATTCAAAGTACTAATCGCATACTCCTTTTATTGCACTATGATGTATCATATCATGCTCAGTTCCTGGATCGCGCATAGCCTTTCCAGATTATCAGCTGTAGCAGTAGTGAGTCCTCATATTTTGAGGACAGACTATATTTATTTTTATGCTTTCAGTTCAGTAGTTAGGTAGAGTTAGTTGGGGCCTGTCCCATCAACTCTTATTCAGTTAGTAGAGGCTTTCAGGCTAGTATAGACAGTTAATCAGTTTTCAGATTTCAGTTGTCATTTTCAGATGTTTTATCAGTATTATTAGTTTTTCTTTATAGATTTTATCAGATTTATGACTTAAAACCTTATGGCATTCCTTAGTTAAATTTCACACATGTTGATATATTATTCAGTGCTCACAACAGGTACCAGCTCACGGGTTAGCTTTTGGTTCCTTGGGACTGTAAGCACCGTGTGGCACTCAGGGTGTACTCTTGAGGTGTTACATAAATAGAGGCTCAGAATGTGTTATAGAAATCAGAATTACAAAGGCAAAAAGTGTGACTAGTGTCATTTCACTTGACATACAAGAGAGAATTTCTACAAGCTAATAGACTATCCTACTGACTAGAAACCAAAGAGGAAAGTGAACTACAATAATAGAAGTTCAAAATGATTTATGCATGTATATGGTAATTAGGACACTGGAAGGTTCAATGGACCTAGGTATCTTGGAAATCAATAGGTCAGATCAATACTCAATTTTCATCTAATAATTTTAATGAAAAAATTACTGGTGGAGATACACGTCAAATTACTTTAACTATTCATGGTGGTCACAAAGAAATCAATAATGCAATACTAGCCAATGGTCAAGCCTTCACCGATGGAGAGTACAAGCAGATTATGGAGCTTCTTAACAAGGATCAACAGGAGGTGAAACATGCTATTATGTCAGGTATAACTATCTGTTTATTTTCCCATGTTGAGCAACAAGAGTGGGTAGTAGATTTTGGTTCTACTCATTACATTGCATCAAACAATAATGTGTTTTTCATAAGAAATAAAGTAGTTAGATCATGAGAGGATAAAGTGAATCTTTCAAATGGAGACAAGGCTAATCTATCTCATACTAAAGAGATGCTAGTTTTGCAAAATGAAACTGTGAAGGATGTGTTATTTGTCCCTAATTTTAAGCTGAATCTGTTGTCGGTTTCCAAGGTTACTAGATAATTGTCTTATTTTGTGTCCTTTTATCCTGACTTCTATGTATTCTAGGATCTTTACAGTGGCAGGGTGAGGGGAATTGGTAAAGAAAAGAGAGGATTATACATCCTCAAAGGTGAGTGTAGAATGGAGAATACATCTAAAGGTAAAGCAAAGCTAGTAGCAGGCATGGTGGTGCAACACAACATCCAACGACACAAAAGACTTGGACATCCCTACACAAGTATTGAAGCTGCTAGATTATTGAATCATTGTAAGAAGACTCTGAGCCATTAAATAAATGTCATGTCTAAACAAACTAGATTGCCATTCCCTATCAGTGAAACTAAGTCAAGTATGTTTTTTGATGTTGTACATATGGATCTGTGGGGACCTATAAAACACTTACTTTTGTTAAAAATTTCTCTGTCTTGACCATTGTTGATGATTGTAGTATATATACTTGGATACACTTATTACAGCTTAAATCTGAGACCATTATTGCACTTAAAGACTTTATGTTTATGGGTAAAGTTCAATTTGGAACAAATGTAAGGATCATAAGGACTAATAATGGTACTGAATTTTTTAACACTCAATGTAATGACTTGTTTAACACGTTAGGTGTGTTACATCAAAACAATTGTCCTTGTACACCACATCAGAATAGTGTAGTGGAAAGAAAACATAGGCAAATCTTGAATATAGCTAGGGTTATAAAGTTTCAATCACAAATGCCTAACAGATATTGGGGTCTAGTTGTGCAACATGTTGTCTATCTGATGGATAGATTACCTTTATCTTCTATCAATGGTAAGACTCCATATGAAGTGTTATTGTCTAAGGTATCTTCCTTATCACATCTGAGGGTACTAGGTTGCTTATGTTATTCCATAATATTGCCTAAAGGTGATAAGTTTTCTAAGTGAGCTAAACTTGTAGTATTGATGAGGTATTCCACTACACAGAAGGGATACTTGTTACTAGATCTGAATTCTAACAAGTTTTCTATTAGCAGCGGTGTTACATTTTAGGAAAATGCTTTTCCTTTTGCTTAGAAAAAAGGCTAGCATCAATCCATAGACTAATTCAAGTCATATGAAGAAGATAGTGGTGATGATAAAGAGTCAGTTGATGATAAAGAGAATTATCTCAAGGCACTTCAACACCTATTCTACCAGTGGATACAATAGATCAACCAGTTGTTCAACCTTCTAAATCATTCCCTTTATGCATAGAAAATACAGAGCCTATTCTTCATAGAAGAACATCTAGAATGGCTAAGGAACCTATCTGGATAAAGGACTACACTATTCTTGGGAAGAGAAAGGGTACAAGATATCTAATTATAAATTACTTATCCTACAAGAATACCACATCTTACTATCAATGGTATCTGAATAGTTTTTTAAACTTAGTAGAACCTCAATTTTTTAGTGAAGCTACCAGAGATGACAGAATGATTTAGACTATGAAACTGGAGATTCAAGCACTTGAGGACAGCAATACATGAGAGGTGGTTGATTTGCCCCCCGTAAGAATACCATTGGCTAAAATTGGGTGTATAAGATCAAGTATAAAGCAAATGGGGAGGTTGAGAGATTCAAAGTAAGACTTGTAGCAAAAGGTTACAATCAATAGGAAGGACTAGACTACCATGACACATTCTCACTTATTGCAAAGACGATGATTGATAGGTATTTTATTGCCCTTATTGTATCAAGAGAATGGTGCTTGTATCAAATAGATGTCTATAATGCTTTTCTGCAAGGAAATTTAGATGAAGCAGTGTATATGCAACTAGCTAAAGGCTTTCAACTGAAGGGACATAATAAAATCTATAGATTGCTTAAGTCCTTATATGGACATAAACAAGCTTCTAGGCAATAGAACATTAAACTGACTTCAGCACTCATAACTGCAGGATCCACTCAAAGTGCCTATGACTAATCTTTGTTCAGGTGGAAAAAAACAGAGAGAATGGTGACTGTTTTAGTCTATGTGAATGTAACACCTCGGAAAATGGGTCCTGGAGCGTCACAGGGTGCTTGAGGCTAAGAGTAGCCCCAAGCTAACCCTTTGAGCCATTTTCATTCAGTTCAACACAAATCAACGGGGTTTCCATAAATAACCCTCAAATATCAACATAGTAATCATCATCCAAGAATAAAAGAATTTCAGAAAGACAACAAAATATGACTTATTAGTCAACTCCCAACATCTATACTAGTCCGACAAGCCTCTAAGAAAATCAATAAAATCAGCGAGCCATTGAGACATGCCCCAACTGACTCACACTCAGTTATCAAATGTAAACAATTCCGTAAAACCAACATCAGACATCACGTCCTCGGAACGTCAGGACTCACCACAACAGAGAATGTAGAACATCGTGCCTAAAGAATCACTATCGAACCTGGAACTAAGTACCTGAACCTACATTTCGAGAAAATATAGCCCACATCCGAAGATGTGGGTCAGTACCATGAAAAGGAACTGAGTATATAGGGGTGTATGCAGTTGTATAAACATCATCATCATAAATATTTATAAGAAATATGCAGGATGTATGAAAGACTCACATAGCCCGAAGAAAATCATCATAATCATGAGAGGATGAAATAAGTACAATAACACATGTGAGTCATCATATAATTTGTCAATCACTTTCAGTTCATCAAGAATATCAATTCTCATAATGTAAATATCATTTAAATCTTTCAAAAGAATAACTTTCAAAATTCTACTTTCAAATCACTTCACCATTCACCATAGACACAAGGAACACACACACACTGGGAGATCCTATAACCGACATGAACTATGTGAGCTACATGGAGTCCAATGTACAACACACGTTGGGGAGACCTGTCCTATCCTTGCCATTGGACTAGGACTATCGATATCAAATCCACACAAACTAGTGATCACTATATAAATTAGCCTCAGGCTCACTCCTACGGGAGCATGTAGTTCTAGGGAAGTAAGGTCACTTTATACCTCCCACTCGGTGCTAAAGATTTCTTCCAGACTTAGCTCAGATCATTTCAAAGACAATCCACAACAAAACAATTTCAATAATATATAAATATACATCGGGAGCCATCATGCTTCCCATCTATCAAAATCAACCACGTTGTGGATTTCTTTCACACTCGAATTTAAAATAAGTCCATTAAGACCAAAAGGTCAAATCATTGAAAATATCTCAAATATTCAACATCAACATGTTTATAACACACACTTTCACAAGAAAAATACAATTTCCAATGGGGATTCATGACCCAAAAATCAAAATCATGATAAATGACGTTCAAGATTCATGCTTTATATCACCACACATGTAAATTCATCTTTCAAAATCATAAACATCAAGATTTCATAATCATAATCATAAGACATGGGTTCATGCTTTAAATTCATAAAAATCAAATAAAAATCATGCCTTTGTAAAGAAAATTACTTTTGGGCTCAAGAACGAAAGAGAGTTCTTGTTGAAAAACCCCACATACCTTGAACGATGAACTTTAGATCGATACTCATTTTTGAGATGTTAATAGTTCCTTTGAATGATGGTTCTTGGAGTTCTTGAACTAGGAACTTGGAATCTTGAATAAATTTGCAGAAATAAATGGTGAACTTTGGAGGTTCTTGAAGTTGGATGTAGGAGCTTAGGGTTTTCTTTTTGAGGGAGTTTGATGACATATAACATATAATGCTTCTAATAGGCTTAAATAGAGGGTTTGGATCGATTTTGGGTGAGGGGGAATGACCAAAATGCCCCTAAAAATTAAAAAAAATTTCGAATCTGTCCTTTGGTGGACTGTTTTGATAGTCTGAAGTAGATCAATCATAACGTTTTACTCCGATATTCAAATTGGATGAAACCAATTTCATTAGAAAGAGGACTCTCATATATTTCCATTGATATATAGTATCTCACCCAGATCATTGTGTACGAGGAGTTATGATCATTTGCAGTTGACCCAAAAATTCACTTTTGATAGGCTGAAGTAGAACGACCATAACCTTTTGCTTCGATAGACAAATTGGATGAAGCTAATTTCAATGGAAAGAGGACTTGCAGAGCTTTCCGTTCATATATAGCAGATCACCCAGATCATTATGTACAAGGAGTTATGATCGTTTAAAGTTGGAGAAAAAATACGCCAGGCCTCAGTACTTTTTTCTGCACGTTACTGTTCACTACTATTCACAGTTCGATCGGAATGTTCATAACTCGTCGCTTGGGTGTCTGTTTTGGATGATCCACATATATTTGGAAAGCTTATTCGATACTCTACGCAATGGTGGGTCATAATATAAGACATTTTGCACGAAAAATTTATAATTCATTCTAGAAGATAGAACCCAACAGGTTTACGCATAAAATTTTCAATGAAAAATTTCTTGGGATATTACATCATCCCCTCCTTGGAAACATTCATCCTCGAATGACGCTAGACATGCCAAGATTAGATAGGGAATAGAGCATACAACTGAAACTATTCATTAGACTCATCACCACATCGTTTCTCACTCCGAATGCAACATAGAATGTATAAATTCAATAAACTACAGCTGAATACATAATAAATGACAGCTGAACTGCTGTAAATTTTATCAAAAGTGCATGATTTAGGAAAAAACGGTACCTTCATCTTGATCGGAGTTTGCAAAAAATAGGTGTAGGTACTTGGATCGCATATCCGCCTCAGCTTCCCAAGTTGCACCCTCAACAGATTGTTCCTTAGTCTTCGGACACTGAAATCAAGAATCTCAACACGAATCTCATCAAAAGAAAGATTTTCTTGAATGTCAGCACTCACAGAGGAATCCACTACCACAACATCGCTAATATCCTTTCTAAGCATGGAGACATGGAATATTGGATGAACAGAGGACAACTCGGAAGGCAACTCAACTTCATAAGCTACCTTACCAACACAGCTAAGAATTTTGTAAGGACCAACATAAGGGGGACTAAGCTTCCCCTTCTTTTCGAATCTCTTCACCCCCCTCATGGGTGAAATTTTCAGATACACTAGGTCACCAACTTCAAACTCAAGGTCTCTCCTTCTAACATCCGCATATGACTTCTGACGACTCTGCGCAGTTTTCAACCTTTCCCTAATCAACTTTACTTTTTCCATAGCCTTAAATACCGAATCAAGACCACTCACAGCTGCTTCACCCACCTCGAACCAACCTATTGGTGATCTACACTTTCTCCCATATAAGGCTTCAAATGGAGCCATGCCAATACTAGAGTGGAAACTGTTACTGTAAGCAAACTCTATCAACGGTAAGTGATTATCCCAACTTCCCTTAAAGTCAAGTGCGCAAGCTCTCAACATATCCTCTAAGCTTTGGATGGTCCGCTCAGCCTGACCATCGGTCTGTGGATGAAAAGCATAACTCAAAAGCACTTGGGTACCAAGACCCTTCTGAAAAGCTTTCCAAAATTGCAAAGTGAACTGAGTACCCCTATCCAAAATGATAGACAAGGGAACTCCATGCAGTCTAACTAGCTCTCGGATATACAATCTAGCATAATCCTTAGCAGTATATGAAGTATGAACAGGCAAGAAATGAGCAGACTTAGTCAACTAATCAACCACAACCCAAATGGAATCATGATGGCGTCGGGAAGGAGGTAAACCAATCACGAAGTCCATATTTATCTCTTCCCACTTCCAGGTGGGGATACTAAACACTTGCATCATACCACCAGGTCTTTGGTGTTCAACCTTAACCTGTTGGCATGTTGCACACTTATCTACAAACGCTGCTATATCTTTCTTCATGCCACTACACCAATAGATTTCCTGCAAGTCTCGGTACATCTTGGTGGCACCAGGATGAATAGAATATCGTGCCTCATGCACTTTAGCCATAATCCTCTATCTCAGATCATCAATATTCGAGACACACAATCTACCTTGAAATCTCAACATACCATCTCCCCCTTGGGAGAAAACCTCTACTTTTTGGTCCTTGACTGACTCCTTTAGTCTGACCAAACTAACATCTAAGTATGGGTTTTTCTTCACTTCCAAAACCACGGAGGATTCGAAACTACTCTGAACCCTTATACTACCTTCAGCAGTGTCAAACAACCTAACCCATAATCTAGCCAAACGATGTACATCACGAGCCAACTCTTTCTTACCATCTACCACATGCAAAACACTACCCATGGACACTCTTCTTAGGGCATCCGCCATTATATTGGCCTTGTCCAGATGGAACAGCACACTCATATCATAGTCCTTTAACAATTCTAACCATCATCTCTGCTTAAGATTCAATTCTCTCTGGGTAAACACATACTGCAGACTCTTATGATCAGTGAAAACATCAACATGGACACCATACAAATAGTGACTCCAGATTTTCAAAGCAAACACAACAGTAGCAAACTAAAGGTCATGGGTGGGGTAATTTTTCTCATGGGGTTTCAACTGTCTTGAATCATAAGTTATCACCTTACCCTTCTACATCAATACGCAACCCAACCCAACTCTCGAAGCATCACAGTACACCACAAAACCATCAACACTATCAGGAAAAGTCAAAACAGGGGATGAAGTGAGTCGAGTTTTCAACTCCTAAAAACTCTTCTCACAAGATTCGGACCACAAGAACTTCACTTTCTTTTGGGTCAACCGAGTCATAGGAGAGGCTATAGAGGAGAAATCCTCAACAAAACGGCGGTAATAGCCAGCTAAACCTAAGAAACTTTGGATATTAATCGAAGAAATAGGTCTAGGACAATTTTTAATAGCTTCGGTCTTTTGGGGATCAACTCTAATACCCTCGAAAGAAATGATATGACCCAGAAAAGCAACTGACCTTAGCCAAAACTCACACTTACTGAACTTGGCAAACAACTTGTGATATCTAAGGGTTTGCAAGACAGTTCGGAGATGATCAGAATATTCATCCTCACTACGGGAGTACACCAGTATATCACTGATGAACACTATGAAAAACATATCCAGATATGATCTGAACACTCGATTCATGAGGTCCATGAAAGCTACTGGGGCATTAGTTAACCCGAAAGACATAACAAGAAACTCAAAATGGCCATAACGAGTTCGAAAAGCAGTTTTTAGGATGTCACACTCCCTAACTTTGAGTTGATGATAGCCGGAATGAAGGTCTATCTTTGAGAAATAACTTACACCTTGCAATTGGTCAAACAAATCATCTATTCTCGAAAGGGGGTACTTATTTTTGATGGTGACTTTATTCAGTTGGCGGTAATCAATGCACATATGCAAAGAGCCATCTTTCTTTCTCAAAAACAACACAGGAGCAACCCAAGGAGAAACATTGGGCCTTATGAAACCCTTATCTAGTAGATCTTTGAGTTGTTTTTTAAACTCCTTAAGTTCTATAGGGGTCATACGGTAATGAGGAATAGACATGGGCTGAGTATCGGGAAGAAGATCAATCCCAAACTCTATCTCTCTATCAGGAGGTATCCCTAGGAGATCATCCGGAAAGACATCAAAAAACTCATTGACGACGTTAACAGACTGGAGAGTTAGAGTCTAAGACTTAGTGTCTTTGACTCTAACCAAATTGTAAATACACCCCTTGGAAATAAGCTTTCTAGCTTTGATGTAAGAGATAAAATGACTCTTGGGTGACACAAAATTCCCAGACCACTCAAACACGGATGCACCCAGAAACTAAAACTTGACCACTCAGGTCCGACAATCAATAGGCCATAAGAAGAATACAGCCAGTCCATACCCAGAATCTCATCAAAATATACCATGTGTAACTCAATCATATCAGCCAACAAGACTCTATGAAGATCAATGGGTCAGCGGGTTGAGGTTGCTGACTATTATTATTTCTTCTTTCTCGACGTAGAGGTATATTTTTGGAAGAGGAAAGCACGCATAAATAGCAGAGAGAGACACTTTAAGCATGATAGACTTCTTAAAGAAACAATCACACTTTTTCCTAAAAAGTCTTATAGCCTCATTCTCATATAGATGTGGCGTGCTACACACCGATGATCAAGACTCTACTTAACGTGGAAAGTCAGACTCCCTAGGACACCTTAAAACCTTAGGCTCTGATACCAAGTTTGTAACACCCCAGAAAACGGGCCTCGGAGCATCACACGGTGCTTGAGGCTACGAGTAGCCCCAAGCTAACCCTTTGATCCATTTTCATTCAGTTCAACACAAATCAACGGGGTTTCCATAAATAACCCTAAAATATCAACATAGTAATCATTATTCAAGAATAAAAGAATTTCAGAAAGATAACAAAATATGACTTATTAGTCAATCCCAAACATCTATACTAGTCTGACAAGCCTCTAAGAAAATCAATAAAACCAGCGAGCCATTGAGATATGCCCCAACAGACTCATACTCAATTATCAAATGTAAACAATTTCGTGAAACCAACATCAGACATCACATCCTCGGAACATGAGGACTCACCACAACAGAGGATGTAAAATAGCGTGCCCGAAAAATCACTGTCTAACCTGGAACTGAGCACCTAAACCTACATTCCGAGAAAATATAGTCCACATCCAAAGATGTGGGTCAGTACCATGGAAAGGAACCGAGTATATGGGGGTGTATGCAGTTGTATAAACATCATCATCATAAATATTTATAAGAAATATGTAGGATGTATGAAAGACTCACATAGACCGACGAAAATCATCATAATCATGAGAGGATGAAATAAGTACAATAA
>NC_061122.1:222188355-222190137 GCF_002878395.1 Capsicum annuum | reverse complement strand
TCAAATCCACACAAACTAGTGATCACTATATAAATCAGCCTCAGGCTCACTCCTACGGGAGCATGTAGTTCTAGGGAAGTAAGGTCGCTTTATACCTCCCACTCGGTGCTAAAGATTTCTCCCAGACTTAGCTCAGATCATTTCAAATACAATCCACAACAAAATAATTTCAGTAATATATAAATATACATCGGGAGCCATCATGCTTCCCATCTATCAAAATCAACCACGTTGTGGATTTCTTTCACACTCGTATTCAAAACAACTCCATTAAGACCAAAAGGTCAAATCATTAAAAATATCTCAAATATTCAACATCAATGTGCTTATAACACACACTTTCTCAGAAAAAACACAATTTCCAATGGAGATTCATGACCCAAAAATCAAAATCATGATAAATAACATTCAAGATTCATGCTTTATATCACCACACATGTAAATTCATCTTTCAAAATCATAAACATCAAGATTTCATAATCATAATCATAAGACATGGGTTCATGCTTCAAATTCATGAAAATCAAATAAAAATCATGCCTTTGTAAAGAAAATTACTTTTGGGCACAAGAACAAAAGAGAGTTCTTGTTGAAAAACCCCACATACCTTGAATGATGAACTTTAGATCGATACTTATTTTTGAGATGTTAATCGTGCCTTTGAATGATGGTTCTTGGAGTTCTTGAACTAAGAACTTGGAATCTTGAATAAATTTGCAGAAATAAATGGTGAACTTTGGAGGTTCTTGAAGTTGGATGTAGGAGCTTAGGGTTTTCTTTTTGAGGGAGTTTGATGAAATATAACATATAATGCTTCTAATAGGCTTTAATATAGGGTTTGGACCAATTTTGGGTGAGGGAGAATGACCAAAACTCCCCTAAAAATCAAAATTTTTTTTGAATCTGTCCTTTGGTGGACTTTTTTGATAGTCTGAAGTAGATCAATCATAAAGTTTTACTCCGCTATTCAAATTGGATGAAACCAATTTCATTAGAAAGAGGACTCTCATATATTTCCGTTGATATATAGTATCTCACCCAGATCATTGTGTACGAGGAGTTATGATCATTTTAAGTTGACCCAAAAATTTACTTTTGATAGTTCGAAGTAGATCAACCATAACCTTTTGCTCCGATAGACAAATTGGATGAAACTAATTTCATTGGAAAGAGGACTCGCAGAGCTTTCCGTTGATATATATTAGATCACCCAGATCATTATGTACAAGGAGTTATGATTGTTTAAAGTTGGAGCAAAAATACGCCAGGCTTCAGTACTTTTTCTGCATGTTTTACTGTTCACTACTATTCACGGTTCGATCGGAATGTTCATAAATCGTCGCTCGGGTATCCGTTTTGGATGATCCACATATCTTTGGAAAGATTATTCGATAACATACGCAATGGTGGATCATAATCTAAGACATTTCGCATGGAAAATTTATAATTCATTCTAGAAGATAGAACCCAACACGTTTATGCACAAAATTTCAACAAAAAATTTCCCGGGGTATTACAGTGAATGATTTATTGATCACCGGAGATATTGAGAATGTGATTTCTGAATGCAAACAATTATTACACACGCAGTTTAAGCTCAAAGACTTAGTAAAGCTTAAGTAATTTCTGGGAATTAAAGTTTTGAAGTCATCATAAGGAGTTATTTTGAATCTGATGAAGTTTCTTCTAGAGTTGATCTCAGAAGATGGTCTAGCTCGTGCAAAGACAGTATCTTCACCTATAGAATCCAGTGCTAAGTTGATATCAGTAGTATATGATGAA
>NC_061122.1:222128279-222185355 GCF_002878395.1 Capsicum annuum | reverse complement strand
CACCTATAGAATCCAGTGCTAAGTTGATATCAGTAGTATATGATGAAGCCATAGGTTGTACCAGTAACACTATTCTGAAGGATGCATCTCATTATCAATGGGTAGTCGACAAATTATGCATGCTACTATAACTAGACCGGATATCAGTTATGTTGTTCAGACATTAAGCTAGTTTATGAAAAAGCCTAGGATATCTCATGTTGAAGCAGCTTATAGGGTGACCAGATACTTGACAAGCTCAGCAGGCCAGGGCATCCGATTGAAGAACCAGACCAATACTGACTTAATTTGTTAGTGTGATTCAGATTGGGCTGGTTGTCCCAATACAAGAAGGTTAGTGACTTGATATATGGTGCATATTGGTAGTTCTTTACTATCTTAGAAATCCAAGAAACAACACATAGTATCTAGAAGCTCGGTTGAGGCTGAGTACAGAAGCATGGCTTCAGCTGTAGCAGAACTTACTTGGCTAGAAGGATTGTTGCAGAGTTAAATGTGCTGGTTCTAAAACCTATTACAGTGCTCAGTGATAGTAAGTCATCCATATAGTTAGTAGTTAATCCTATCTTTCATGAGAGAACAAAACATACAGAAATTGATTTTCATTTTATCAGAGACAAAATTTGGAGGGGTTTAGTGCATACTCTAAATTAGGAGTGGTTTAGTACAAACTCGGTATGTCTTATCACAACATTAGGTGGCTGATATGCTAACTAAAAGTCTGGTTCATGATCAATATTCTAAACTATTAATCAAGCTTGGTGTGGTTAACATTTTTCACCCTTCAGCTAGAGGGGGACTATTGTAAAGTTTAGATTACATAACTACTGTGATTATTTTTTGTTTGCACTGTTACATTGGTTTACTGTACATGTGGGTTAGTTAGGTTGTTAGTTTATTAGCTAGTCGGTGAGTTGTGTAGTGAACTGGAAGCTGAGTGTCTAATTTAGTTAAGGTGAGAAGCTTCTAGAAGATATACACACATCTATATATAGATACTAGCTGTAACAATGCAAGTTGAATGATAGTTAATAAAAATAGTTTCTCTCCTTTCTCCTTCTCTTCTGTTCAATACAACTTGGTTAACCAAGGTTTGCACTAGATAGTTGGTGAAAGTTTTCAAATCCACTGACAGAGAGAGGACACAGGATACTCCACTCAAAATGGGTGAAACAAGTATTTTCTCATTATGCATCATCTATACAATATATAGGATTTACAAAGATATGGGAAAATATTTACAATCCCAAATAATATGCTATTATAATCATACATGCTACTATAATCATATAGAATATTCTAATAGATACATTAAGTAAAATATATCTACTCATTAAAAGAATATCAAAGTAAACTCTTGTTGACACTCCCCCTCAAGATCAAGCATAGATATCATATATGTCCATCTTGACAAGTGAGTTACTAAACGCTTGCATAGATACTTCTTTAGTTAGAACAAAAGCCAGCTTCTCTAAGGACTTCACATACAGAACTTCAATTTTTTGATCCCTAAACTTTTGATAGATGAAATTACGATCAATCTCCAAGTGTTTGGTACCATCATGTTGAATTGAGTTTATGCAATTCTGCTAGCTGACTGGTTATCACAGAATAATTTCATAGATTCATCAATTAAAAAAACAAACTCACCTATAAGTCGTTTCAACCACAATAGTCCTTGGATACCTTTAATCATCGCTCTGTATTTAGCTTCTGCACCAGACAACGAGACAAAATTCTATATTTTACTTTTCTATGTAACCAGATTGCCTCCAACAAAAGTGAAATACCCAGTTGTTGAGCATCGTCTTTCCTCTTTTGCACCCCAATCTGAATCACAATAGCCCAAAATCATTGTATGGTGATCCTTAGAGAACATAAGGCCTCTTCCTTGTGCCAAATTCAAGTATTGCAAGATTCCATTGACTCCATTCATTTGACTTGCTTGGAGCCAATCTGAGCCACATTGTTAAATATCTTCTTTGTTAGAGCAAAGAAGTTTTGATGATTGACGAATGTGAATAAAACATTTTATTCATGATGGTCCTCACATGTGAAGAAGAACATTGAAGTTGATGCAAGGTTGATGATTAAATAGTGTGTAAAGTCAGGAGTGGATAAGCAATAAAATTCAGATATGCTTTCAATATTTATCACATATAGAAAAGAGGTTGAAAGGAAGATAAATACAACACTTAAATATTGACCAAATAAAGGAGTCCTACCCAGTCAAGGAGATATAATGCAATGATGAGTATAACTAACTGATGGAGTCCTATTGAAGATAGAAGAGCAGATCATTTGAAGGAATTAATCAGAGTTGGCTTAAATAGAAGAAATGTTTTTCAAATAAGTTCACTCATGCACCAATAAGAAAAACATCAATCAGCAAATTTGTTCACTAGCTTGGAGAAAAACCTGGTCCTTTACTTAGAGAATCGTAGACTTTGGGTAATAGGTTGGTTCTTTGAGTTGTAATGAGTTTTAATTCTAGTCTCAGTAAAATAAAAATTGAGTTAGGAGTTGTGTCTTCAAGTTAGGGAACTCAAAGACTTGGGAACAATTATCTTGGGAAGACTTGTGTTAGTGTAGAAATAGGAGTTAGAGTGTAATTCCTAGTTTACAAGAGTCTTGTAATTTGTTGATTGTTGAGTCTTAAGAGTTTTAGTGAAGTTGGGGTTAAATAGGTACAAGTCATGTTTTTTTACACCTTTCTTGAACTGGGTGTTTTCCACGTAAAAATATTGTCTTCTCATTTACTCTTCATAAGTTAACCATGTTAGTTTACTTGTTCCACTGATAGGCAACAAATAGAGTAAAATAGTAAAATCAGTAGGGCACGCACTTAACAAGTCGTACTAGAGCGAGGTTGTCTTAAGTAAGGCTAGCACCTCATAAAAGATCACTATGATTAATTCCGCACATCCTACTGGTCACAGTGAAGGTTAGTCAACTACTAGACCTCCACTCTTTGATGGTTGTCACTTTATCTAGTAGAAAGCTGGAATGAAAATTTTCATTCAAGGGGAAGACTGCGAATTGTGGGATAGGATCACTAATGGTCCTACTATCCCAATAAAGCTAGTTGATGGTGAACAGGTTAAGAAAGTAAGAAGTGAGTTTACTGCTGATGACTTGCTAGCATTAAAGAAAAATGCTAAGGCCAAGAACATCTTGGTCTGTAGATTAGGGCCAGCTGAATACAATAGAGTATAAAATTGTACCACTGCTAAGCAAATTTGGGATGCCCTAGTCAATGAACATGAGGGCACCTCTCAAGTAAGGAAGTTTAGAATTGCCCTTATATTTACTGAATATGAAGCTTTCAAGATAAAATAGAATGAATTACTTTATGAAATGATGACCAGACTTACTGCCCTAACTAATGAATTGACCTTCTTGGGAAAAGACATCCCTGTGGAGGAACAAGTTGAAAAGGTGATAAGGTATTACCTAAGTCTAAATGGGATGTTAAAGTCACTGCCATTAGGGAAGCAAAGGATCTCACTCAAATGACATTAGATAAACTGGTAGGTAATCTTAATACCTATGAAATGCAAATTGATGGGATCAAGAAAAAAGTGGTAATCCCTGAGAAAACCTTGGAATTGAAGGCATCAAACAGGAAGAAGTTGAACTTGATGAAGAACAAGATTCCTTTATGACTAAGAACTTCAACAAGTTCTTTTAAAAATAAAAAAGGAACCGGTAGCAAAAAATGTTACAATGACAATCCAAATGGATTGTACAAGTGTGGTAAGACTGATCATAAGATTAGATACTATCCTATATGGGAAATAGAGTGGTAGAAGAAAAAAACTGAAAAGAAATTAAAAGAAAAGGATAAAAAGAGAGGCATATGCTATAGTAGACACTTGGGGATCTGATTCAGATGAGTCAGAAGATGAAGAAATTAATGAGACTGCACTCATGGCCATTGGAGATTCAGACTTGAAAGAGGAAGATGGTACTTCTGAGGTAAGCATTCTTGAGCTTAAAGAAAAACTACATTTATTTTCTGAAAGAAAACTTATGTCCTTAATGAGTGCTCTAATTAATGATTTCCAAGGACTAACTTCTGATAGGGATGAGTTATTCAACAGCCTTGCAAGCCTCAAGTTTGACTTCATTGATTTAAAAGCTTGAAAGAATACCGTTGAAAAGGAAAACAACACTCTTAAGGAACAGGTTGTACAACTTGATTCTGCAAATGTCACCCTCAAAACTGAAGTACTAAAACTAACACTTATTAAAAAAGGAAAAAAGGGTAAAAGCAAGGAACAAGAAAATATTAAGCTTGAGTTAATCAAGTACAAACAAGAGTGCAGTGATGCAAAAAAAAAATTGAATAATTTGAGTCAAGAAATTACCAAACTAAAGCTTGATCTTGAAAGAGCAAACAGGTGGACAAATTATTCAAGAATTGTTCACAAACTAAGTAGAGAAATCACAATGAAAAAGCTGGAATGGGTTTTTACAAAAGCCTTGATATTACTCTAGATTTGTGCTACATATGTGGTAATTTAGGTCATCCAACTACTGAATATCCTGTTGCTACAAAAAGAAGATCTAGGAGTATAAATATAGCAAATAAACCAGCTCAAACAAATATAAGGAAAGAAAACACTATGAAAAGAATCAGGTTTTTCAACCTATTACCTGCATAGACTAGAAGAAATGTGATTCATCCTTTTACTTATAAAAAAGGGCCCAAGCTTGTCTGGGTTCCTAAATCTAGCTCCTAATTACTTTTGCAGGTGAGAGTGAAAGAAGCAAAAAACTTTGGTACCTAGATTGTGCATTCTCAAGAAACACGACTGGTGATAAAGAAAAATTCCTTTCACTCTCCAAAATAAGTGTTGATGGAGTTTCATTTGGTGATGGCAAAAAGGGAATCATTACAGGAGTTGGAAAGATTGGTACATCTAAATCAAGGGCATTGGAGGATGTCTACCTTGTGGAGGGATTGAAGCACAACCTACTTAGCATATCACAACTATGTGATAAAGGTAATAGATTGAAAAGAGATGATCTGAGAAAACTTGTTTCCTTAAATTGAATCTGAATCTGCATAAAAAAAATGAGGGTGCTTGGTCTGCATATCTGCTTCTGTTTCCTAAGTGGGATTGATTTCGCCAAAGAACCTTGACTAGGGGGACTTCTTTGATCCTTAGTCTACAAGTCTGATGGTCAAGGATCTCAACTAGAATTTCTCCATAAGAGAGGCTATCATGAACCTCTGTACTTTCTAAGAGTACTACAACCGCTGGATCACTAATACACTTCTTCAACAAAGACACATGGAACATAGGATATACGGATGATAAATCTGTAGGAAACTCAAGCGCAAATGCGACCTTCCCAATATGGCTCAAAATTTGAAGGGACCTATATAACGGGGACTAATTTTCCCTTTCTTGCCAAATCTCTTAACTCCCTTCATGGGTGAAACTTTTAAATAAACTAAATATTTAACTACAAACTCAAGATCTCTTCTTCTTACATCCACATACAACTTCTGACGACTTTGAGCTATTTTCAACCCTTCTTGAATCAACTATACTTTCTCTTTAGATTCTAATACCATATCAGGCCCTAACAACACTGCCTCACCCGCTTCAAACCATCCGATAGGTGATTTATATCTCCTCCACTAAAGTGCCTCAAATGGGGACATCTGAATGCTAGCATAATAGTGGTTGTTGTAGGTAAACTTAATCAACGGAAAATGCTCATCCCAACTACCCCTAAAATCAAGCACACACGCTCTAAACATATCTTCTAGAGTCTAAATAGTTCTCTCTGCTTGACCATTAGTCTAAGGATAAAAAGTGGAACTAAGATGAACTTAAGTACCAAGACCTTTCTGAAAAGCTTTCCAAAACTGAGAAGTGAACTGAGTACCCTTATCTGAGATAATAGACAAGGGCACTCCATGCAATCTAACTAACTCTCGGATATACAACTTAGCATAATCCTTAGCTATATAGGATGTATGAACTGGCAAGAAATGCTCTTACTTAGTTAATCTGTCCATAATAACCCAAATCAAATCATGGTGACGACACGAATAGGGTAACCTTGTTACAAAATCCATGTTCACCTCTTCCCACTTCTAAGTAGGAATACTTCAACTCTTGCAAAAGAACACTAGCCCTTTGGTGCTCTACCTTAATCTGTTGACAAGTTGCACACTTAGCTACAAACTCTGCTATATCTCTCTTCATACTGCTCCACCAATAGATTTTTTACAAATCTCGATACATTTTTGTAGTACCAGGATAAATGAAGTAACGCGCACCATGCGCCTCAGCCATAATCCGTTGTCTCAACTCATCTACATATGGTACACACAGTCTACTCTGGTATCTTGGCACACCATCTCCCCCTTGGGAGAAAATCTCTACTTTTTGGCCTTTAACCAACTTCTTCAACTTAACCAAGATGGGATCCTGATATTGTTTCTCCTTTACCTCAGAAACTAAGGAAGATTCTGCACTACTCTACACCCAACTACTACCCTCAGCTGAATCAACAAATCTAACACCCAACCTAGCCAAACGGTGCACTTCCTGAGCTAACTCTTTCATATCATTCTCCACATGAGCAACTCTACCTATAGACAATCGACTAAAGATGTCTACCACTACATTGGCCTTTCCCGGATGATACATCACACTCATGTCATAATCTTTCAGTAGTTTTAACCACCTTCTCTGATGGAGATTTAACTCCCTCTGCATAAACACATATTGCAAGATCATGGGTTGGGTAATTCTTTTCATGAGGCTTAAGATGCCTAGAGGCCTAGGCTATGACATTACCTCTTTGCATCAAAACACAACCCAAAGAGGCATCACAAAACCCAACAAACCCATCCGTACCATCAGGTAATGCAAAGACTGAGGCTGAAGTTAGTCGAATCTTCAACTCCTAAAAACTATTCTCGCAGTAATCTATCCACTGAAACTTAACCTTCTTCTGAGTCAATCAGGTCATAGGAGATGCAATGGATAAAAACCCCTCAAAAAAATATCTATAATAGCCAGCTAAACCAAAGAAACTCCTAATGTCTGATGAAGAGATAAGTCTAGGTCAATTTCTTATGGCTTCTTTATTTTGCGGATCAACTCTAATACCCTCACTGGAAACAATATGACTGAGGAAAGCAACTGACCTTAGCCAAAATACACATTTTCTAAATTTGGTGAACAACTGGTGATCTTAAAGAGTTTGCAACACAATTCAGAGGTGGTCTACATGATCATCCTCACTGTGAGAGTAGACAAGAATATCATCGATAAATACTATGACAAACATGTCTAGATACTATTTAAACACTCTGTTCATCAAGTCCATGAAAGATGCAGGAGCATTGGTTAGCCCAAAGGACATGACTAGAAACTCTAAATGATCATAGCGGGTTCTGAAAGCTATCTTTGGAATATCGCATTCCCTTAGTTTGAGTTGATGATAGTCAGATCTAAGGTCTATCCTTGAGAAATAACTTGCACCTTGGAGTTGGTCAAATAAGTCATCAATTCTAGGAAGAGGATATTTGTTCTTGACTGTGACTTTATTCAACTGATGATAGTCAATGCACATACACAAAGAACAATCTTTCTTTCAGACAAATAGGATAGGAGCGCCCCAAGGAGAAACACTAGATCTTATGAAGCCTTTATCTAGAAGATCTTTGAGTTGCTCTTTCAACTCCTTAAGTTCGGTAGGATCCATATGATATGGAGAAATGGAAATAGGCTGAGTATTAGGAAGAAGATCAATTTCAAATTTTATTTTCCTATCGAGAGAAACCCCTAGAAAATCTTTGGGAAAGACATCAGGAAACTCATTAACTATATTGACTGACTGAACTATTGGAGTCTCAAACTTGCTGTCTTTGACTCAAACTTGATGATAGATGTACCCTTTAGAGATTAGCTTTCTGGTTTTAAGATAGGATTTGAAATGACTTTTGGGAGACACTGAATTACCTGACCAGTCAAAGGTTGGCTTATCGGGAAACTGAAACTTTACCACTCGGGTGTAACAATCTATGGATGCATAACAAGAATGGAGCCAATCCATACAAAGAATAAGGTCGAAGTCAACCATGTCTAAATCCATCAAATCTGCTAACATAATCTTATGAAGGACAGTAATGGGACACTTTCTATAAATCCTTTTGGCAATAATTGATTCACCTACTGGTGTAGAAACTAAGAAAGGCTCAGGGATCTTTTCAGAACTCATCTCAAAATTAATTGCAACTAGAGGGGTCACATGAGAAACTCAACCTAAGATCCAACAGTACGTAAACATCAAAATAAAAGGCACGAAGCATACCAGTTACAATATCAAATGAGTCTTCCTTTCCCCGATGGGATGGTAAATCATAAAACCAATTTTGGTGTTGACCACCACTGGTACTGGATGATACTCTCTAAGGAGGGACGAGGAGAGCTGTAGGAGCTAGTGCACTGGTAGCCCCTGTCTGAGGAAAAACATCTTTGTTTCCCTGCTTAGAATACGGGCACTCTCTAATTCTATTACCTAACTTTCCATAACCAAAACAACCCTTTTGTCCAGCCAAGGACTCACCAGGATGAGCTCTACCATACCTAGAACATGGAGGATAATTGGGCTTATCACTCACATTATTATGGGACTTGGACATAGAAGACTTACCCCACTGCTTCTTCAACTAGTACTAGCAATTGCGGATGACTCTAAAATTGTGAGCAATTTCCCCAGTAGACCTTGACTGACCATACTCAAGCTGTCCTGTTCTAGACTTTTTATTTTCTCTCTGTCTTCCCTTTAACTTCTCGCCCTTGATCTATTAGGCATGAGTCATCAATCTAGCAAGGTCCATATCTATGATAAGCATGGCAGTCCTACACTTTTTGACTACTAATCCTGACACTCCATTAATAAACTTACTCATACTAGATCTGGTGTTAGCTATCAACTCGGGAGCATACTTAGATAATTGGTTGGACTTAAGGAAGTACTACTTAACAGTCATTGAGCCCTACCTCACGTTCATGAACTCTTCAACCTTGGTTTCCCTTAACTTATGCGGAAAGAACCTGTCTAGAAAAGTATCTTGGAATACCTGCCAACTCATGGGAGCTGTATTCTCACCCCTACCTTTCTTCCATATTACAACCCAATCATAAACAACATATTTTAACCTATACAAATCTAATTCTACACTCTCCTGTTTAGTGACATGCATGACTTAGGTGATCTTTTTCACCTCATCAAGATATAATTGAGGGTCCTCACCTACTTTTGATCCACAAAATTTAGGCAGATTCATTCACATAAAGTCATAAAGCCTGGCTATGGATAAATCACCTCCTTGTTGATGTAGAATAGCAACCTAATTATTGGCTTGCACATTAGTGGTCACAACTTGGGCTAACGCCTGAAAGGCAGCCCAAAATTCGGCATGGGACACATTCTCACTCAAGGGATCAACAGGCTGGGGTGGCTAGTTATCATTCCTATGGGAATTTGCTCTGTAAGAAGGCATATTTTGTCATAAAAGAACATGAGTTAATAGAAGATAGAGATAGCTATAAGCATGATGGATTTTGAAAGAAAGAGAGGATTCACCTAAAATGCTCCATAGCCACTTGCTAATAGATGTGGTGCTCTTCACACCCATGATCAAGACTCCATGTAACGTGACTTGTGTAACTCCCTAGGACTTTTTAAACCTTAGTCTCTGATACCAAGTTTGTAACTCCTTGAAATCTGATCTTGAGACATCAAATGGTGCTCAAGGCTACGAGTATCCCCAAGTTAACCTTTTGAACCTGCTACTAGGTCGGAGCCTTACTTTAAGATAAACTAGTCAAGAAATAACATTGTATCATACCAAAACTGTACTGAATAAACTGAAGATACTATCTAAATAGTAACTACTGAAAGTCTGTAAATAAACTCATAGTCCGACAAGCCTTTACTACTAAAGAACTAGAGAGCCATTGGGAAAGGACCCCAACTAACTCAGACTAAAATAAAATGATAACTCAATTACTATGAAAGATGAAAATCTAAAGAAGTAGGCCCTCGAATCATGAGGACTCACCAGCTGTAGGAGAGTAGATAAAGCTGCTCAAACTACTCACGCTGCTGATACTGAGTACCTGAACCTATATTATAAGACAATGTAGCACATAGACATATATATGGATCAACACTTTGAGGATCTACTGAGTATACGAGGGTGTAATGCATAAGTAAGACATCATCATAATTAGAAAGTAAATGCATGTTGGATGTATATGACTTACATAAACATGATTATCAAAAATATCAGAATATAAATCATGTATGACAAATCATACTTGTAAATCTAGTGAGTCATAACACTTAGTCTTATAAAAGCTTTTTTATCATTATTTTCTTTTAAAACTTAGAAGCTTTGGGAGCTTTTGAAATATTGGAACTTTGGGACCTGTTTTAACCGACATAAACCATGTGAGCTGACATGGAGTCCAATATCTTGCCTACGTTGGGGAGAGCTGTTCTACCCTTGCCAACGGAATAGAACCTTAGCTTAAGTAATCACTATCTTAGCACACTATGGGCAATCATAAAGCTATGGTGTGGCATGTAGTTCTAGGGCATGAGACCTAAATCATACGCAACTCGGTGTTAAATACTACTCCCATACTTATTACTCAAAACTTTTAGGAAATCAACCTTAAAACAGGGTTTATAATGAAAACTAATTATGTTTCTCTTTGCTTTAAATCATAAACTATATGAATAATGTGGATTCCTATATTATCTTGGATTAAAATATCAATCTTTGCTTTTGAAAGCACTAATAAAAACTTGTCAATAGGACTTGAGATCATAATCTCCTTATAAAATCATCAATAGTACTTAGAACTCAAAGTTTAAAGCTTTAATGCATCAATAATTACATCAATAATTAGATTTAAACTTCATGCTCAATGATCATCTTAAAAGCTTTCAACAATCTCAGTCAAGATAATGGTATATAACTCATAACACAAATCTTATAATTGCAAACATGAATATATGTAAATTTCTTGCAATTGGAGCCTTAAATATCATAAACTAAAATAATAAGGATTTGGGTATCAACCCTAACTTAATTTTCATGGGAAATCATAGAATCAGTAAAATTGAAATTATAATTAAGTTTTGGGTACAAGGATAAAAGGTTAATCCTTGTTCAAAACCCCACATACCTTTGATGATGAACTAGATAAACAACCTTGCTTTTGAGTGTCTATTTGTGCTCTTGAATGATAGTTCTTGAAATTCTTGTGCTGGAAATCTTGAATCTTGAATTAATTTGAAAAACGAATAGTGGAATCTTGGGATTCTTGAGGTTGATAGTTGAAACTTAGGGTTTTTGGTTGAGATAAATCTTGAGAAAAATCCTATAAGATGCTTGTAATAGCCTTAAATCTTGTGTTAGGATGGAATTGGGGGCTGAAAAAATTCCAAAATACCCCTTTTAACTTCTAAATGAAACTGAAAAAAAAAGAACTGGAGTCCCAATTTAATGGGCCACCGCGACGTGCCACTATCGCAGTGGCTTATTGAAACCTGACGAATGGGAAATTGAGGTCCTCTGCGATGCGGAGCTATCGTGTTATCCCACTGGATTTTGACACTTGAGACCTGAAACTTAAACGTGATGTGCCACTATTTGGGTGCCCTATAGAAATGCCATTTTGCCCTTTGGCGCAATGCACCACTATCTCCTTGGGCTACTGGAATTCGACAATTGGGAAAATAGACCTCTCTGCGATGCGCCAATATTGTGGAGGTCCACTGGAAATTGACAAATGGGAATTGGACCTTACCATGATGCGGTAACATCATGGTGGTCCACTGAAAAATGACAATTATGAAATTGTCCTTCACTGCGATGCGGTGACTTCCGAGTTGGCACACTGTCAACTTAAAAATGCTCTAACTTCTTCACCGAGTGTCGGATTCGGGTGAATTAGGTATTGATGGAAAGCTTATTTAATTTCCCATGCAATTAAAAGTTGAAGTCTAGAAAATTCTGTGCGAACAAATATTAATCATTTTCAAAGATATCCCTTAACATTCTAGGAATAAATTTAAGCTAAAAAAGCTTGGGAATTATAGTTGAGTGCGTTCAAAGTTTCTAAAAATTTGAGGTACCGCTATTTTTAGAAAGAGAATAATTTTATCCTAGGAGGAAAGTTCATAACTTCGGGTACTTGATGGGACTAAATTCCTGAAGGACACACCTTTCATTCGGTGGACTTGATTCTACAATTTTCTACTTCATCTTCTTTCTTAAAGTTGATAAATACTTTATGTTTATAGTTAATTTGATTATTCATTTGGACTTGTGTTTGAAGTTGTTATAACTTCATTGTATTTCTTGAAAGTTGTTCTTGAACTTAGTATTGAAACATATAAATTTTTGTACCCGTAACAACAATCTTGAGGGATTTGATACTAATTTGTATTATTTGGTTTACTGTTTTTAGGTAAATAGTTTGAACATCATATTGGTAGTTCTTAAACTTTTTGAACTTGTGTTTTTGAAACTTCATTTTGATAGTTCATAAATTGGTTGAACTTGTTTTGAAATTTTTAACATTTGGTTTTGTTGTTTTTCAGAAAATAGTTCAAACTTCATTTTGTTGATGTTCATAAGTTGGGTTGAAATTATTGTTAAAATTTCAAAGCTGAAAATATAGAGTTTTAAACTTCAGTTGATTGTTCATATGTTAATTTGAACATGTGTTTGGAAAACATATATTTTACCAAAATTGAGAAAAACAACAATTTTAAGACAAGTATAAAAATATACTTTTGTGTTTGTTTGGTAAAGGGAAAAAAAATTATCGCCATTTATAAATCAAGTATTTGATTAATCTGTATCGCATCTGATTTTGTGGAGACTAAAATCTTTTGATTTCTACTCCCTCAGTTAGAAGAATATAAAAACTTCATCGATAAATCAATCTGAAAATTTGGTTAGAAGAATATAAAAACTTCACTGATTCATTAAAATCTCTCTATGGTTTATGGAGTTTAAAACTAGTGGGGTTTCACCCTGTTTGAATTTGATTCTACTTTGAAGTTATAAAAAACTTCATCAAGTTTCAAAATTCACTCAGTTGATGATTTGAAGATATAAAAACATCAGCATTGACTAGAAACAAGTTGGCTAAAGATTAAAGTTTTTATTGTTAGTATTCTAAAATACTAAAGAGTATATCAAAGATTGACAGGAAAATGACGAATAAAACTGACAATAAATTGATTTGGTTGTGAATGGTGTTGTCTCACGACAACCAATATTTCATTATTAGTTCATTTAAATATTGCTCTAGCAATGAAAATGACAAATAAATTATAAAAATATTTTGGTTTGAAGCTCAAATAATGACAACAAATGATGTCATTTTGGTTGGCCAAACTTGATATACAAATGTTCATAGGTATATATCCTCATATTCTATAAAATAATAATGATTGAAAATCAATTGTCTGATTTGAAAGATCTGGTAAGTCATTCCAAAAAAGAAGAGGATAATGAGTTGAATGAAAAATCATCAATGATAGTTGCAAATCCTGTTAAGAATGATGCTCCAAATAATATTTAACACCCCGGACTTTCGGGCTAACGTTGAACCATCTTTCCTATGTTTACAGACCCTAACCCAATGGTTTATACTTTGATATAAGTGTGAAGAAGACTTACTAAGTGTGGGAACATCCTCGGAGATTAATACACACCATAAAAATCTCCTAGCTAAAAAGTTAAGTTGAGCACTTTCCTATCGATTGACTTTTAGTTGACAATTTTGCTTGGGTAAAATTCCAGCAAACATTTATCCTAGGATATAAAGAGACATGTGTCTTACTATATATCAAATTAAATCCCTTTGAGTTTTATTGTCAATGCCACCGACCGTTTGTCAATCCGAGTCCGTAGTCAAATGTTATGAGTGTTTGAATGAGTCACTGTCCATGGTGTGCGATGGCCCTGTACCACAAAGCAATCTCCTAAGCACACTTCCTAAGATATTCTTTGGCCATGAGGCAAAAATCCTAAGGTTTGCTTTGGCCATGTGACGCAAACCCTAGGATTTGCTTTGGCCATGCGACGCATAGCCTTTTTGGGGCATAAAAAGTGTTTCGTTTGATTTATTTTAAGGGAATAAAGGTATTTTATCATTCCATAACCATTTCTAATCCTCTCTGGATGAAATTAAGGACTTATAAATATTACATTGCCTCTGTAAATTCTCAAATATCATTTCATATGCAAGAGGAGAGAAATTACCTAGGGTTTGAGGATTCTACTCTTTAAGGGGCCAATTTCTCTATGTTCTCTTTGATTTTTCTCCTTCAAAAGCTATGTGGGACTATCGTAACTTTCATGGGCATAAATTTTCTATTTTTAACAAGTTTTAAAGATATATATGATTATATATGTAATGGTTTTTTTTTTGAAATTGCTTAAAGAATATACATCACAAACCCGTTTTGATGAAAGTATATAATTATCATGGGGTTTTTCCATAAGATCAATTTATAATCTTGTGCATGTATGGTTTGAGTTCAAAAAGTGATTTATAAGTACGATTTGTGAAATTCCCTTTCCTGTGATGAAATTTATGGTCTTAACATATTGTGAATTGTAAAATGAGTTTGAGAGCAAGAATGATAAGTCCCCTTTTTATTCATGAGATTTATGCATGTCTAATGTTGGGGATTTTTTTATGATTGATGGTAATTCTTGAGTTTTAAATGCCTCTTGATTATTATACATGGTTGTTTCACGTGTTTTTCAAAGAGTTAATCTCTATTCTAAATGCTATGGTTTCCTAATGAAGAAACTGCATGTGATTAGTAAAAGAATTTACCAACATGTATTAAAGTCCTGAAAAGAGAGTGTATTTTTATAAGTTTCATATGCTTTTAAAATAAAAACTCTCATGTGATTTGATGAATCCTTTTTGGTGGTCATTATTGTGCTTTTGAATAAAAAGGGCTATGGATGTGATATGATAAGATATGAATAACTTGCAAGTCTGGTATGACGATACCCTGTTATGATTTTCCCTTAACAGAGTGAGCACTAGATAATTTTGAGCATGAATCATGATTTTAACGGAGTAAAATAGGGCTTAAAGAGAGTTAGATGATTACCCAAAGAAAGCACGAGTTAAAACACTCATCATTGGAAACTATGATTTGCCGACGCGGGATATGGTACCTTTCTTTGTGATCTTATGTACTTTTGATTCATGTCATCCTAATTTGGGACTATAGTTAGGAGCCCTAATTTGTGATATTGTGCACTACCATGAAACGTTGACTTAATTGTGGATTATGACACCCTGCTTTGTGATCTTGCGTGTCCCCCTTATGATATTCCAATCCTTTCAGCAAACTTGGATTGGAGGCTTGAACGTCGAGTTAATGGTGGATCCCATATAGCCCATGGGATAATAAACTTGTAGGGTCTACTATGTAGCTGAAAACTAAAGTGAAGAGTTGAGTTCATGATTTACAAGAAATATTTTACAAGCACGAATTGAAGCTTCTTAAATTATGCCCATGTGTTTTCATTTACCTTATTCTAAATTGCTTTATGAAATGCTCTCATCTATGTGGTATAAAAATATACGCTATTTTTGGATTATTATACATAGCCGTACTTTGAGTATTGACCCCCTATATTTTAGGTTCTGAGGTACAGTCTCGTGGTCCCGCTTACCAGTAGATTATTTCCAGATATTCAGAGTTGGTGAGACTCTCTTACTTCGGAAGACATCTTTCATATGTGTTGGTTCCTTTTTGACTTATGGTCCAACTAAGGGCCTTGTCCTAATTTTAGACAAACTAGTATGTTTAGATCAATAGAGGCTTCGTAGAATGTTCTAGATTGGATTTGTATTTTCTATGGTTTGATGTTATGAAGTTTTATGTTTGATTATGGGACTATCATGTTTTTAATTTATCTTCCATACACTTATTGCACATGAGTTATGCTTATGACAATATGCCAAGGGGTTTCTCGAGCCATCATGGTTCGGGATGCCTGTCACAGCCAGGGCCTCAGTTTGGGTCGTGACATACTAAGAAGATGAAGAAGTCTTCTGGACAAGAAAAAGAGTAGAATAAGGAAATATCTAAAGACAATTGCTACATTTTTGTGATGTTGACCATAAAGCTCTAAATAGTCAAGTTCTAAATAACAACAAGAAAAACATTAGATAAACATATTGGAAACAACTAGAAAGATTAAAAATCTATGTGATATGATCATTGAAATAATCAAGTTGGATATCCAAATGATAAGTGGTTTAATTTAGGAGCCACTAGACATGTTTGAGTGGATAAAGAAGCTTTTGCTACTTATGATCCCGCTGGTCCCAAATAATTGATATTCATGGGAAATAATGCAACAACCAAGGTTTAAGGAAGTGGAAAAATATTCTCAAAAGTGACTTCCAGTGAAGTATTGACTCTCAACAATGTTCTCCATGTGTAATACCCCATATTATTCTGGGCTTGATTCAGCTCTTAGTTGCACGTATGGAGATTTTATGGCTGGAAAATTTCTCAAAGTATTGGGGACTTAGTTCTATTTTAAGCCTCTTAACTTTGATGATTTTTAAATTGTTCTTCCTAACCATGAGACATTGGTTTTTTGGGTTAATTCACATTTTGCTAATAGCGATGGCACCTTCACCACATCACAGTGAGCATGATACCCACGATCCAGTTGTGGATTTAATTGCCTAGGGACAGTTGTGTCTTTTCTCCTCAATCCATTTTGTAAATTCACGACTTATAATGTCTATTAGGGTATTATTTTCCCATCCTTAACTCTTGAGAAAAACCCTTCCCTCTTCCTTAAGAATGAAAAATTCAATCCTTTTTCTCCAAGTAGCCTAGAATTCGAGCTTTTCAAGTCCAAGAATCTCAATAAAGTGTCAAGATTAGGTTTCATCTTCCAAGTTAAGAAACTTAAGGTCTGTGGGACTATCCCAAACTCCATGGGCATAGGTTTTATCATTTTAATCAAGTTTAAAGATCTACAATAATATTTACAAAAAGGTTATTCTTTTGATATAGCATTGAATGGAATGTATCATGGATTTATTTTGATGAAAGTATATGTTTGACTTGAACTCCTTTCATAGAATTGAATCATAACCATGTATATATACGTGTTTTCAGTTTTGAAAGGTTTAATTAAGAGCATGATTTATGAGACCTCCCTCTCAATATGGATTTCGATTGATTTACATGATACGAGCTTTTAAATTACATGTTTTGAATTGCGAGTCAAATGTTTATTTTCAAATAGGGGTTTGACATTGTTAGTTAATTGATAATAAGGATTTTCCTTTCCATAACTATACTCTTTGCATTAAATAGCACAGATGTATGTGATTAAATGATTGAAATGTCCATCACATGTTTAAAGTCTTATCAAGATGGGTGTTTTGCAGAAGTTTTCATATACTTTTGATAATAAAGACTCTCTATTGATTTGATAAGTCTTTGGGTGGTCATTTATATGTTCTGAATGAGAAGTTTTATGGATTTGATAAGATATGAATGACTTGAAATTCTAGGTATGACGATACTCGATGATGATATGCCCTTAACAAAATAAGTATAGGATATTTTAAAAGCATAATACATGATTTGAAAGGACTAAAATTAAGCTTAAAGATAGTTAGATGGTTACCCAAAAAAGACATTTGAGTGTAATGACTCATTGCTAGAAACCTTATTTTGCCAATTCGGGAGACATAATTGGCTTTGGCTAATGTTTACTTGCCCTTGTGGCACTGGTATACTAGAATAGTAATTAGGACACCAATACTTTTGGCAAACTTGGACTTGGGGGCTTGGACGATGATTTAATAGTGGACTCATATAGCCCATGGCTATGATAAATATAGGATATACCATCTAGCTCAGAAGAGAAATAAAAAGCTGAGTCATGATTACAAGGAAATGTTTGAAGCTCATCAAATTTATGCTCATGTGTTTTCACTTACCTTATGCAAAATGTTTAATGAAATGCTCTCATATATGTTGTATAAAATATGTTTATCTTAGATTGTTTCATATACCAGTACATTGTGTATTGACCTCTTATAATTCAGGTTCTAAGGCCCAGTCTCATGGAATCACTAATCAGTAGATATTTTGAGTTGGTGAACCTCCCTTTTTTTGGAAGTCCTTCTATGTGTTGATTCTATTTGGTTTTAGTTCAAGTCCGATCGGGAACCTTGTCCCGGATTCAGATAGATTAATGTTTTTAGTTTAGTAGAGACTCCATAGACTTGTTCTTGATGGTTTTGGGTTTCTTTTGAAACTATGTTCCGCAATTGTTAAGTTTAAATAATAAGATTGACCATATTCCAATTTACTTCCGCATTATGATAATAGACGAATTATGCTTATGATTACAAGCTTAGGGGTCTCTCGGACCTTGATGATTTGGGAAGCCCATCGCTACCTGGGATTTGATTTGGGTTGTGAAAAATATGATATCAGAGCATGGTTTATAATCCCAAGGTGTTTTTGAAGTTACATTGAGTAGTGTCCTTTTTATGGGTGGGTAGCGCGCCACACTTATACGGGGGAAACTACTAGGCTTTTAGGAATGTCTCTCTTTTCTTCATGTTCTAGTTCGTGCTATAGAGTCTAAGTGTCCCCTAACTCATGATTTCCTATATTTTACAGATTAATCATGCCTCCCCATAGATCCAATAAGTAGAATACCCATGCTAATAATGTCTACCCCACTCATGGGATGTGAACCCGTAATAGAGATCATATCCCAGAATTTATTGCTACTATAGGTGTTCCTCCAGTTCAAACTAACCCACCTTAGGCTTCTTGGTTCGGTGTCAACCGTACCTATTTTCCTCAAAGAGAAGTCTTAAATACTGAGTTCTGGTAGTCCATCCATATGATTGCTCAACTTGTGCCTTTTCAATCCCGTCGGTCAGAAGATGTGAATACGGTGCCTAGTTCATCGAAAACTAATCTGCTTGGTCATTTTATTTATGAAGCTAAACCCACCCACCTTTACTAGCCCAAGGGTTCATTGATGAAATGGAGAAAATTTTTAGAGTTATGCATGATAATTAAGTTGAAGGGGTTGATTTAGTAGCCTATCAGTTGAAGAACGTAGATATACAGTGGTACAATGAGTGGCAGGATTTGAGGGGTGGATATGCCGAACCTTCTATGTGGGGTAACTTTGAAAAGGTCTTCTTGGATTATCTCATTCCCTAAGAACTGAGGAAAGCAAAAGTCGAGGAATTTGTGAATCTGAAATAAGGAAAGATGAGTGTCACAGAGTATGCATTAAAGATCACCCATTTATCCCGTTATGCCCAATAATTAGTGCGCAACATGAAGTCTTGGATGAGGAAGTTTGCATCTGGTCTCTCAGATAATTTGGTGTTAGAGTGTAAGGGAGATATGCTGAATAGGGATATGGAGTTCTCTGGGCTATTAGTGCATATACAGCAGGTAGAAGAGAAGAAGAAGAGGAAAGTAGAGGTAAGGAAAAAAAAGGCAAGCAAAGAGAGCTAGGTCTACTGATCAGAATGTCTATCAGCACCATAGTGGCAATTGGGGCAATAAGTGGTCAAAGAATAAGTTTTGGAGCCATGCTTAGCCTTCAGCTGGTGCCCTGCTCCTAAACCTCCAGTCAATCAGCATATTTATAACTCCCAGCCTAACAAGGGGTCAAGAATTCAGTCTCAGGAAAGTGTAGCCTAGTTGTTCATGCAATATCCTCGTTGCAGTAACTGTGGAAAAAAATGCCCAGGAAGGTGTATCTATGGTGATTGTGTGTGCTATAATTGTGGTCAGTCAATCCATTTCAAGAGGGACTGCCCCTAAAATAGAGGAAGTGTTGGGGGCGCTAAGTCCCAAACTAATTCCACAACTCCACCACTAAAGGGTACTACTTCAGCTGCTGGGAGTGATCACAACTGGTTGTATTCTTTGTCTACCCGCCAGGATTGAGAGGTTTCACCTGATGTGGTTACTGGTATGTTGCTGATCTTTTCTCGTGATGTCTATGTGTTACTTGATCTGGGGCCTACCTTGTATTATGTGACCCCTTACGTGGTAGTTAGTTTTGGTTTTGAGCTCGAAAATATTCCAGAACCCTTTTCTATTTCCACTTCTGTTGGTGGTTCTATTATGGCTAGGAGGGTTTATAAAGATTGTGTGGTGTCTATTTTTCATCGTGATATTGTGGTTGATCTTGCAGAACTAGACATGATTGATTTTGATGATATACAGGGAATGGATTAGCTCAATTCATGTTATACTACATTAGACTGTAGGACCAGAAAGTTCACTTTCTCTTTTCCTAATAAGCTGATGATAGAGTGGGAGGGATATTCTCTAGCACCTAGGGGGAAATTCATATCTATCTTAGAGCCTGTCAGCTCATATTGATGGGTTGTTTATACCATCTTGTTTTGGTCAAATATTCTAGCACTGAAAGTGCTTCCCTCTAATATGTCCTTGTAGTTAATGAATTCCCAGAAGTCTTTCCTGATGACCTTCCCGGGATACCGTCAGATAGGGAGATAAACTTTGGCATTGGCTTGTTGCCGGAAATCTGTTCTATTTCTATTCTGCCATATAGAATGGCCCTTGCAGAATTTAAAGAATTGAAAGAACAGTTAAAAAAGCTTCTAGACAAAAACTTTATTCATCCTACCATCACTCCCAGGTGTGCTCCGGTACTCTTTATGCATAAGAAAGACGACTTCCTCCGTATGTGTATAGATTACTATTAGCTGAACAAAGTTATAGTTAAAAATAAGTACCCTCTTCCCACAATCGATGATCTCTTTGACCAACTCTAGGGTACCAAATGTTTTTCCAAAATATACCTTCATTCAAGGTACCATCAGTTGAAGGTTAGAGAGGCTAACATTCCCAACAAGGCTTTTTGAACCAGATATTGTCACTATGTATTCTCAGTTATGTCCTTCAGACTGACTAATTCCCCCGCAGCATTTATGAACCAATCAATAGGGTGTTTTTTCATTTTCTAGATATGTTTTTCATATACTTTATCGATGACATCTTGATTTACTCAAAGAGTAAGGAGGACCATTCCAAAAAACTCCAAATCGTCCTTCAGAATCTTAAAGATCATGAGTTGTATGCAAAGTTTTCTAAGTGTGAATTCAGGCTTAGTGCTATTTCTTTCCTGGGGCACATTGTTTCTAGTGAGGGGATTAAGGTTGGGCCCCAAAAGATTGAGGTAGTAAGGAAATGGCCCGAACCCATGACCCTAACCAACATCTAGAGCTTCTTGGGTTTGGCGGGGTATTATAGAAGGTTTGTAGAGATTTTTTCATCCATAGCTGCCCTACTTAATAAGTTGACTCAAAAAAAGGTGAAATTCTTGTGGTCTGACTCTTGTGAGAATAGTTTTGAGAAACTAAAAGATAAGTTGGCTACTACACTGGTTTGGACCCTTTGTTGTGTATTGTGATGCATCCCAGGTGGGACTTGGGTGCGTGCTTATACAACATGGTAAGGTGGTGGCTTATGCATCTAGATAGTTAAAGGCGCATGAAAAGAACTACCCCACCCACGATCAGGCGTTAGTAGTTGTAGTATTCACATTAAAGATTTGGCATAATTATCTTTATGGGGTGTATGTTGATATATTTATTGATCATAAAAGTTTGCAGTATGTTTCCAAGCAGAAAAAACTAAATATCTAGTATAGGTGGTGGTTGGACTTGTTGAAGGATTATGATATAGTCCTACATTATCATCTGGGAAAGGCCAATGTGGTGGCTGACACCCTTAGCAGATTGTCTGTGAACTGTCTTTCTCATATGGAAAAAGGAAAGAGGAATATGGTGAAGGATGTTTATTTTCTTACAAATTTAGGAGTTTGACTCCTAGATTATAAATATAGAGGAGTCTTCGTACATGAGGTAGCTAAATCCTCCCTATGTGTAGAAGTTAAGGAAAAGCAGTCCAAGGACCCCATTTTAATGAAGATTAAGGAAGATGTTGGTCAACAAAAGGTAATGGCTTTTGAAATTGGAGGTGATGGGATTTTGAGGTATAAAGGTAGGCTATGTGTGCCGCTTGTAGATGGGTTGCGATAAAAAATTCTTGATAAGGCTCACACTTCTAGGTATGTTGTTCACCCCGGCTCTACTAAAATGTATCATCATCTTAAGGCGATTTACTGGTGGAATAACATAAAAAAAGATGTTGCTAATTTTTAGCTAAGGTGGAACCTTTAAGACCAGGTGGCACTTCCCAAGAGATAGGTTTGCCTTTTTGGAAATGGTAGATGATCAACATGAATATTAATACAGTTCTTTCGAGATCCTAAAACCAATATGACTCTGTTTGGGTGATTGTAGATAAGATAACCAAGTTTTCCCATTTTCTTTCGGTGCGGACTAATTATTCAGCAGATGATTATACTAAGCTATACATTCAAGAGCTAGTTCATTTGCATGGGGATCCAGTGTCTATCATATAAGATCGAGGTATGCAATTCTCTTCTCAATTTTGGCGGTCTTTTCAGAGGGGTTTAGGTACTAAGTAAACCTTAGTACCGCCTTTCACCCTCACACGGATGGGCAAGCAAAGTGCACCATTTAGACCTTAGAAGATATGTTGAAGTCTTGCGTGATTGACTTTAAAGGTAGTTGGGTGGATCTCTTGACATTGATAGAATTCGCCTAAAATAATAGCTACCATTCCAGCATTCAGATGGCTCCTTTTAAAGCTCTTTATGGGAGGAGATGTAGGTCCTTGATTGGGTGTTATTAAGTGGGTGAAACTCATTTGTTTGGGCATGATCTTATTCATCAAGCGATGGAGATAGTAAAGATAATAGATAATGACTTAAGACAACTCAAAGTCACTAAAAGTCCTACGCTGACGTTAGAAGAAGGGAGTTAGAGTTTGAGGTTGATGCTTGGGTATTTCTAAAATTCTCCCCTATGAAGGGAGTCATGCAATTCGAAAAGAAAGGAAAACTTAATCCTCAATACATAGGCCCTTATGGATTACGAGGAGGATTAGTGGGGTTGCATATGAGTTAGATCTACCAACGAGTTTATCTTCTGTTCATCCTGTATGTCGTGTATCCCTGATGAAGAAGTGTATTGGAGATCATTCTCTTGTGTTGCCTATGGAAGAAATTAATGTAAAGGACTTACTGTCATATAAAGAAGAACCCATTGCTATTTTAGACCGCCAAGTTCAAAAGTTGTAAAGTAAGGAGATAGTTTCAGTTAAGGTATTGTGGAAGAATCATAAAGCTGAGGAAGATACTTGGGAATCAATGAATGACATGCGTACGAGATACCCGACCCTTTTTGAAACCATGGACAATGATATGGAAGGTACAAATCTTACCTACTCTAATCTTTCCATGTAGTGCTTCAAATTGTGCTTGTTGTGTACTGAGTCATCATTCAGGGACAAATGATCTCGGGGGATAATGTAACACCACGTATTATTCTGGACTTGATTTAGCTCTTAGATGCATGCATAGAGAGTTTATGGCCTGAAAATTTCTCTAAGTGTTGGGGACTTATTATATTTTAAGCCTCTTAACTTCAATGATTTTTGGATTGGTCTTTCCAACCCCGAGACGTTGGTTTTTACGTTAATTCATGTTTAGGGAAGTAGGTAGAATGTCTCGGGGAAGTTTTGAATTTTTGGATGAGGATTGGATCACTATTTGATTGTGATTGCAGCAACTCACTGCGATAGTGTAACACCCGAATATGGTACTCAAAATGCTACACAGTGCTCATGACCCTGAAGGACCACAAGCTAACCCATGACTGATATCTGTACCTGTACACTGTACAACATACTAAATATAATGCGGAAATAGAGGCTGAAAGGCCATAAGGTTCAAAACTGCATGACTGATAAAATATAACATCTAAGTGGTGTAATAGAATACCTAAAACTGAAATACTATTTGAACATACTATAGTCAGAAAAACCTCTAACACATAACTGTCTGGATAAGGGGTTGATGGCACATGTCCCACACTAACTCCAACTTATAAATTTATTAATGAGATATTAAATAAATGATCATGTCCTTGAAAGATAAGGACTCACTGCTAACTCTGACTGCTGAGACTGGAATGCTACTGATGCTTTGGATCTCGTGCTTCTGAACCTATGGTATAAGACACCATAGTGCAAATGCGTCAGTACTTTGAATGTAAAGGTATGCATGGAAGGTAGGCTGAATGCATGGGGTTCATAAGCATGAACAATACTGGCTAACTGACTAATATGAATGTTAGAATAAATGCATGAATACGTCATAACTATATCTTAGATCGTGATAACATGAATTTACTGATAACTAACATGACTAATAACTGAATTTTGATAACTGATATAACTGATGACATGAGTTACTGTACTTGATAGTCCTGAATCTGTTGGAACTAGATGAGTTCCATACTATTCTGAGTTAACTGTATCTGATAGCCCTGAATTCTGTAGAACTATCTGAGTTCTATTACTAAGACTAAATGACTGTATTTGACAGTCCTGATTCTGCAACTGAAACTATGGGAAGTAGTTATCTAACTGACATACCCCTAATATGTCATTATGGCTAATTTGGGGTCCAATCTGTAACCCTAATTTGAAGGGTATCAATACCGCGCCACTAGTAAGGACAAGCTATTAGTGACCCTCATCTGACAGTGTCCCCAAAAAAGAATGGTGGGGCCCTCATCTGACAGTGCTTATCCACCTCATCAACCCTTATCTGACAGTGTTGATGTCTCAACCTATGCTGGCCACATAGTTCTGGAATATAAGGATGACTTCTAAGAATCACATCCTCATCTGACAGTGTGTGTGTTCCCATCCTTGGGTTCACTCAGTGCTAATTCCTACTCCCATCTGAATAGACACTGATCATGCATTAGTTAACTAAACTGAACTGAATTAACTGAGTTCTGTTGACTAAAGGAATAGTACTAAAATTACTGCATTACTAAACTTTCCTGAGTCATATGACTGACTAAGTTCTATGGATCATGGCTTGACTGAGGATATCGTGAAAACGTGACACGAACTCTAGGCATGACTCCTAGGACTCGATATTTTTTGGGTAGAAGTACCCCCAGGACTCAATAGAAGGAAACTGACAAAGCATAACTTTCTTGAGTACAGGACCAACATAAACAATACATAATCCATTGGCTAAGACATTTCATCAAACACTTGACACACATAACTTGTACATGAATAGAGATTTCATATTATCATACTAGTATGACTCTTTTCCTTCACATAGGCATTTAATCAAACATGGGGGGAGCATGCTATGGTTATACAATCATCAACACATCTAATAAGCAAGGATACATCAATCAACTTGTGAATTGAATGGTTTATCAGGAATACCGCATAATTCCTCATATACTAGAATCAATTCTTGTAATTAATATTCTATAACATGGAATGAAACCAAACAACTACATGAACATCACTTTTCAATTCAATCAAATCATGAACATTCGTAAATAGACAAATCTTTGATTTTGAAAAGATATTCTTGAGCTTCATAGGTGAAAGAGATCCATGAATCAATACATGACATACCTTAGTTCTTGATTTAGCAAAGATTGATGGAGAGGCTTTCTTGAAATTGAATCCCCAATTGAAACCTTAGCTTGTTCTTGAGAGAAAATTGAGAGAAACTAGTATATTTTGGGTTCCAAATAGCTGAATCTCGTGTTAAAGGGCTTAAATAGGGGTGGAAAATTGACCATTTCAACCCTGGACGCATTTTTTAAATTGATGAAAATTTTACGACCTGAACCCCTGGCGCGACGCGGTGCTATCGTGCCGTATCACTGGAATTTGACAATTGGGAAATAAGAAAATGGCGCGCTGTGGAGCCATCGCGTTGCCACTTCCTTTGTGACCTAAAAGTTTTGAGAAATGAGGAGAAATCATGCTAGGACACTGGAAAAAGGAAATTTTCCATTTTATCTTGTGGCGCGGTGCGCCACTGACCAATGTGGCGCTGTTTTACGATGGCAACTTGAAATAGTCATAACTTCTTACCCGGTTATCGGATTTAGGTGAATTTTATATTGATGGAAAGCTCATTGAATTTCCCATATGACAAAAAGTGAAAATCTAAAAAATTCCTCATGGAATAAACATCGTTCAATTTAGAAGCTAATACTTGACATTCTTGAGACAAAATTAGTTAGAAAACTTTAGGGTATTACAGATAGTGCCAGGTCACAGTGCTAATAGATATGGAACCTTCACCGCATTATGGTGCGCATGAAAACTGCAATCGAGTTTCAAATTTAATTGCCTGAAGGGCAATTGTGTCTTTTCCCCTTAGTCCAATTCATAAATTCACAACTTATAGCGTTTATTAGGGCAATATTTGCCCATCTTCTCCAATTAACTCTTGAGAAAAACCCTTCCCTCTTTCCCAAAAATGAAAATTCAATCCTTTTTTCCCAAGTAACATAGAATTCAATCTTTTCAAATCTAATAATCTCAAGAATGTGTCAAGATTAGGGTTTCATCTTCCAATTTAAGAAACTTAAGGTATATGGGACTATCCCAAACTCCATGGGCACTGGTTTTATCATTTTTATCAAAATTAAAGATATACAATTATGTTTACAAAAAGGTTATTCTTTTGAGATCGTATTGAATGGCATGTATCATGAATTTATTTTGATGAAAGTATATGTTTGACTTGAATTCCTTTCATAGAATTGAATCATAACCATGTATACATGTTTTCAGTCTTGAAATGTTTAATTAAGAGTATGATTTATGAGACCTCCTTCTCAATGTGGATTTTGATTGATTTACAAGATATGGGATATTAAATTTTATGTTTTGAATTATGAGTCAAATGTTTATTTTCAAACTAGGGTTTGACGTTGGTTGTAAATTTATAAGAAGGATTTTTCTTGCCATAACTATAATCTTTGCATTAAATACAAGGGTTGCATGTGATTAAATGATTAAAATGGCCACCGCATGTTAAAGTCTTGTCAAGATGGGTATTATGCATAAGTTTTTATATACTTTTGATAATACGGACTCTCTTATGATTTGATAAGTCCTTGGGTGGTTATTTACATATTTTGAACAAGAAGGGCTGTGGATTTGATAAGATACGAATGACTTGCAAGTTTAGGTATGACGATACCCGATGATGATATGCCCTTAGAATAAGTATTTGATGTTTTTAAATCATAAATCATGGTTTTAAAGGACTAAAATTAGGCTTAGAGAGAGTTAGATGGTAACCTAAAGAAGACATTTGAGTGTAAGGTCTTATTGCTAGAAACCTAGTATTTCCGATTCGGGAGACATAATTGGCTATGGCTAATGTATGCTTTCCCTTGAGGCACTGGTATACTAGAATAGTAATAGGACCCCAATCCTTGCGACAAACTTAGATTTGGGGGCTTGGACGATGAGTTAATAGCGGAACCATATAGCCCGTGGGTACTAAAAATGTAGGGTGTACCATCTAGCTTAGAAGAGAAATGAAGAGCTGAGTCATGATTACAAAGAAATGTTTTGAAGCTCATCAAATTTATGCGTATGTGTTTTCACTTACCTTATGCTAAATTTTTTATGAAATGCTCTCACCTATGTTGTATAAAATATGTTTATCTTAGATTGTTTCACATACCAGTACATTGTGTATTGACCTCCTATATTTTAGGTTCTAAGGCCAAGTCCCGTGGAACCGCTAATCAGTAGATCATTGTCAAATATGTGGAGTTAGTGAGTCTCCCTAATTTTGGAAAGCCTTTTTCCATATGTTGATTCCATTTGGTTTTAGTTCATGTCCGACTGGGTACCTTTTCATGGATTCAGACAGGTTATTGTTTTTAGTTTAGTAAAGACTTCGTAGAGTTGTTATAGATGGTTTTGGGTTTCTTATAAAACTATGTTCCGCAATTGTTAAGTTTAAATAATAAGATTGACCATGTTCCAATTTACTTCTGCATTATGATAATAGATGAATTATGCTTATGATTACTAGCTTAGGAGTCTATTGGGCCTTGATGGTTCAGGAAACCCGTCACAGCCTGGGATTTGGTTTGGGTTGTGAAAAACTTAGTATCAGAGCACAATTTATAGTTTCAAGGTGTGTGTGAAGTCATGTCGGGTAGAGTTCTTTTTTTTGGTGGGTAGCATGCCACACCTATAAGGGGGCAGCTACTAGGCTTTTAGCAATGTCTCTCTTTTCTTCATGTTCTAGTTCGTTCTATAGAGTCTGAGTGTCCTCTAACTCATTATTTCCTATATTTTAGAGATTAATAATGCCTCCTCGTAGATCTAATGAGCAGAAAACCCATGTTGATGATTTCCGCCCCACTCATGGGATGTGGACACGTAATAGAGCTCATACCCCAGAATTTTTTACAACTCCAGGTGTTCCTCCAGTCCAAACTAGCCCACCTCAGGCTCCTTAGTTCGGTATCAACCATATCCCGCTTCCTCAAAGAGAAGTCAAAAAGGTTAAGTTCTGACAGTCCATCCATATGATTGCTCAACTTGTGGCTTTTAAGTCCCGTCAATCAGAAGATGTGAATACGGTGCCTAGTTCATCTGAAACTACTCGAGTTGGTCAGTTCATGAAGCTGAATCCACCCACCTTTAATGGCACAAAGGTTAAGAAGGACCCCCATGAGTTCATTGATGAAATGTAGAAATTTTTTAGAGTTATACATGCTAATGAGGTTGAAGGGGTTGAGTTGGTAGCCTATCAGTTGAAGGGCATAACTAACTAGTGGTACATTGAGTGGGAGGATTTGAGGGGTGGATATGTTGAACCTTCTATGTGGGGTGACTTTGTAGAGGCCTTCCTAGATTATTTTTTCCTCCAAGAACTGAGAGAAGCAAAACCAAAGAATTAGTGAATTTGAAACAAGGAAAGATGAGTGTCAAAGAGTATGCATTGAAGTTCACCCAGCTGTCCTGTTATGCCCCAGAATTAGTGGGCAACATGAGGGCTCGCATGAGAAAGTTTGTATCCAGTCTCTCAGATGATTTGGTGTTAGAATGTAAGGGAGCTATGCTGAACAGGGATATGGATTTCTCTAGGCTATCAGTGCATATGCAGTAGGTAGAAGGGGAAAAGATAAGGAAAGCAGAGGTAAGGTAAAAATAAAGGATGCAGGGAACTCAGTCTCAGGGAAGTGTAGCCCAGTCGTTCAGGCAATATTCTCATTGCAATAACTGCAGAAAAAAACACTTGGGAAGGTGTATCTATGGAGAGCGTGTGTGCTATAATTAGGGTTAGTCAAGCCGTTTCAAGAGGGACTGCCCCTTATCTAGAGGAAGTGTTGGGGGCACTATGTCCCAATCTAATTCCACATCTCCACCACCAAAGGGTACTACTTCATTTTCTGGGAGTGGTCACAACTGGTTGTATGCTTTGTCTACCCGCTAGGATTCAGAGGCCTCACCTGATGTGGTTACTGGTATGTTGCTGATTTTTTCTCGTGATGTCTATGTGTTGTTGGATCTGGGGTTTACCTTGTATTATGTAACCCCTTACATGGAAGTTAGTGTTGGTTTCTATCCCAAAAATATTCGAGAACTTTTTTCTATTTCCACTCCTATTGGTAATTCTATTATGGCTAGGAGGGTTTATCAATATTGTGTGGTGCCTATTTTTCATCATGATACTATGGTTGATCTTGTAGAACTGGACATGATTGATTTTGATGGGAATGGATTGGCTCCATTCATGTTATGCTACATTAGACTGTAGGACCAGATATGTCACTTTCTCTTTTCCTAATGAGACAGTGATAAAGAGGGAGGTATATTCTCTAGAATCTAGGGGGAGTTTCATATCTTATCTTAGAGCCTATAAGCTCAAATAGAAGGGTTGTTTGTAGCATTTTTTTCACCTATTTTGTAACGTTTATCCTAGAAAATGAGCCTCAAATATTTAAAGAAGTAATGTCGTCTTCAGACTCATCTTTTTGGGAAAAGGCAGTCAATAGTGAGATTGATTCAATCTTGAGAAACCATACTTGGGAATTGGTTGATCTTCATACAAAAAATAAACCTTTAGGTTCTAAGTGGATCTTTAAAAGAAAAATGAAAGTGAATGGTACTATTGACAAATACTAGGCAAGGCTTATCGTGAAAGGCTTCAAACAAAAGAAAGACCTTGATTTTTTTTATCATCAATTTGATATTAGGTTCTTTGGCAGCGGTATATGGTCTTGAAACCCATCAAATGGATGTGGAAACAAAATTCCTAAATAGAGAGTTTGAGGAAGAAATTTACATGGAACAACCCGAGGGTTTTGTGATTCTTGGTAAATAAAAGAAGGTGTGCAAATTGGTTAAGTCACTTTATGGAATAAAATAAGCACCCAAATAGTGATATGCAAAGTTTGACCAAACCATGTTGAGGAACGATTTTTAAGATAAACGAATGTGATAAATATGTGTACATTAAAAACACTCCAAATCACAAGATTGTTTGTTTAATGTGGATAACATGTTGATCACCAGTAGAGACATTTCTAACATAAATTCTACGAAAAAAATGCTTGAGATCAAGTTTGATATGAAGGAACTTGGAGTTGCGGATATGATCTTAGGGATAAGAATCCATAAAACTCCACAAGGTTTGACATTATCACAGTCTCATTTCATTAAGAAGGTACTTGACAAGTTCAAGTATTTGGATTTCGGTATTTCCAAGACTCCATTAGATGTGAGCTTTGCACTTCAAAAAAATGAAGGTGTAAGTGACTCACAGTTGGACTATGCAAAAGTGTGGGATGTTTGATGTATACCATAAATTTACATGGCCAGACATAGCATATGCTATTAGTAAATTGAGTTGGTAGATGAGTAACCCTAATAAAAGTCATTGGATGGCTATGAAAAGAGTTTTGGGATATCTAAAATACACTCAAGACTATGCTTTGTATTATAATAAATATCTAGTGGTAATTGAAGGTGCAAATTAGATCACCAAATTGAATAAAGTAAAATCCACTAGTGGATATGTATTTATATTAGGTGGAGGAGCAGTCTCTTAGAAATTGCCCAAACAGACATGTATTGCCCGCTCTACAATGAAATCTTAGATAAGGCCAGTGAAGAAGCTGGATGACCATGAAATTTCATAAAAGATATTCCTTATTAGCCCAAACCTTTGGCACTAGTATGTATACAATGTGATAGCCAAGCGGCGATAGGTAGGGCAGAGAGCATGATGTACACCGATAAATCTCGTCATATAAGTTGGAGACATAATAATATTAGAGAACTAATTTCTACTGGAATTATCACTGTTGACTATGTAAAGTCAAAGGATAATGTGTCGGATCCACTTACAAAAAGTCTGTCTAGAGAGAGAGTTGAGAGAACATCGAAGGGAATGGGTTTACGACCTAGGACAAGTCAGCATCGCGATAACTCTATCTAGTATACTGGAAATCCCAAGATCTAGGTTCAAGGAGATAAGACAAAGTTGTGACTTATGGTTCAACAATGTCAATATAGTCAACCATTCTCATGATGTAGACAATGTTCAGAAACCAAGGATAGGGCTTATGGTTTGAAACTTTTTAAGGGTTATCTAAGTTTGGAATATTTAACCAAATAGTTTAATTTATAGGATTAAACATTTAGAAACCACCTATATGAGGGTTAAACGGAAGCCGCTTCAAGGAGAATGTTAGTAAAGGCCTATTCTCTACGCTCTCATAAAACTAGGACGCGTTCATGGCTGAAACGAACAAAACCATGAGAGCCATAAATGGTAAAAGGCTGGTTGTGTGACATGTATTATCTAGGTGTACATTAAAGTTTGACGGTTCAAAGATATAAAATCTATCGATTGACCGAGTGCATTCGATGCATGTTCACTACAAAAATTTTAAAGGAAAACCCGCTTATCCATATGCAATCAGTCTTTTCTTGTTGATCACATACTTGTCCATAAATTTTTGATAAGATAGTCAAACCCCATTCATGTAGGGGGATTGTTGGGTTATTAAGAGCTGTGAATGAAAAATGAAAAGGTGGGGTTTTTTTTTGGAAAGACACTAAGAAAAAGGATGCAATTTGAATAAGCACCTTTTCAGATTGAATGGTTATGATATTTCCAATAGGTTGTGACTTTCCAAAGAGTTGCACCTTTCTAAAGAGTTGCACCTTTATGAAGGGGTGTGCCTTTCTAAACCATTGCTTCTCTTTATGAAGCAACACCTTGATAGCTATAAATACCTAAATTTTTCCTCAGGTAAAGAAATTTTTTTGAGTGGAAAAATAATCCTCTTCTTCTTCTTGAAACTCTCGTGTGATCATCAAACCTTGAGTGTGTTTGAAATTTTTGAAAAATTGAGGTACCGCTATTTTCAGAAAGAGAATCATTTCTCCTAGGAGGAAAGATTCCATAACCTAGGGTACTTGAGGGGAATAAATTTCTTAAGGACACACCGTGCATTCGGTGGACTTGATTCTACAATTTTCTACTTCACCTTCTTTCTTAAAGTTTATAAACACTTTATTTTGATAGTTCATTTGATTATTCATTTGGACTTGTGTTTGAAGTTATTGTAACTTCATTGTCGTTCTTGAAAGTTTTTCATGAACTTACTATTGAATTTTGATTTGAAACATATAGGTTTTTGTACCCGAAACAACATTATACCCCAACTAGAAATCAATCTTACACAAATCAACACCATGATCATTACTTCCAATTTCCAAAATTCAAGTCCAAAAGCTCTTTTTCCCCTCAATATGACAAACAAACATACCTAGTTTATTCCCACCTATGGGGTCTGGGGAGGGTAGAGTGTACGCAGACCATGCCACTACCTCAGGTGAAGTAGAGAGGCTGTTTCCGATAGACCTCCAACGCATAAAAGCTAAATGCAAAATAAACTAACACCGCTAACCACAAGATAATACTACAATGACAAGATAAAAATAAGAACTATCGAACCAAAATCATAGATATCACACAACACCACAAATAAAAACTACAGACACAAAAAAACTATAAACCAAAACAGCAACAATTACAACTAAACTCACCAGCCGAAGGATAGTTAATGTACTTAACTTCACTTTCTTTCATTCCTCAGGTAAGTCTTCATCTGAAAAAGGGTCCTCTTCTTCAACTTCACCTTCATTTAACGCATCCCCAGACCTCTGATCTTTCTCCTGTGACTCAATTAGCCTTGATTTGGTCCTATTCATTGAAAGACTAAATTTTTTTCCTAAAATAAGAGGTGGACAACTATGAATGTTGTGAACATGGTGATTCTGTCTCAAAGCAGAAATCCTGATTAGTACTGTTGTCACTGTCATTCTTGTTGAAATGAGGTATTTTAGTATTTGGTTTGGATATATGCATGGAAATATTGAATTTTTCAGTTTGATTCAAGATATTTTGACATTCTTTGATAACTTGTGAAAAATGAGCTAAGATATCCCTGGAACACAAAGAGGAGAAGAGAATATTTTGTGAGAGAAAGGAAGAAAACCAAATGTTTGATATTGTGATTATTCTTCAATCAAAAAAACTGTTACTGCATATAAGTATATATAGGAGGCTCTAAGCTTAGCTAGTCAACTAACCTCATCTTATTCTAACTAACTGTCCAATCAGTACAATTAAATTAGCTGTGATCCAGCTGTCTAACTAACTCTAACTAACATCAGTTAACTAACTTCAACTTTCTTGTTCTTATTCAGGATGATGATCAGGAGAGAGAGATTTGAAGGATTTTGTAAGTTTCTCCATTTCAAGAACTTAAAGAAGTTAAAAAAAAAAAAGAGAAAGGGGTAAAGTGATTCTTGTCTTGTTTTAGATGATTTCACTACTCTCCAGAAAGAACAATTACAAAAATTAAAGAAGAAGAGAAAGAAGAGTTGGCAGTGCAGTGGCAGTGAATAAAGTTGGATTTTTGCACAAACATGACTGTAGCAAAACGGTCCCTTTTTTGGGGCATAATACATGAACAGTTAACTGGGAAAGTTGTTGATATATGACCATGAGGTCGAGTAGTCAAATTGTGAGAACACCCTCTGGCAGAAATACAAGGTAAGACAACGTATAATACACTCTTATAGTTCAACCCTTCCTTGGATCCCATGCATACGGGAGTTTAGTACACTAAGATATCCTTTCAATATATGAACATACATTAAAATTTAGCCTCAATTTGAATAAAGTGGGATTTGTATACAGACAGACAGTTAGGCAAAATGTTCTCTTTTTGTAGAGTTTGAATGAAACATATTATTTCCTCAATTGAAGGCATAACACATAAATCGATACTATTTATATTTGATCTAAGTTTCACAAATAAACATTCCAACTTTGAGAGTGCACGTCTTGACACTTTAATTTTGATCTTAATTGGCAACTAACTACTCCAACTTATTTTTGGCATGCCTCATGGTCACCGGATGTTAAAGTGGCACATAAATTTTAAACGTATATAGATGATCATTTTTTAAGTTGCAGTATTCAGCCGACACAGTGAAAAATGAATTGAAGTGTTTCGATGTATGTAATGAAAATTGAAATACTTATATATTATGCCCTTTTTGTGGTTTTGAAGAGACTGGAAGATTCTTGAGGGGCAAAGGGAGGGGAGATGACAAGAGATTCCTGCATTTCTTGCTTACAGAAACTGATAAGGTTTGAAAAAATGCTCACTTCCTTCAAGGATATGAAAATTTTGATTGAATTAAAGTATTTACAATTCAAACTCAATTCAAATAACATCCATGAATTGAATTAAATTTTTTAAGTTTAATATTGAATTAATCGATTTTAGTATTTTGGAGTTACAATTTTATTTTTTGAACCTTTAAAGCAAACTTGTTAGGAAGGACACTAATTGTGAGCAAAGTACTATGAACCATAAATCATCTGTTGTTTTCATACTTATTGTAATCTTGGGGTAAATATATAAGGGTAAAGTATTATTGCACCTTAGGACTTATTAGTTTCGCGAATCTTGGGGGTAAATTGAAGGAAAGGGGTAAATTGAAGGAAAGGTGTCATTTAAGTCTTGAATGAAGGATTGATGACATTGACCAACGTAAAGGGTTAAACATAATTAAGAAAATTGACTTGATTAATATTTTCAAAACATTCTAATATTTTCAAAAATAAAAATCAACCCATACCCCTCTCCTCTCTAAATCAACCGTCTCTCCTCTCTCTCTCGATGGTTTCTCTAAAACAACAGTTCTGTAACTTTCTCATTTCAATCCCCCGTGACTTCAACCTCCAGCAACAAATAGTTAGGCTTCGAGTTTCTTTTTGACTTTCTACCGTCAATCGAAGTGACAGCCTTGCTCTCTGGCCACAAAAGCTTCGAGTTCTTTATCATCCCTTTTCTTCTTTCAAAGGTAAAAAATTATGACATTTTTAATTTTGAAGAAAAATTGGAATTTGAGCCAAATTCTCTTCCAGTATTGGTTAAAAATTTCAATAGTTGTTGCTTTAATTCGAAGTGTGGTCTGAATAAAACCCTAATTTTTGGTATTTCTTATCTTTTCTTTTCGGAGTGAAATATGATTTTTGTTGTTTGTTGCGTGTTTTGAAGTTTGATTTTTGTTGTTTGTGTTTGTACTAACAAAACAATGATGTTAGTGTTTTTGGTGTTGTGCCCATTGCTGGATTGATTTGTTCTTTTTCTTGATAAAAATGGTGATATTGCTATTGAATAAAATCATGCTACTATTTTTTTCTGCAACAGATTAACCTTCAGATTCAATAGATTGACAATAGATTAACCATCTGATGCAACAGATTAATCATCATCTGATGCAACAAATTTACTATTTGATGCAAAAGATTAGTCATCTGATACAAAAGATTTACCATATGATGCAATAAAGGAACCATTAGATTAAAAATCTATTGTAACAAATTAAACATTTGATGCAGTAGATTTACCATTAGATTAAAAATCTGATGCAACAGATTAACCATATAATGCAATAGATTAACCATATAATGCAATAAATTTACCAACTGATGTAACAGGAAACCATCGGATTAAAAATTTGATGCAATAGATTGACAATCTGATGCAACACATTTACCATCTAATGCAATGGAGGAACCATTGGATTAAATATCTGATGCAATAGATTAATTATCTGATGAAACAGATGAACCTTCTATTGGATAAAATCCTATCTGCTATTCCAACAGGACATGTCCAAGACTTGATTTTTCCAACTGATCATTCATCTGTCGTGATAGAGGACCCTTTTGTTGGAAGAAATCTAAAAATATTGACCATTGAAATAGTTCCGACAAATCACTCATATATTGCAACAACAGATATGTGATCTGTTGCATGGACCAGTCATCTATTTCAACAAATGAGTGATCATTTTTTTGTTGCAATAGATTACTCATCCGTGCAATACGTTAGTTATATATTGCAACAAATCACTTATATGTTGCAATTGATATGTGATCCGTTGCACAAACTGGTCATCTATTTTAACGGATGAGTGATTTATTTTCATTGTTGCAATATATTACTCATCCGTTGCAACAAATTAGGTACATTTTTCAATAGATAACCTACCTAGTGCAATAGATGTGTGATCTGTTGAAATTGTTATTTTATTGTTGTACATGTTAGATTTAACAATGCATTAATCAATTATAATCTATTTTATGCTCTTGTTAATTTTAGGTAATATGTCTCCAAAAGAAAAGAAACAGAATCAAGTCCAAGTAAAGGAACAAGTGAAGTAGTTAGGCTACATCCACCACTCTATGAGCTTGCTTTACAAGCATTATCTCAATTAGAATCAGAAGATAATAAACATGGGGAGGAGAAATATTTCAAAACAGATGATCCAAATGCTAGTAGTCCTTCCACTGAAGAGTTGGTCAAAACCCTCAGCATTTATAGTTATCCTGTGAGAATGCAGTGCGATGGTGCCACGGATTTAACAAGTGATTTCGTGGTTTAGTCAACCGTGAGAAAATCTTTTGATGCTTTCACAAAAATACTTTGAGAATAAAATTTGGATGCTTATTTCAGGGAAAGCTGCTTTGGGCGATATCTTAATTTGCCGGAAGACAACAAATGCTTGTTTCCAAATGAAAATGGTATATGATCTTCTCAAGTGTAAGTTTATGTATGAAAACAAAGATACGATGGATGAGGTGTGGATAAATTACTGTGGCATGTCTATTTATTTTGGTTGGAAGGAGTTTGCCATAGTTACTAGACTAAAATTTTATCCTCCTTCTTCTTCTCAAGTTATACCTATTCTAACCCAAAAAAAACACCCCGCATACCCAAAAAAGGCAATTGTAAATCAAGTGATCGCGAAGACTTGGTGTCCCTTGTTGGTCCAAGATTCAAAACTAAAAATTTAATAGAAGCGTTGAAAGGTAAAAGACTTTCAAAGAAACACAAGAAATCATTGTGCTTGGTTTGGTTTGTACATAATATTCTTTGGGTGAGAAACATTAACAACAACAGATCACTTGGTTTAATAAAGCTCTCTGAGGATCTTGAGGCATTTAACAGCGATCCTTGGGGTTATGAAAGCTTCAAAATGATTTTCAAATATTTGTTAACTCCATTAACACCAAAGACAATCAACTTATAAGGCTTTCCATGGGCTTTCATGAAAAATATTTCTTTTATTATGTTATGATTTATTTTTTTATTAAATAATGCTTTTGATTTATTGGCATTATTTTATAGGCTTGGGCGTTTGAAGTCATTCCTTATTTGAGAGAACAAGTGAACTACTAGGAAGAAGTTTCCTGTCCAAGAATCTTGAGATGGTTGTCGGTCAAAACTGATAAAAATACAAAACTTCTTGATTTCTTCAACATCTCGAAGGATGTAGTACGTCTAATTCTAATTAAGTTTTTGTTTTAATTAATAATTTTTTTGAATGATCTAATCATCATTCTAATACATGTATTGATTTAATTAGATTATGTATTCATCGCTAGTTCTGATCAATCAAGAGTTGAAGATTCTATTATTTCTTACTTTACAGTTTGTGCAAACTTTATCAGACCTTAAGGTCATTGACAGAATAAAAATGGAATTGTTGGAGCAACAAAAATCATAAGAAAAATAATTTTGAGGGGTAGGCATGTTATTATTGATGATGTTAATGGTGATGGAGATGTTAGTGGTAGTGGTGCTATTATTAGGGCTAATGATGCTACTCTTACAGTATTAAAACAAACCATTATGAGTATAACGCCCCAAAATCTAGCTCCCGAGATGCCACACAGTGCTCCAAACTACAAGTAGTCCTGAGCTAACCCTGACTGCCTTTTCTTAAATCTGAACATCAAAATAGAGGAAAATATAAATGAAAAATCATAATATATGCAAAAAATTGTGTGAATCATTTGGATATATTTGAATCATACTAATCTTAAAAGTCTGATAAAGCAAATAATGAAACTCTTTGTACTAAAATAGAAATGTAAATACTAAATCTGGTACTCTGAAAAGCCTCTACTAGCTGAATCTAGAGAGCTATTGAGACATTCCCCAATTGACTCAACCATTTGAAATAAATGAAGGAACATATACTAATAATCTAAAAGTGTGAACATCTAAGTCCCCAAACTATGAGAATGCACCAACTACAGTAATGTAAAAGAGATTCTCGAAGATCACTCATGCTGCTGAGACTGAGCACCTGAACCTACATTATGAGACAATGTAGCTTATAGACATATATGTGGATCAGTACTTTAAGATGTACTAAGTATATGGGGATGCATACAATAAGTAACAATATCATCACAGTTTATAAAATCATGCATGCCAAATGTAAATGACTCACTTGGGCTTGGTAATCTGAAATCCGAAAGAAAAATCTTAAACAATAAAAAATGAAATCTAATTATTGTGAGTCATCACACTTAGTTCTAAAATCTGTATTTATATTCTATTTCTCAAATCACATAGGATAAGTGAAGTTTGAAAACTTATTCTGTATATCTTAAGGCTTCAAATCATTAAGCTGTTTTAATAGTAGGGATATCTTTTGGGAGGTTCTTCTAACTGACATACACCATGTGAGCATCCATGGAGTCCCACGACTGGCCCCTGTTAGATAGGGTTGGTCTACCCTTGCCATCGAAATAGAACATTCTAATCTGAGTGATCATAATCTGAGTCATCCAGGTAGATATGGGAATAATCTGATAATCTGTACCTACGGTGGCATGTAGTTCTGGGGTATGAAACCGTAGTAACCTACCCATCTCGGTGATAAATACTACTCCCAATCTCATGCTCAAAATTTTAAGAAATCCACTTTAGAATTTATACAAACGTATACAGAAAGCCAACTATGCTTTGCTTTTCTTTTAAATCTCAAGCATTCTGAAATAAAGTGGATTCTTTATCTAAAATCTGAAAATAATCTAGTCATGGGATTCTTATAGCACAAACAATATTGAAACAACAATCTTTAAATGGGGTCTATTGACCCAAGGATCAATCTCATATTAAAACATCAAAAAAATTATACTTCGAAATGTAAGCATTCATAAATCAACTTAAAATCTGAAAAATTCAACCATATGCATGGAAACATAAACATAATAATGTATTTCAACTTCTAAATCATGGAAAATCCCATAATCTTGCAAAGAATGATAATGGGTATAAACTCTAACTTGAATTTCATGAGAAATCTCAAAAATTGCAGTAAATTTATAATTACATTAATGTTTTGGGCAAAAGGATGAAAGAATTATCCTTGTTCAAACACCACATACCTTGTTGGATGATCTAGCTACTAGAACTTGAATCTTGGATCTTTATTGATGTTTTGGAGATGACTTCTTAAAGTTCTTGAATTGGGAATTCTAAATCTTGAATTTTCTTGGAGGATTAATGAAAAAATTGTTGATTTCTTGGGGAGGAAGTTTGATGAACTAGGGTTTCCTTTCTAGAGAAAAGTGATGAAATAATCATAAAGTGCCTTAGTAAATGATTAATGAGGTGTTTTGGACGGATTGTGGCCCTGGGGATTGACCAAATTACCCCCTTTAAACTTTTATACGAAGCTGAAAGACGTACATTTTCCTAACCTAGGTGGCCACCACGACGCGCCACTATCGCGGTGGCTTACTGAAAATCGACGAGTGGAAACTGGGCAGACTCTGCAATGCGGAGACATCAAGGTGCCCCTTTGGAATGCCATTTTGGCATATGGCGAGATGCGCCATTATCGTGCTGGACCTCTGGAAATTGAAAAATAGGAAATTGACCCTTTTTGCAATGCGCCATTATCGCAGAGGGCCACTAGAAATTGACAATCATCATTTAAGCCTGCTACGCGATGCGCTGGTGACCAAAATGATAGTGTTTTACTACTAGGAGTTAAAATAGCCATAACTTCTTACCCAGTTATCAGATTTATGCAAATCTTATATCATTGGAAAGCTAACTCAATTTCCTACAAAATGGAAAGTCAAAATCTAAGGAATTCCACATGAAATAAATAGTATTTATTTTGGGAAGCTATCCCTTAACATTCTAGGGATGAATTTAAGCTAGAAAAATCATGGGGTATTATAATGAGTATGATCATATTGGTTATACAAATTTTGCCCTACCTACGAAATGTTCTGTATGCAAATGTCAAGACTACAAGGAGAAACATAATATAGTGATTAATGTTTTTAATGCATAAAGTTCTTCTGTAAAGGAATTGACATCTAAGAGGGGTATCACTCCATCAAAGAGGATTTCATATCTATCCACTCCATTAGATACTATGGCTAAGAGGAGAAGGAAAGTAATTTTCAAGGCATAATCAAGCATCCAAAAAATCAAAATTGCAACTGCGTTGTATTTGTGTTGCACTATTGAGCAATGTACAAGGCCCACAGGATAGAAGGATGAGATGAAAAAGGTGAATGTATAATATCTGTTCCAACTCACAAATAAACACATCTTTGTTCCAATAGATGACACATCTACTGAAAATTATCAAACAGATAGATACTTCTATTACAATAATTAAATAACCTATTACATCAGATACAATATCTATTGCAACATATTTCTCGTTTGTTTAGAAAATCAAATAGATCTACATACCATTTTTATTTGTACCAACAATTGGCCTATCTGCTGCAACAAATAGGTCATCTGTTGGGACAAATTAAATTAAGACTTCCTATTGTTTTAGTTTTTCCAAACAGATGAGTCATATGTTGCAACAGATGTTTCATCTGTTGAAAATTACAATATAGGTCTTCCTCATGTTTTAATTTTTCCCAACAAATAATTCATAAGTTGCAATAGAAAGATAATTTGTTTGCTAAAATAGATGAGTTATCCTTTTCCATTTTTTTGTATCTCTGTGATTAGCATTGACAATTTTGTCTTTCCAGGAGGATGTCACAGTAAAAGATATTGACCAAATCGAATTTCATAGCACCAGATGAAGAACAACTTGTCCATATTGAGTAGATCATCTGCATCCATAATAACTTTTCTACATTTCATTTATTTTTTGAGTTATTTCATGTAATTTCTTAAGACTTCGATTTATTGTATGTTGTCTATGAATTTAATTTAATCCTTAGATTTGAACTTATTAATTGAAATAGAATACTAGATTCAAATATCACAAAAGATAATGCATATGTTACAACAAATAATTCATCTGCTACAACAGACAAAATATCTATTGGAAATTATCAAACAAATTTAGACATATGTCGCAACATGTAGGTCATCTGTTGAAATTTATCAAACAGGTATTTCTACTATTTTGATTTGTTCTAATAGATTACTTATCAGTTGAAATAGATAGACTATATGTTGTAACAGATTATACATCTGTTTCAATAGATAGACTCAGAAATATTTGCATAATGCAATAGATGACCAACCTATTGCAATATATTATCAATCTATCAGAACAGATAACTATTTGTTATAACAGATAGACAATCTGTTGCATTATAAAAAATCCAACTTTCATCAAACATAAAAAATTATCACGACATATAAAGTGAAGTGGCTTGAAATAAAAATTGTTATGGTGTTTGTGTTTCTACATCTTCTTCTTTATACACAGGCTCCAAGCGTCCAATGAGTACCCCATAAGCCCATACCTCTTTTCTGTTTTTCACAAAATTGTCGCACAAAGAGGTCATTGGTTCAGTAATTTCTATGCTGGTCAGCAAAAATTCGATGTGTACAAGCGCATACGACCCGCACGCTGCAGAGGTTTTATTTTTTATAAGGTACATGTCCTTATTTCGACCTTTAAAATTTCATGTTTTCTTTATCAACACTTCCATTGAAAAATGATCCATCAATTTACTCTGCCTCAACAAGTTGGGGAACAACTCCAACAGTGGCTGTATGTGGGTAAAAAAATGCCCTCAGGTAAGTTGTAGTCATAAACCTTAATCTTTTTCTCCTCTAATAGTATGTCAACAGCCAAAAAATGTTTGACGCCCACATTTATGATTGCAAGAATTGTCTTTCCATTGTATAGCTCTTTTCGTGTGGATATGACCCCTTCCCTCTAATATATTTAATCATATCTTTATCCCATTGGAACCTAGAAACTAATGAATCAAATCCTGGGCCTCCGAGAGTTGACTCTAGCTTAATGAGCTCATTTTACCTATCCATAAAATTATTGAAGAAGTTGAGTTCCATTATTCTATCGGTAGCATCATAAGCATCTGGGTACTCTAATTGCCTACCCCTCATAAGGCAGATAATTTCATCAACATACTGTGATATAAGAAGATAATTTTTAAATAGGTTAGTAATAGTAAAGAAGAAAAACATAGTGGAAAAATGCAAAAGATGGTCCATCTATTATAGAGGGTTCACTGAATCTGTTCATAGATTACCCAACTAATGCAACTTATATAGTAGATGGGTAATTTGTTGCAATAGAACCACTACCATTTGCACTAGAATACCCAGTTGGTGCAATAGAAGACACATCTATTGTGTAGAATCTTCTTTATAGAGTAGATTAGAAGGCTAGGTTAGGAAAAGTAAACTTACCTTGTCCACGTACCACTTACGCATATTTGTCATATTTTTGAAGTCTTAAGAGAAAAAGGTATGCATGATTTAATCTTATGCAGGTTTCTTGGAATTTATGGTCCTTCACAGATCCCTTTTCTATTTGGCACCAAGTATCGCGTATATGTCCACCTTCTTCAATGGCCCCTGAACTTCAACAACTTTTTGAGAGGGAGGAGTTGCAATTTTTTTTTGGTTCCATAGTGGAGAGTATTTGGATAATTTCTCTTTTCTTCCTCCTAACCGCCACTGTATGAATGTATGGATCATTCACCTTCTTGGATGGTATGACACCCTTTTTGGATTTAAATTCCTCGACAACTTTAGTGATAACCTATAATTTTTCAAAGAGCTTATCATGTCTATCCTTGCACTCTTTGAATTTTCAATGATAACATAAAGGTGAAGAGAGATGAGAGGGACCACTATAAGGGTAAGAGGGACCACTTTAAGGGAGAGACGGACTGGTGTAAGAGTGAGAGGGACCTGTGTAAGGGGTGATTTCAAACATATTTATTTTTTCTTGAGCATCAAAATGCTCATCATCATGACTGGCAGCAGCATCAACATCAGCATGGCTGCTACCAATATCAACAATCCACCAGTAATACCCCCAAAAGAAGCACTCGGATCTATTGTAGTAGGTTGGTCATGAAGAGCCTCAACATTAGGCTGACCTTGCCTAACTACTCCTTTTATGACTATTGCTCCAGCCAATTCCTTCTTTATTAACTCCATTGTTGGGTCTACTATCGTATCAACAAGACCTAGAGTAAGAAAAGAAGTTATCTCCAACTTCTGCTCAGTAGGCATGATCCATGGATGCACAACCTATAAAAAAAGATAGATACATTTAAATCATATTATAATTTACAGTCAGTTGGGTTACATGTTAACACAGACAACTTATGCAATAAATGATCTATCTATCACAATAGTTGATCTGTCTGTCGCAACAGATTAACAATATGTTGCATCAAATTACCCATCGGTTGAACTTGTTGCAGTAGATGAGTAATCTGTTACAACAAATGACCCATCTGTTGCAATAGATGGCACATATGTTTCAATATCTTTCCTTGAGTCAAATTATTTTACATTAAATAAGACGTATTGCATCATCTAGAGGGTTAAATAGACCAGCCTCCTTAATTCTTTTGTTTCTCTTTACCACCAACTACCTGAGGATCCTTAGATGATAAACCTCATCTAGGTAATCCTTGACCTATTTTCGGAGGGGAGGAATAGCTTCAAATGCCAACCCTAAAAAATATAAACAGGAAGCAAGCAAAAAAAAATCATAATAATTATTCAATATAAATTAACGGATGAGTAAACAAATAGTGATTAAATTTACCATGAAAGCCCAAGGAAAGTTGTATAATGTGATCATGTTTGGGGATAGATTTGTTAGTAATTATCTGACAGTCAAGTTGTAGCTATCATATCCCCTAGGATATTTGTTGAATTTCTCAAAATCCTCTGCAAGCGCCAACAAATCATATTCTAAGACTTTGTTGACGTCTCTTGCCAATATAACGGAATGGGCAAACCAAACTAAGCATAATTATTCCCTGTACTTCTTTGGTATGGTTATATCCTTGAGATCTTGTATCAACATCATGGCTTCGTAGCTACATTCAGCAATGTCGAACAACCCATTTATTTTTTCCTTCCATTTGTTGGTTTTGGTAGGTGGTCGCTTAGACAATGCCTTCCCTTTATTTGATGGTGGTGGTTTGGCTGTCCTGCTTGCCATGGACTTTTTACGGGGTATTTCCTTGATGAGAGGTTCTTTAGGATGATTGCATCTCAAGCCTGTCACTATGACAAACTCTCTCATGCCAAAACAAACCGGCATGCCACAGTAGTTAATCTAGATTTTATCCATATTTTTGTCCCCCTCCATCGAATCTTTATTATCCCCCATATACTTGATCCTGCACATGAGAAGATCATATATCATGATTATTTGGAAATGGGCAGTATGGTCCTCAGACAACTCAAGAAAGCATCCAAAGTAGATCTTCTTAAAAAGTTCATCTATGTTATCATTCTTTATAGTAATCCTAAATTCATCAAAAGGTTTCCCCAACTAACATTTAAGTACAAGATCACCAGTTAGTTCTGCAGGGCCATCTATCGGCATCGCAACTTGAAACCTATCAGTACTAATAGTTTTGACAGGATCATGCTGGATTTCTATCTTAATTCACACCCCATTGGTGATGCATTATCATCACGTTGATCATCATCTGCTTTCTCACTTTCTACTTCTTCCTCTTCTTGTTTATCATCATGTTGATCAACGTCCTCTTTTTTATTTTCTACTTCTTCTTCTTCTTTTTTATCTTTTTCTTCCTCCTCACTTTTATTTTCCTTATCATCCTTTATATATCCTTCTTCACCTCCCTTAACATTATTTTCATAATATTCCTCAGCTTCACTTTTCCCTGACTGAGATTGTTCAGGAAGTTCCTTCGAATCCATCTGTACTCTAGCCTTTTATGTTAGATATTCAAAAGTTGATCCACTTTCACTTTCTTTTCATTTGGAAGACATCTTTTAACTACAAATAATAGGAAAAAAATATATTACATTTGATGTCTGCATAATTTTTAAACAAAGGTAAGACAAATTTCAATAAATTTTTGTACGCTACATTACAAAAAAATATTCTAACAGATAACCCATTAGTTGGAACAGATGGGAAATCTATTTGAAAACCTAATTAATATGTCCCAACAGATGTTCCACCTGTTACAACAGATGGACCACCAACACTACCAACACCAACACCAACACCAAGACCACCACCAATAACACCAAGACCACTAACATAATCACCAATGCCACCAATACCACCACTAAGACCACCAATACCACCAACACCAACACCAACACCAAAACCAACACCAATACCAACACCACCACCAATACCCACAGTAAGACTAACACCACCACTACCAATGCCACCAATAACAACACCAAGACCACCGACACCACCACCAAGACCGACAACATCAACAATAGTCACCAATAATAACAAAAACACCATCCAATAATAGCACGACAGTCAATGAAACAATGCAACAAAAACTAGGATTTTCTCGAATTCTTCCTATGATTTTAGCATCGAAACTCAAAATTGTTAACTCATTCTTGAAGATAATACAACTAAAAGTCTTTTTTTATCATTAACAAAATAACCCTAATTTTTAGAATAAAGAACAAATGTAGAACTCTTCTCGAACCCTGTTACATGTGATGCCAGAGAAAACACCAGATACAAGCAAGAATGAAGTCAAAAATAACAACTATGTGGCTGGAAATGGAAAAAAATATCGATCTATTTTGAAGGGTTGAGCAATATGTTTAGTAGTTGTTGTTTGTATTGTCGAGAGAGAAAGAAAAGAGGGATAAATCAATAATTGAAATAATAAAATATTTTTCCTGCAAAAGGATGATTTGTATGGGTTGATTTGTATTTTAGAAAAGAATGAGAAGTTTTGAAATTGTTAATTTGCTCCGAATAGATCTTAATTATTTTTTTTAAAAAAATAATTTTTAACTGTTTCATCATAATAAAGTGTATTAAGTTCAACTGGAACACTGATGAATTTAGGTACTATCTTAATAATAAGTTAATATGAATCATCTCAACTCAGATTGATCAATTAACAACTTAGGTCAGGAGGAACGCGACACCAATATCACGCAATTGCAAAAACTCAATTGAAATTGTAGTTGACCCTATGAACTCATCTCTAGTTCTATCTAAATAAATTTAGGCATTATCTTAATAATAAGTTAATATGAACCGTTTCAACTCAAGTTGGAAGGAACACAATTCCAACATCACGCAATTGCGAAGACTCAATTGAAATTGTAGTTGACCCCATGAACTCATCCCTAGTTCTAGATAAATCAATTTAGGAATTAGATTAATGATAAGTTAATATAAATTGTTTCAACTCGGGTCGAGAGGAACGCAATACCAGCATCATGCAACTGCAAAGACTAAATTGAAATTATAGTTGACCCTATGTACTCCACCCTAGATATAGATAAATAAATTTAGGTATTATCTTGATAATAAGTTAATATGAATCATTTTAACTCAGATTGATTGATTGATGACTCAAGTCAGGAGAAACACACTACAATATCACGCAATTGCAAAGATTTAATTTAAATTGTAGTTAACCCTATGTACTCATCCCTAGTTCTAGCTAAATTAATTTAGGTATTAGATTGATAATAAGTTAATATAAATCATTTAAACTCAAATTGATCAACTGATGACTCAGGTCGGGAGAAACGCAATACCAATATCACGCAATTGCAAAACCTCAATTGAAATTATAGTTGATCCTATGTACTCATCCCTAGTTTTAACTAAATTAATTTAAGTAATAGCTTGATTATAAGTTAATATGAATCATTTCCACTCAGATTGATTGATTAATGACTCGGGTCAGGAGGAATGCAATACCAACATCATACAACTGCAAAGACTTAATTGAAATTGTAGTAGACACTATGAACTCATCCCCGGTTGGGAGGAACACAATGCAAACATCACACAATTGCAAAGACTTAATTGAAATTATAGTTGACCCTATTTACTCATCCCTAGTTCTAGCTAAATTAATTTAGGTATTATCTTGATAATAAGTTAATATGAATTGTTTTAACACAGATTGATCGATTGACGACTCAGGTCAGGAGGAACGCAATACCAACATCATGCAATTTTAATGACTTAATTAAAATTACAGTTGATCCTATGAACTCATCCCTAGTTCTCGATAAATAAATTTAGGTATTATCTTGATAATAATTTAATATGAATCATTTCAACTCAGATTAATTGATTGATGACTCAGGCTGAGAGGAACGCAACACTAACATCACACAATTGCAAAGACTCAATTGAAATTATAGTTGACCCTATTTACTCATCCCTAGTTCTAACTAAATCAATTTAGGTATTAGGTTGATAATACGTTAATATGAGTCATTTCAACTCAGATTGATCGACTAACAACTCAGATCGAGAGGAACGTAATTCCAACATCATGTAATTGGAAAGACTCAATTGAAATTGTAGTTGACCCTATGTACTTATCCCTAGTTCAAGCTAAATCAATTTAGGTATTAGCTTGATAATAAGTTTATATGAATAGTTTCAACTCAAATTAATTGATTAACGACTTAGGTAGGGAGGAACGCAATACCTACATCACACAATTGCAATGACTTAATTGAAATTATAGTTTACCCTATTCACTCATCCCTAGTTATATCTAAATCAATTTAGGTATTATCTTGATAATAAGTTAATATGAATCATTTCGGCTCAGGTTGATCGATTGACGACTCAAGTTGGAAGGAACGCAATACCAACATCACATAATTGCAATTGAAATTGCTATTGACCCTATGAACTCATCCCTAGTTCTAGATAAATAAATTTAGGTATTATCTTAATAATATGTTAATATGAACCATTTCAACTCAGTTTGATTGATTGATGACTCAGGTCGGGAGGAACGCAATACCAACATCACACAATTGCAAAGACTCAATTAAAATTGTAGTTGACTCTATGAACTCATCCCTAGTTCTACCTAAATTAATTTATGTATTAGTTTGATAATAATTTAATATGAATCATTTCAACTTATGTCGGGAGGAATACAATACCAACATCATGCAATTACTTAGACTAAATTAAAATTATAGTTGACCCGATGAACTCATCCCTAGTTCTAGATATTGATATCAGTTGCAACAGATTACCTATCTATTGTAAATTATCGAATAGACATTTGCATATCTGAGCTCTTGGAAATTTTCAAATTATCAAATTACCTATGTTGTAATTGATGTATGAGCTCTTGGAAATTTTCAAATACATAGTTATATCTGTTGCAATAGATGACATATCTGTTTGAAATTTATTTTTTTATTTTAAAGTAATTTCCTGTCCAAAAAAAAAAAAAGATAAAATACTAAGGCCGTAAAAAATATTTCTTGTATAACTCAAAAATCTCCTCTTTGAGTTGTCATATCTTGTTTTTTCAATGTCACCCGTCTCCTCATTCCCCTCAAAGTTATTAATGAATATTTAAACTCATCTCTAGAATTATCTCTCCTTCAGCCATAAATTAATTCATCTTTTTTTCTTTATCTCCTCTTTAGGGTTATCACAACCATCTCTTTTCTTCGCTCTTTTCTCTCCTCTTTCTCATGAGGATCCTTGCAGATATCAATCAATCTATATCTTTTCTTGACTAAAATTACTATTTTGATCCCCTTGCTTTTAACATTCCAGGTATGGTTTACTATTGCTCTTTCATTCTTGTCTTCTTCTTTACAAGTTATTTAAATTAGTTGCCAGTATCATTTTTTTTGCATGTGTTTTTTGATTTCTTTATTGTTAATCTTTTTGGTGGGGTTGGTGTTGCTGGAATGTGTAGTGTTGGTGTTGTTGATGATGTTGGAACAAATGGTGTTTTTTTATTTATGTTGATATTGCAACAAAAGGAGCAAATAATGGGACAAATCAAACCACTAGTAAGACTGGTTTGATTTATTCCAAAAGATAACCAATATGTTGCAACATGTCACCCATTTGTTGCAATAGATGCGTAGCTTGTTGCTATAGATGTGAAATATGTTGATTAGATGGGTAATATATTACAACAAATAGAAAATCTATTGTAAAAGGTTATACATCTGTTGCAACAGATGGGGAATCTTCTGTTGATGGGAAAGTTGTTGAACAGATGTTGAAATGTTTGTATTTATTCAATTTTGTGTTACATTTTTTAAAAATTATTCATACATCAATTGTAGTGTTCTTTTTTTCTTCTCTTGTTTGACATCAATTGTTTTTCTCTTGTTTGTAGATATAAGGAAGAGTAAGTTGATAAAATTTTGCTCGACCAACACAAAAGGCTACAAAAAAGTTGGGTTAGAAGGAATAAGTTGCTTGCAGATGAAACCACTTCATATGTAGAAGGTATGTATTAATGATCATGTTATCATGAAAACACACATAGAGTACACTAAATTTGTGAATATTTTTTTTCGCTGATTAAGCATTGATCATGCAAACAAGATATCTATAATTTTACAGTTAAGTTTGATAGGTCCAAACTGATAAGGCTGAGGGACCAATAATATGGTTACGATACACTATTAGGATTTAATGATGGTTGTTGCTCGTGTTTATATGTCAAGTTTTGTGAAGGGATCAAGCTTTGGTGCCATTATAAAAAGATTCAATAGAGATTAGACTAACTTTAAAGGTGCATACAACTGTGAGAAGGCCTTTGAAGCCTCCCATGGCTGCAACCATGAATGAAAATCAATATAGTTATTGCCCTAGCAAAAATTTATATGGTTGGGTTGCTCTGAAATTGACTTAAAATATGAGAAATCTGAATCAAGTACAAATATGAAAGTGTATCCAGTAATGAGAATTCTCCTATTGTCTCTCTCAAAGAAAAATACTGCAGCTGGACACTTTGTTAGGGAACTGCAACTAGATAGCGTGGTCGAAATGATCACCTACATAGAAAATAACAAAACACTAAGAAAGAAACTTTACGGGCACCGAGGGTTGAAATAATGTACATTAAATCAAGAAAACTTACCCTAAGAACTTCTAAAGTTAAAATAAGGAATCAAGTGAAGGCGAAAAATTCTGAATTTTAAATTACATCCCAGGTCTTCTTGTTTTTGTTTTCGATTAGATCCACTACTATTGACCTGATCGGAACCACAAACGATATTGAAAGGCAGATTGAGTATATTACTTTCTTAGAAATATGGATGTAATTGATTGTATTTTCTTGCCTTACCATGCTTTCAACGTATCTTGAAGAAGAACAAATGCTTTCTGTAGTATGTGAATCTGTGCAGTTGCCAAAGCTCTTGAAAATTATCAAATAGATGAAAATGTAAATTGCATCAGTGCTTTTGACATATTAGCAGCTAAGCATGGAAATGCACTAGTGCAATGTAAATTTTATGATATAAGTATCCAATTTTATTGTCCTTTGGCAAAATAAGATATTGCCCAATATTGTGGTTTGGCACAATAAATTGGATGCTTATTTCATGGAATTTATATTGCACCAGTGCTTTTCCATGCTTAGATGCTAATATGTCAAAAGCACTGGTGCAATTTATATTTCCATCCATTTGATAATTTTCAAGAGCTCTGACAACTTCACGGGATTCACATACTATAACAAGTGTCTGTTTTTCTTAAAGATATGTTGAAAGCATGTTAAGGCAAGAAAACACAATCAATTACATCCATATTGCTAAGAAAGTAATTATACTCAATCTGTTTTTCAATCTTGTTTGGGGTTTCGATTAGGTCAATAGCAGTGGACTTAATCGGAACCACAAACAAAAAGGCATGGGATGCAATTTAAAATTCAAAAACTTCCACCTTGGCTTGCTTCCTTATTTTAACTTTAGCTGTTCTTGGCATAAGTTTTCTTAACTTATTGTACATCATTTCAACCCTCGATGTCCTGATTTCTTGGTGTTCTGTTATTTTCTATGTATGTGATCATTTCGACCATGCTAACTAGTCATAGTTCCCTAGCAAAGTGTCCAACTGTAGTATTTTTCTTTGAGAGAGACAACAACTGAATTTTCATTACTGGATACACTTTCATATTTGCACTTGATTCAGATTTCTGATGTTTTACGTCGATTTCATCGGCCAGATTCTATAGAAGTTTCTTGCTTTCTTGCTACCCTATGTTTCCTCTTCAATTAGCTCTCAAATGATATAGTCTTTCATCAACTCCCCTTTCCCTCACAGGTATTCTCCTTCGTCGTATAATCATTTCCTTGAACAACTCATCCATATAAATTTAGGTCAGGAGAATTTCTATTGGTTTTCTGTTCCTGTTTGCTGCAATGAGAGGCTTTGAAAACCTTTTCAGAGTCCAATACACCCTTAAAGTTAGTCCAATATCTATTGGATATTTTCCATGACACCAAATATTGGTCCCTTCTCAAAACTTGAAATGCATAAACATGAGAAACAACTGTCATTAATTCGTAATAAGGATCAGCACCATCTTCATGGCCCCTCGGCCTTATGAATTCGAACCTATCGAACTTAATTGTATAATGCAGGATCTTGTTTGGATGATCAATGCCTAATCGGTTAAAAACTAAATTCACAAAATCATTGTACTTTATGTGCATTGTCCCGATGACCTTATCAGTAGTACATAACTCTCATACATGAAAGTGGATCCATCTGCACGCACCTTATTCTTCCTAGCCCATCTATGGCGACAGATGACTAACCTGGTGCAACAGATGACATATCTATTAAAATTATCAAACAATTATAGACATATGTTACAAAAAATGATCAATCTATTGCAACATATAACTTATCTTCTGGAAATAATCAAATAAATATATACATCTATTGCAACAAATTGTAAATATGTTGTAAATTATCAAACGGTAGAACATATTTTGCAACGGATTGCCCATTTTTTAGATTTATTTTAAAGCAATTCTCTTTTTGTTTTGAAGTACAATAAAGATAAAATGTTGTAATTAGATCAAGTTTTTTAATTTACATATTCGAAAAGTCACCAGTTTTATTTAATTAAGGGATGTAATTATTAAAAAAAGAGGTGAATAGTCGTGGATTTTTGACTAACCCATTCAAATTCAATCGTTTATAACTAGGTCCCTCCTTACTCGTTCAGTCTACTCCATTTCTAGATATGTCTGATCCAGAATTGGAAAAGGTGATTCTACACAACTCCTTGTGGAAACTTGAAAGGCAGATTCATGAACTCCAGTCGAAGTTATGTGACATAAGAGCAAGGCTGAAGAGGGCCCTGTAGCTGCCAGATGACGATTGACTGGTTGATAATAATATTTTAAATAATAATAATAATTAGGTTATATTTTTTCTTTTAGAGTATGTATTTTCTTTTATTATATCGGGTCTACCTAAGGGAGGAACCTAATGTATGTTTTGTTTTTTATTGTATATTTGTATATAATGGATTTTAAAAAATCTATGTTTGGTTAACTTTTGATTGTTAATTCTTATTTAATACTTAATTTTCATTCTATCTACTTCTTATTCTCAACATTTCGACAGTGAGGTAGGGATTGAGCGTTTGTTGCAACGAATGGACTATATGTTACAACAGATGGTTAATCTATTGTGACAGGTGGATCATATATTGCAATAGGCGGTTCTTAATAAAAAAGGATTACTGTTATTGAGAGGGTGAAAAGTCATAACTTTTCAATTATTTAATATGAAGAACTGTTGATAAATAAATAATAAGGAAATTAATAATAAACACAATTTATAACCATACAAAAACAGTTATTTAATTTTAATAATTGATGTTAATATTAAATAGGCGACAAGTCATGTCTTTTCATCATTTTTGTTTTAAATCTATTTTTAAATTTATTTATTATATAATAAAAAACTCACCATTTTGGATTAATTAAGGTATATGATGATTGTCAATAAAGAGGTGAACAATCATGACTTTTGGTCTAACACATTCAAAATAGTTGTTGAATCAAATTCTCCATCTGTTGAGACTAATGAATCAGTTGTTAGAAGAAATTAAAAAATCTCCTTTAATAGATGGTCAATTTATTGCAATAGACGGTATATATGTTGCCACAAATGGGTTATCTGATGCAACAGAGTATACAATCTGTTGCAACAGAGTATACAATCTATTGTCACAACTCAATAAAACAGTTATTATTTTATTAAAAGAAATGGTTATTGAAAAGGTAAGAAGTCTTCGATTATTTAATTGAGAAAAAGATTATCTAAATTTAAGAACTAATTAATAATAATAAGTTGAAAAGTCATAACTTGTCACAATAATTAAAAACTCACCATCTTGATTTAAGTAAGTCATTTCTTTTCACAGAAAATAATAAGAAAATAAATAATAAACACAATTTATAATCGTCAAAATATGGTTATTTAATTTGAGTAATTGATGTTAATATTTAATAAGCGATAAGCAATAACTTTTCACCATTTTTGTTTTTAAATCTATTTTTTTAATTTATATAATAAAAACCAATTTGGATGAATGAAAGTATATGATGATTATTACAACAGATAGATTATATGTTGCAACAGATAGATTATATGTTGCAATAGATGGTTGAATTATTGCAACAGATGGTATATTTGTTGCCACAGATGGGTTATCTGATGTAACAGATATACAGTCTATTTCCACAAACTTTTGTATACTTGGATTATTTTATTAAAAGAAATGGTTATTGAAAAGGTAAGAAGTTTTTGATTATTTAATTGAGAAAAAAGTTATTTAAATTTAAAAACTAATTAATAATAATAAGCTAAAAATTTATGACCTATCACAATAATTAAAAAGTCAGCAACTTCATTTAATTAAGTCATAACTTTTTGCAATCATAAAAAAGTCACCAGTTTGAATGTAATTAATAAAATGGAGGTGAACAATCATGCCTTTTTGACTAACTCATTAAAATTCAATCCTCTATAAATTTGATGCTTCTTACTTGTTCATTCAACTACACTCGATTTATTTCTTGCATCTTGTCTTTCATATTACATCTTCAATCACTTCCTCTTCAAAGACCAGATACCTTTTCCCTGACTCAGTAAGTTGTTTTCTTTTTTTTTTTCTGTAAATCTACTCAATTGGTATTACACGTTGTATTACATTTGAACTCTTTTCTTTACTTGTGTTTTACGTTTTTGGTTAATTCATCCATGTTCTAGATATGGAGGACATTGCTATTCTGTGCGACACCTTGCAAAACATCAAACGCGGGTTAACGACCTGCAGTGGGAGTTGGGCGCTGTGAGAGTAAGGATGCTCTGAGAGTTTCGCAGGTTGAGGAGAGCCCTGCTGTTGTCGGTTGTCGATTGGACAACTGACAATAATAATGATGATAATGATGATGATGATGATAATTAGGTTATGTTTTTTCTTTTAGAGTATATATTTATATTTTTATTTATATCCGATCTAACTACCTAATGTATTTTGTTTTTGTTTAATAAAAAATTATTGTTTCTATCTATTTCTTATTCTCAACAAATATGTTGATGATTGGACGTAAGGAAAAATTTGTAATCTAGTAGTAATAGCAAGAGTTTTGAGTTCTTTGAACAGATGGACCATCTGTTGAAACATATTTGCATCTGTTTGTGACCTTAAGACTTATTTGTATCACGAATATGGATCCATGTGGTGGGAGTGGGGGAGTGATTAAGCTTTTGAAAATCCTAAGCAAAAAGGTACACAAAATTACTTGATATTATTTTTATCTTCTCCAATATATGTCAAGCGTACTCACCCTAAAATAGAAATAAAATATTTAATGTGCATTACATGCTAAGTAAATGTGGATGTGCAGGATGGGTAGGTACACCTTTAAGTTACTCTATTTAATAAATAGATTCTCATCATTTTTCTTCATCTCAGGATCTTGAATTTTTCATTCACTCAAATCATTCTTACTAAGCATTCTCTCTCTCTGACTCTCTCTCTTTAAACATATCTCTATAACATTCCTTTACGAACATCAACGATCGATAGTTGAGTCCGTCACTATCATTTTTGCCAGTAGCAGGTAAGGTAATGTTCTCTCAAGTATCTTAAACCTATTTCTTTCTCCTATTCCTTCTCTCTCTCTGGCCTCTTCTCTGACTGGTCACTACCATCTCCATCAATACCCCATATTTTTCACCAAGACAGAAACTAATTCCACTATTAGAATCGATGATCCGGCAATGACCAAGAAACAGTGGTAACCCAAATCCAATTTTTCAAAGGCATTCTAGTGAAGATACAGAGGTAGTACTCTGACACCAAATTTTACCGGCAGATCATGGTGTACACTTTTAAGTGGCCAGTTTATTTTCTAACATTCAAGTTCAGGGTCAATATTAATAGTAAGTAAAGGCAGTGGCAGCAATATTCTTCCGACCAATTTCTCCACCAACTTTTCAGAATCCGATGAAACGAGAAAGAAAACATCCTCACTTTATCTTCTCATAGGATTAGGTGCACTCATTTCATATCTTCTAGTTTATCTGGTCTAGGTTCTTGATTAATTAAAGGTGGATACATCCTGCATCTTTGATACCTATTTCTTAGTCCTTTCTCTCTTGATTTATTGTCTGTTATCTTGACTGCTCTAGTGGGATTATTGGTTTTTATTCCTCTTTTACTGAGTAGGAGTTAGTTGAGACTAGTATATCTATTTACTACTGTATGTGTTGGTATTTTCTACTTGTATTGGGGTTACTTTCTAAAGTTGACCAGAGTTGTTATGACCGGTATAGTTCTTGTTATTGATTGTTGTTTGTCAAACTTGTGTTATAGTTTATTGGTTTTGTGGTCCTGGGTGTACATGGTTGTTTCTTGGTTTTTCCTATAGATTTATCTCATTATTCCCTTTGTGTCTTTTTAGTCTTTCCTATTTGTTTTCTAGCCCTGCCAATTTGTATGTTTTTTTCTCATCTCTTTTTAAGTAGCATCTATGGAGGACGTCTATTCTAGATCAAGGATAGGTTGGGGCCAGGATTAGGGTCAAGGGTAAGGGCAGGGTCTGGGTTATAGGTTAGGGGCATATCTAGGATTGAGTTTGGGGTTAGAGGTTAAGGGTAGTAGGGTTAGGGAGAATCCAAGTTGAGAATTGGGTCTTACAACATAAAGACTCTTTAAGGTAAGTCCATAAAGCTCATGAAGATTCTTAGGAAGAGGAGGATTAGTATAGCTTGTGTCCAAGAAACCAAATGGGTAGACTCTATGGTGAGGGATGTGGGACGAGTATAAGTT
>NC_061122.1:222061910-222125279 GCF_002878395.1 Capsicum annuum | reverse complement strand
ATTTTGTGACTAACTAGATATAATTTTTTATATAGATCAGACAATTGGACCTTAAGACTTATTAGTATTGCGAATATGGATGTATGTGGTTAAGCGGGAGGGGAGGAGGAGGGCAGAAGAGTTTAAACTTTCGAAAATCCTAAGCAAAAAGTTAGACGAAATTACTTGATATTATTTTTAACTCCACTATATGTCAATCATACTCATCCTAAAACAGAAAGAAAATATTAAATGTGCATTACATGCTAAGTGAATGTGGATGTGTAGGATGGGTAGGTACGCTTTTGAGTTTCTCTATATAATAAACAAATTCTCATCTTTTTTCTTAATCTCAAGGTCTTGAATTTTCCGCGCACTCAAATCATTTGTTACTAAGCTATTTTCTCCATTTTATGATGTTGTTCTTGGTAAGGCCCCTCCACTCTCCTCTCTCAAAATATCAATAGCTTTTTTAAAAGTACATCTTTGAATTGCTTATGGTTTCTTTCTTTTATCCCTTTTTCATTTTGTAACTAACTAGATATAATTTCTTATATAGATATGACTATTAGACCTTAAGACTTATTAGTATCTTGAATATGGATGCATGTAGTTGGGGGTAAGGGGGTGGATAACAATTTTGAAAATCCTAAGCAAAAAGGTACACGAAATTACTTGATACTATTTTTATCTTCTCCAGTATATGTCAATCGTACTCACCCTAAAATAGAAAGAAAAATATGTAATGTGCATTACATTCTAAGTGATAGTGGGTGTGCAGGATGGGTAGGTTCGCCTTTGAGTTTTTCTATGTAGTAAACAAATTCTCGTCATTTTTTTCAACTCATGTTCTTGAATTTTCTACCCACTCAAATTGTTATTTCACTAAGCTATTTTCTCCATTTTTAGATATTGTTTTCGCTAAGGCCCCTACACTCCCGTCTCACAAAATATCATTATCTTTTTTTTATAAGAACATCTTTGAATTTCTTAGGCTTTTTGTACTTCTAGTTCATTTTCATTTTTTAACAAACTACATATAATTTTTTATATAGATCAAACAATTGAACCTTAAAACTTATTAGTATTGCGAATATGGATTTATGTGGTTGAGCGCGGGAGAGAGATTAAACTTTTGAAAATCTTAAGAAAAAAGGGAGATGAAATTACTAGATATTATTTTTATCTTATCCTATATATGTTGATCGTACTTACCCAAAAACAGAAAGAAAATATTTAATGTGCATTACATGCTAAGTAAATGTGGATGTGCAGGATGGGAAGGTACGCCTTTGAGTTCTCTATTTAATAAATAAATTCTCAACATTTTTCTTCCTCTCAAGATCTTGGATTTTATAATCACTCAACTCATTTATTACTAATTAAGCATCCTATCTCTCTCACTCTCTGACATCTCTCTCTTTAAACATCTCTCTGTAATGCTCCTTAACGAGTGTCGGCGGTCAACAGTTGAGTCTGGCGCTATCACTCTAGCCGGAGGTAGGTACGGTAATATTCTATCAGATCTTTTCAACCCATTTCTCTTTCCTATTCATTCTCTCTCTCCGCCCTTTTCTCCAACTGGTTACCACCATCTCCGCCGATACCCCATATTTTTTAGTCAGATAAAAAGTGATTCCTCTATCGAAATTGGTGATCCAGAAATGACCAAGCAACAATGGTAACCCAGATCTATTTTCCAAAGGCCTTCCGGTGAAGCTCTGGAGGAAATACCCCAAAACTAGGGTTTTTTGACAGATCGTAACATACATTTTTGGTAGCCAAATATATTTTTTGACGTTCAAGTTTAGGGCCGATATCAGTCGTAGGTAAAGGCGGTGGCAGCAACATTCTGGCGACCTATTTCTCCACCAACTTGCTGGAATCCGATGAAAAGATCATGAAAACATCCTCACTTCATCCTCTCATAGGATCAGGTGCACTAGTTTTATCTCTTCTAGTTTATCTGGTCTAGGTTCCTAATTAATTAAAGGCAGATACGTCTTGTGTCTTTGATACATATTTTTCAGTCCTTTCTCTCTTGATTTCTTGTTGTTTATCTTGACTGTTTTTGTGGATTATCAGTTCCTATTTCTCTATTACAGAGTAGGAGTTAGTTGAGACTAGTATATCTATTTACTGTGTGGTATGTCTTGGTATTCTTTGCTTGTGTTGAGGTTACTTTCTAAAGGTGAACAGAGTTATTCTGACTTGTATAGTTCTTGTTATTGATTGTTGTTTGTCAAACTTTTGTTATAATTTATTGTTTTTATGGTCCTGGGCATACGTGGTTGTTTCTTGATTTTTTCCTGTAGAGTTTTCTCATTGTTACCTTTGTGTCTTTTTAGCATTTCCTATTTCATTTTTAGCCCAACCTATTTGCTCATTTTTTTCTCGATCCTTTTGAGTAGTGATTTTGGTGGAAAATGGTAAAGTAGGGTCATGTTCTAGATCGGGGTTGGGTTTGGGGTAGAGATTAGGGTATAGGGTGAGGACAGGGTTTAGGTCTGGGAATGGGTTAGGGGTGTGTCTAGGATCGAGTTAGGGGTTGCGAGTTAGGGGTAGTTGGGTTAGGTGGGCTGAGGGAGATTCCAAGTTGAGAATTGGGTCTTGGAGCATAGGGACTCTTCAAGGTAAGTCCATAGAGCTCGTGAAGATTCTTAGGAAAGGGAGGATTAGTATAGCTTGTGACCAGAAAACTAAATGGGTAGTCTCTAAGGCGAGGGATGTGGACAGGTATAAGTTGTGATACTCGAGTATCATGAGGCATAAGAATAGAGTAGGTATCTTAGTAGATGAAGAGCTTAAGGGGCATGTTGTGGAGTTTAAGCGGTTAACTATAGGTTGATTTTGATTAGATTGGTCATTGGAGGGTCTACTTTGATTGTTATTAGTGCCTACGCTCCACAAGCAGGACTGGATGAGGAGGAGAAGAGGAACTTTTATGAGGGTGTGGATGAGGTGGTCAAAGGAGTTCTAAGCACGGAGATGATGCTTTTCGTTGGAGGGGATTTAAATAGGCATATTTTGTCTTTATCGAGATGTTATGAAGATGTGCATGAAGGTTTTGATTTTGGGGAACGAAATGAATGAGGAGCTTCTCTTTTTTATTTTCCTAGGACTTTTGGGTTGTGAGTGGTAAATTCTAGCTTTCTAAAGATGGAGGAGCACCTTATTACTTTTTGAAGTTTGGTGGCCAAGACACGAATAGACTTTTTGCTAATTAGGAAGGGTGAAAGAGAGATTTGTAGAGACTATAAAGTCTTACCTACGGAGAATCTTACGAATCAACATAAGTTGTTGGTGATGGACTTAGTAATCAGTAGGGACAGAAAAAAGAGAAGAGTGGAGGATAGGCTCAGAATTAAGTAGGGTAACTTGATTTTGGCTAGTTCTTTATAAATTGGGGAGAAGTTAATAACTAGGGGGCTTGGGAGAGTAGAGGGGATGTGGATAGTATGTAGAAAACGACTGCCCGTTGCATTAGAGAGACCACTAGAGAGGTGTTGGGTATCTCGAAAGGCTGATCTGGAAAGTACCGGGGGGACTGCTGGTGAAACAAAGAAGTTAAAAGGAAAATGGAGATTAAGAAGGTGGCTTACGCTAAGTTGTTTAAGAGCAAGGATAATGACGAGAGGAAGGCGAATAGGGAGGAGTACAAGGTAGCCAGAAGAGAGGCTAAGTTAGCGGTTACAATGGCTAATCAAATAGTTTTTTAGAGCTTGTATGAATCTTTAGAGAAGAAAAGCGGGGATAAGAAGTTGTATAGGCTTGCCAAGGCTAGGGAGAGAAGGGCTCGTGACCTTAACCAAGTGAAGTGCATCAAGGGGAAGGATGGTACAGTGTTGGTTAAGGATACCCTCATTAACAAGAAGTGGTAGTTCTATTTCCATAAACATTTGAACGACGAGGGGTACAAAGGTTTCGTGCTAGGGGACTTGGAGAACTATGAGAGATGCAAAGATTAAGGGTATTGTAGGCGTACTCACCCGAAAAAAGAAAGAAAATATTTAATGTGCATTACATGATAAGTGAATGTGGATGTGCAGGGCTGGGTGGGTACGCTTTTGAGTTTCTCTATACAATAAACAAATTCTCGTATTTTATCTTCTTCTCAGGGTCTTGAATTTTCCACCCACTCAAATCATTTTCTTACTAAATTATTTTCTCTATTTTTAGATGTTGTTTTCGGTAATTCCCCTCCACTCTCCTCTCACAAAATATCATTAGCTTTTTTAGAAGTACATCTTTGAATTTCTTATGGTTTTCTTTCTTTTATCCCATTTTCATTTTGTAACTAACTAGCTATAATTTTTTATATAGATCTGGCTATTCGACCTTAAGACTTATTAGTATTGCGAATATGGATGCGTATGGTTGGGGGGAGGTGGAAAGAGATTAAACTTTTGAAAATCCTAAGCAAAAAAGTTCACAAAATTACTTGCTAGTATTTTTATCTTCTCTAGTATAAGCCAATCGTACTCATCCTAAGACAGAAAGAAAATTTTTAATATGTATTAGAAGCTAAGTGAATATGGATGTGCACGGTGGGTAAGTACGCCTTTGAGTTTCTCTTTATAATAATCAAAATCTACTCATTTTCTTCATCTCAGGATCTTTAATTTTCCACCTACTCAAATAATTATCTTACTAAGCTATTTTCTTCATTTTTAGATGTTGTTTTTGCTAAGGCCCCTCCACTCCCCTCACAAAATATAATTAGGTTCTCCTATAGGCACAACTTTGAATTTCTTAAGTTTTCTTTTTTACTTCTATCCCATTTTCGTTTGGTAACTAACTAGATATTATTTTTTATATAGATCTGACTATTGGACCTTAAGACTTATTAGTATCGCGAATTTAGATGTGTGTGATTTGGGGAGGGGGGGGGGGGGGGTCAGGAATTAAGCTTTTGAAAATCCTAAGCAAAAAGGTACACAAAATTAATTGATATTATTTTTATCTTCTCCAGTATATACAATACTCACCCTAAAACTGAAAGAAAATATTTAATGTGCATTATATACTAAATGAATGTGGATGTGCAAAATGGGTAGGTACGCCTTTGAGTTTCTCTTTATAATAAATAAATTCTTGTCATTTTTCTTCATATTTGGGTCTTGAATTTTTCACCAACTCAAATCATTTTTCTACTAAGCTATTTTCTCTATTTTTAGATGTTGTTGTTTTCACTAAGGCTCCTCCACTCCCCTCTCACAAAATATCATTAGATTTTTCAATAAGTACATCTTTGAATTTCTTAATCTTTGTTACTTCTATCCCATTTTCATTTTGTAACTAACTACATATAACATTTTATATCAATTTGACTATTTGATCTAAAGACTTATTAGTATCGCTAGTATGGATGTGTGTGGTAGGGGGAGGGGGGAGAAGGGATTAAAGTTTTGAATATCCTAAGTATAAAGGTACCCGAAATTACTTAATATTATTTTTATCTTCTCTAGTATATGTCAATCGTACTCACCCTAAAATAGAAAGAAAATACTTTATATGCATTACCTGCTAAGTGAATGTAGATGTGCAGGATGGGTAGCTACCCTTTTGAGTTTCTTTAAATAATAAACAAATTTCCGTCATTTTTTTTCATCTCAGATCTTGAATTTTCTACCCACTCAAATCATCTTCTTACTAAGCTATTTTCTTCATTTTTAGATGTTGTTTTTGCTAAGACCCCTCCACTCCCTTCTCACAAAATATCATTTACTTTTTATATAAGTACATCTTTGAATTTCTTATGTGTTTCTTACTGCTATCCAATTTTTATTTTGTAACTAACTAAATATAATTTCTTTTTATATAGATCTGAAATGGATGATAACATGAGGGTTTAGGCGCGGTTATAAGAAATTGTGGCATTTGTAGACCTAGTGACATTGTAGCCCGTAATTTAGTATCTGAGTCTCTAAATTTGAAAATCATATGATCAATACTTTTGACAACATCAAATTTAAAGACTCAGACTGAATTAGGGGTTACAACGTTACTAGATCTATCAAGGCCACAATTTATTATAACCACTCCTAAACACTTATTGTTATCATCCATTTAAGATCCATATAATAATTATATCTAGTTAATTACAAAATCAAAATGGGATAGAATTAAGAAAATCTTAAGAAATTCAAAGATGTACGTAAAAAAAAAGTTAATGATATTTTGTGAGAGGAGAGTAGACGGGCCTTAGCTAAAACAACATCTAAAAATATAGAAAATAGCTTAGTAAGAAATAATTTTAGTGGGTGGAAATCAAGACCCTAAGTTGAAGAAAAATGACGAGAATTTGTTTCTTATATAGAGAAACTCAAAAATGTACCTGCCCATTCACATTTACATAGCATGTTATGCACAATAAATATTTTTTTTCTATTTTAATTTGAGTACGATTAACATATAATAGAGAATATAAAGATAACATCAAGTGATTTCGTATACCTTTTTGCTTAGGATTTTCTAAAGTTTAATCCCTTCTCTCCACCCCCACCCCCTCTATCACACCCCTTTTTTGACCAAGAAGATATTTATTTTGAAGTTTGAAAAAAGTTTTTATTATTAAACTGATAAAAAATAAAAATTTTATTTCAAAAAAGATTCATTTTACGATTAACTCAGAGTCTCCACTTGACATAAATCGGGTGTGTCATCTCACCTTTGAAAATCCTTTTTCAAAATGATTTGACTTTAAAACTGATCCGCGAACAGAGATTCCGGATAAGGAATTTTGTTGACCGAAAGGAAGGTGTTAGGCATCCCTCGGACCCATGGTTCGATCACGGTCACTTTATGAAGTATATCAGCTAGTATGAAACTTTACCAGATGTCTCGGGCCTTGATCACTAACCTCCTTTGCATACATAATACGTCAGGGTATTCCTCGATGAATAAGTACAAATGACATCAGGGCATTCCCCGACTAAATGATTACACTTTCAGTTTGCGATAAAGTAAAAAGAACCATTTACACTCACATTCAAACATTCAACAAAACACCATTCCTAAATTTGCCTACCCGAGCCTACTGGGTAGCCTACTGTTTGCCTATCAATTTCAATCCATCATGATGTTATTGCGTTTAACAACATCAACACTTATTCTGAATTAAATAATCTTCAATGAATCAAAATAACTAACCTTACTCTTCCATCAAAACCAACCCCATCCCGAATTCATTCTCAAAATAATTAATCAATTCTTAGACTACCAATCCATGTTTTCACATTCAAATCTAACATCAACCAACACACAACAAAGATTCAAACATGTCAAACAACAAATTATTCACATTCACGTAGAAATTAAAGGGAGAGAAGATAGAATTAGACCTCAATACCGCTTTCAAAATCGATGTAATATTCCGATTATCCCGGTAGAATCCGCGTCCAATAACCTCAACGGGTACCAATATCTCAACTGCGAGCCAACTCGATCATGAAAATCCCAAAGTATGAGTTGAACAGGAATCCAAAACGTACCCACGAGCACCCGGAACAGGAATCGTGATAAAACCCAAAACCGTATGAGAGAACTTCGCGGAAATCGAATCAAACAGGCCGAATTCGATGAGGAATTGGCTTTTGGTTCTTGTTTTCTGGCGACGAGAAACAGATTTAAGTCGGCGGTGACGAAAAGTGAATTTTTCCGGCGAGAAATTCGCCGTAAAAATCAACACTGGCTGGATTTCGTTCATCCTCCACGATTTCCCAATATTTCTTTTTTTTTTTCTCGAGTTTTGCTTCTCTCTCAAGCCACCATCCTCACCTTCTCTCTCCGTTCACCCTCACTGGTTTTCTCCGATTGGGTGTGTGATTTTGTGAATGGAATCCAGTGAATAATAAGAAAAATGGAGGTCCCTCTTCTGCGTTGCTATCTGTGAGTATGTATGTCTCGTGTGTGTGAATGTTGTGATCCGTGTGTTCATAGCTCTCTTTGAATTGAAAACAAAAATGGAGCTTCTCCTCAGGTGTGGAATCCGTGAGGTATAGATAATGAGAGTGAATATGTATGTATAGCGTGTCCAATGTGTATATAAATTGGGTGTGTGCAAAGAAGAAAAAGGAAAGGAAAATGGCGTCTTCAACAAAGGCCCTCTATTCTCTGTGTGTAGTATGTGTTCTCTTTGAGAGTGTGGTCAGGTGTACGTATGTATATCTGGAGATGAAGGAATCAATGTATATATGGAAAAATGGAGTGTGAGGATTCCACCGTGTGTTAGTGAATTGAATTCTAAAAATGGAAAGGTCCCCCCCTTCTCTGTATTGTTGTGTTAGTGTCCATCTGTATATCTCTTTTTTGTCTTTTCGTGAATTGGTTAAGAAAAGGGAATCCACGTGAGTGGGGGAAGCCTAGGGGTATTGGGGTAGGGGTGGTGAGGTGGGGGTAAGGGTAGGGGTATGTGAGGTGTAAAAATTAGTTAGGATAAGGGAATATTAAGGATTAGTGATTTAATTTGTTAGAATTTGTTTCCTTATGGGGAAAGTGTAGAATTGGTGAAGATACGTGGTAAAGTGAGCTAAAAATAAATAAATTGGGTTTTGAGAGGGACAAAATTAGGTATCTACACCATCTTGATCCCAAACCACACACATCCATACTAGAAATACTAATAAGTCTTACGGTCTAATAGTCAGATTTATATTAAAAATGGCATAATACATAAACATGCCCTTTGACTTGGCCTCTGATCACATCTATTACCTTCAATTTTGGGTGTCCAAAAGTAGACACTTAAACTTGTATAAAGTTGAACAAGTAGACACATATGTCCTATGTGGCGTTCTACGTGGCCAATTCTTGTCCTACATGGCGTCCTATGTGTATTTTGCCATATAGGACGTGTGTGTCTACTTATTTAACTTTATACAAGTCCCTACTTGTGTAAACCCAAAGTTTGAGGTCATAGATGTGATTTGAGGTCAAGTTAAAGGCATGATTATGTATTGTGCCTATTAAAAATTATATGTAGTTAGTTACAAAATGAAAATCGGATAGAAGTAAGAAAGAGTGAAGATATTCAAAGATGTTCTTGTAAAAAAAGTTAATGATATTTTGTGTGAGGGGAGTGGAAGGGCCTTAGTGAAAACAATATCAAAAATTGAAGAAAATAGCTTAGTAAGAAAATGAATTGAATGGGTGAAAAATGCAAGACCCTTCTTCACAAGGAAAGCTGAGGGTTTCCCAGGAAACCCAATGGTACTTCCTCTTGTCATTGTCCCATCCCCAGAAAAAATCTGCAGTGAGGCTTTGAATTTGTTTGAGGGTAGTTTTGGTAGGAGGGATAGTTGCCAGAGTGTGAATAGGAAGAGATTGTAAGACAGATTTAACAAGAGTAACTCTCCCACCTAAACATCTTGGATTGCCATCCCTTGATCTTAGAAATCAGTTTAGAGACCATTCCAGTGAAGTAGATGATCTTCTGAACTCCAATATATAGAGGGCAACCAAGATAAGTTAGAGGACTTTCTTTATAGCTGAAACCAGTAATGGTTTTGACTCTATCAATGATTTCTTGAGGAGTTTTAGTAGGGATATTGAAGTTTTGTCAGGGCAATGAAATTGGAATTCAAATGTCAGGGCTTAACAGCACCTTCAACAAAGAAATAGTGAACCGCCCTGATCAAGTCGTCAACAAAAATATTCCAATAGTGATAATAAAAAAGACCTGGGAATCAAAAAATTGAAAGGATAGGGGAGTCGCAGCCCCAACCAAAGGAGTGGTTATGTTCACTATGTCCTCCTTATTCCCGACATGCTATGGTGCCCCGGGGATATCTCACAAAGATTTTTGATCTGAACATTCGCATCTACTCTCTCTTAGAGGATGAACCACGCCTTCGCTATCGCAATAATATAGCGATTGAAGAGCTATGGCTCAGCTGCTTTGTGTATTACACTGTATTTCCTGAAGGTGGCATGCTGCAAGAGCGTAGGTGAGTGATAAGCATAGGAGGCATGCCCGAAGAGCAGCGGCAGCAGTGTGGTTCCTGTCGCGTCATTGAGATCTGTAGGTTGGCGGGTCACTCGCTTATCTAGAATGAGCTACTGAGTTAGAGTACAGGCGCGAAGACAAGGAGTTACTTTCTCAGTTAGGCGGGAAAGAGCGAAGCAAGGGCATAGCAGCTTTCACCAGGGAAAGTTCCTATTAGGAATGGCTTCCTTTCAGGTTGTGTTATTACAGACCAGACTGTTTTAACAGGGCAGGGAAGACGGATAACTAATCTTATACAATACAGCTATGATCGGGCAATAGCGCAGATAAGATCAGACTAAATGTGTGAAGGATATGGTTCTGGTTCTCTTCTGTCATGTTCCTTCAATCAAAGAAGAATCCATGCCTAGGGCTAGTGCCAATGCATAGTCAAAGTCTTCCCTGCATGCCCAACATCCACTACTTCTAGTCGAGTGCCTTGCGGCGCCTTTAACAATGATTGAAGGCGATACCGAATAGAATAACTCAAGGGCACTGGCTACTCCATCAACTCAATTTCGTTGGGTAAGTGAGGATGCCATTCATCATAGTTTGAACTTGAAATCTTTCATAGGCTTGTCTCGTTGATTGGCATTCCAATGAAGAAAAATAATGAGAATTTATTTATTATATAGAAAAACTCAAAGGCGTTCCTACCATGCTGCACATCCACATTCACTTATCATGTAATGCACATTAAATATTTCAGCAGCTAGCTTTCTATCGTCATTAGTCAAGTGCGCTAGTTCTTTCTATTTTTGGGTAAATACGATTGACATATATCGGAGAAGATAAAAAGGCATAATACATAAATATGATCCTAAACTTGACACCAAATTAATAATTGACCTTAAACTTTGACAGTGCATAAGTAGGCGCTTTAACTATACAAAACCTGAACAAACAAATACTTCAATCCTACGAGCCAAAATACATGTATACACTCAAAAACCACGCGCATCGGAGTTAGAAGTATAGGGTTTTTTTTGTTCAGCTTTTGTATAGTTAAAGGGCCTACTTATACACTGGCAAAGTTAAAGGCCATAGTTATAATGCATCTTTTTTTTTAGGTGGAAGCATCTGAGTGGATGACTAATTCACGCAGGCACAAGTTAGGTACACGCGTGTAAGTTGCAAAATCAGAGTGTTTATTTGTTCATGTTTTGTATAGTTAAAGGGGTTACTTGTGCACTGTCAAAGTTTAAGGTCAATGTTATAATTTGTTGTCAAGTTTAAGGTCATATTTATGTATTATTAGTATCAAGTAATTTTGTGTATCTTTTTGCTTAGGATTTTCAAAAGTGTAATCCCTTCCCCCCCTCCTCCCCCCCCCCCCCCCCCGCCCCAAACCCAACCACAAACATTCATATTCGGGATACTAATAAGTCTTAACATTGAATAGTCAGATCTAGATAAAAGATTATATCTAGTTATTTAGAAAAATAAAAATGGGATAGAAGTAAGAAAACCTTAAGAAATTCAAAGATGTACTTAAAAAAAAAAAAAACTAGTGATATTTTTAAGAGGGGAGTGGAGGGGCTTTAGCGAAAACATCTAAAAATGGAGAAAATAGCTTAGTAAGAAAATGATTTGAGTGGGTGAAAAATTAAAGATCCTAAAATGAAGAAAAATGATGAGAATTTATTTATTATATAGAGAAAATCAAAAGCACACCTACCATCCTGCACATCTACATTCACCTAGCATCTAGTGCACAATAAATATTGTTTTTCTATTTTAGTGTGAGTACGATTGGAATATACAGAAGAAGATAAAAACAGTATAAAAAATTTCATGTATCTATATAAGAAATTATTTCTAGTTAGTTGCAAAATGAAAATGGAATAGATGTAAGAAAACATTTAGAAATTCAAATATGTGCTTATAAAAAAAACTAATGATATTTTGTGAGAGGGGAGTGGAAGGGCCTTAGCGAAAATAGCAATATCTAAAAATGAAGAAAATAGCTTAGTAAGAAAATGATTTGAGTGGGTGAAAAATTCAAGATCCTGAGATTAAGAAAAATGACGAGAATTTGTTTATTATATTGAGAAACTCAAATGTGTACCTACACATCTTGCACATCCACATTCACCTAGCATCTAATGTACATTAAATATTTTCTTTCTATTTTAGGGTGAGTACGATTGATATATACTGAAGAAGATAAAAATAATATAAAGTAATTTCATGTACCGTTTTGCTTAGGATTTTCAAAAATTTAATCCCACCCCACCCCACCCTACCCACCCACCCAACCACACACATCCATACTCACGTTACTAATAAGTCTTAAGGTCCAATAGTACTCTATCTGTTATACATTAACCCCAAGATTAAAATGAGTATTAAAACAATAGATGATTTATGGTTGGTGGTAAATGGAAGGTACTTTGTTCTCAAGTAGCCTCCTTCCTAACAAGTTTGGCTTAAAGAATCAAAAATAAAATTATAACTCCAAAATATTTAAACCGATTAATTCAATATTGTTTGAATTAGTCTCACAGTCATATATAATATAATCATTCAGTGTCCTCCTTTATGCTTCCCTCAAAATTACTATCCCCTTGTTCGTCTCTTAATTCAATAGCTGTCATGCTAAGAATAAGGGGTTTTAAGAAGAATCCAAACTTTGTTTTAATTGGTTTTCAACTCTTTCATCTTCGCCATGATATGATATGTAAGAAAATAAAAAGATACACTAATTAAATGTATATAACATATTAGAAGTAAATAATTTTATAATCTTAAATATGCATGTCCAGTAATTCTTGTAAAAACATTTTATTAAAAGAAAAAGGACAACTCCAAATTTTAAAAAATTGAGAACTAGAAGTATCAATTTAAGTCGGTATTTGGTCATAGGTTTGATTTAAACTTTAAAAAAAAACATTGGAGTTAAAAAATGACATTTAAAATTTTAAATTGTATTTGAACATGTATTTCATTTGAATTTTTGTTGATCGAAAAAAAAAACAATGTGATTGACCCATTCTTTAAACCGTAGAAAAACTAACAAAAAAAATAAATTCCAATGAATAACTAAACAACATTTTTGTTAAAATGCAGCAAATACACCTCTCAAATCTCTTGCAAATTCTACATGATTGGAGTGTTGCTTGAGAAGATATAAAGAGAGCGGAAATTTTATTGAATAGAGTTAGTCACAATGAGATCATTAGATGAGATATTTATGGAATAACTCACATGACCTTCTAGAATCTTCCTAACTAACTCTCCAACAACTTGAGCTGCCACTAGCCAATAATTAACAACTAGGTTGTAACGCACCGCATTTTTGAGCTAGAAATTGAATCATCATTCTACATGTGTAATCTCTAATTCCATGGTTTATGTTTAGATTGATGCGTCATGATCTCTCGCCTAGTATATGAAGTTACTATGAGGTGAAAAATGTTCATAGAAATGGCCTAAAGCAAAGTTAAGCTAGGAATCTCTCATTCATCCAAAATTGGATATTAGATTATACAAGGGTCTACTTGGAACATGTATAACTTTTGATACACAGAGAATTTTGCAACTCAAGACCCACCAAATTGTAGATAATTTAAGTAGCTTTTCAACGATATCAATTTTGCCAAAATCCAATAACCGAGCGAAAAGTTATGACATTTTCTGTGTGAGGCAGTAAATCGACGCGATCATGACGCGTCGCGTTGAAACAAAACCAGACGTGAATCTAAGGTTGTTTTACGCATTATTTCAGTTTCTAATGGGTCTAGGGGTACTGTGGTCATTTTCCCTAACCAAAAATTCGTCTATAACATAGAATGTCTACCCCAAGAAGCCAAAATTGCTTATTTTCACTTTTCCTCTCAAAATAAAAAATCCTAACTCCTCCCCCAAAGATTCAAGAACTCATTCGCCAAAGATCATGAAGTCAAGCCTTTAAGTTTAAGATTTCCAAGAAACGGATCAAGATCTAGGTTCCATCCTTTAACTTAAGTAATCTAAGGTACGTGAGATTTTCCTAAATCTACTTGGGCATAAGAAAATTGTTCAACAATATTTAAGTATGGTTTAATCATGAATTTTGAAGGGGTTTTAAAATTTATAATACAATGGTGCTTTATGAATGTTTTAATGACACTATTGTTTTGGCCTTGAGGCCTTTTCCCCAAATTGAATTGTACTCGTACATATATGTTTTGAGAGTATGAATCATATATAATCCCTCTCTTGTTATGATATTCCTCATTTTTCATATGATATGGATTGTTTCGAATGTATCTTGAAAAAGCATTATATGAGTGTGTCTTGATTAATGTTATGACTTAAAAATGATTTTGAATTCAAAAGAGAGGGTTGCTCATGTTGATAAATGTTGAATATATATATATATATATATATATATAATGAAAGAGTTGCATGATTTTTTTAAAAAAAAAACCATGACCACCACATGTCTAATGAAAGAATGAGAATCTTTGCATAGTTTTGACTTGTATTTCTAAACATGAAATCTCTTATACTACTTGCATGTTTGGGTGGTCTGAATTGTGTTTTAATGAAAGAATCATGCATGATACATTATGGCTCAGAAATATGACTTGCAAGTCTTGGTGTGACGACACCAACTTAGATAATTCCATGGTAATTTAGAACAGAACAGAAAGCATGATTACAATCAGATTTTGAAACTTAGAATGATGCATGTTTAGAAATGGTTAAAATTGGGCATAAAGAGATGTTAGATGGTTCTCCGAAGAAGGCACGAGTTCAGATAACTTATTTGCCAAAATCGAGTTTGGCCGATACGGGTTATTACATCCTCTAGAGGGATTTTATGCTGGCCTAGTGCCCTATGGCGTATCAGACTCAAACACTCCAACCCTTGCAGCAAACTCGAGTTGGGGGATTTCCTGCCGAGTCAATGGTGGATTCCATACAGCCCGTGGAATATCAAACTTATAGAGGCGTGCCACCTAACTCAAAAGTAATACAAAGATTAGAAACTGTATTAACAAGAATGTTTTTTGATTATCAAAGAAGTGCCCATGTGTTTTGAACCATATCATGCATGATGTTTTACGACCTTCTCAAACCAACTATCTTATTTATATAAAAGCATTATTTTGGATTGCTCTGCGTACCAGTACATCTGTATTGACCCTCCTATATTTTAGGATTTTGAGACATAGTCCTGGGGTCCCGTTAAGCAGTAGATTGATTTGTTAGAAGTTGTTGTTGGTGATCCTTCTCTAATTTGAAAGGCCGGATTTTTAGATTTTATTGTTTCTTTCTTTTATGGTCTACAGGGGGCTTTGTCCCAGTTTTGTTTCAGACTTAAGATAGTTATTGTAATGTTAGAGATTTTGCAGACGGTTGTCACATGTTTAGAATATTTAGAATTTCCATTTTTAAATTGTTCAAGCTTATGAGATTGACCATGGTTCCGTCTTGTATTATTTTCCACAAATTTTCTTATATTATATGAATATTATGCATGATTATTAGATTTAGAAGAGCGCTCTGGCCTTCACAATTTTGGGAAGCTCGTTACGGCTAGAGCCCTAATTCGGATCGTGACAAACTTGGTATTAGAGCATTATTCATGGTCCCAGGGTGTCTGTGAAATTATGTCTAATAGAGTCTTGATTATGGGTGTGTTGTGCACCATACTTATAATCAGGAGGCTACCGGGAATTTAGGAGTTGTTTCCCATTCTTTCATACTCTAGTTCATGCTATAGAGTCGTCCATAAGAAATTTATCCAATTTTATTCCTCATTCCAATTTCATAGGTCATGCCTCATTATCGATGGGATACAATTCTAAAAGTCTAGCTCCTCCAGCGTTGTGGTTCTCTCAGATTGAGTTGTCCAAAATGTTATGGATTTTGCACAAGGACTTGAGAGGAGTCCATGAGTGCTTTAAAGTGTGTTTATTTAAGCATATACCCCTATCTGCATTAGTCATGCGGTTAACTCTGAGATGTAGAGTGTATCCAATCCCCTGTAATAAAATTCTTGTTAGGGATGTCATGTATAAGAGTAATGATGTGTAGTAGAATATTGAAACTATATTTCCACCCTAGTAGTAGTGTATGTTAAAGTGTCCTGGCCTATTAGTAGTGAGATGGCCCAGAAGTTGGTGACATATAGTCACAAAGTTAGCAGTCAGTAAGGGTGACATTTGTGTAAATAAATAGTTTTAGTCATATATTTGTGGATTGAGGAGTGGGTTGCAATTATATAGTGATAAACTAATATGGTATAATGATAGACTAATATGCGGCAATAATTGTAGACTGTATGGTAGTCTGTGAAAAAGATACAGGATATGATTATTATTTATTTAGAATAGGGAAGGATCACAGAATGGATGGTCATTATGGTTGTAAAAATCATCTATAGGCTGTGAATGGAAAGGGGTAGATTAGTTAATAAGCTGTAAGTAGAGACTCATTAGTGTTTATTAAATTTTGAAGATCATTGTGATGTACGATTAGGTAAGTAAGTATGATGTGAGAAATTGGAATATGTTAATAAGATTCAAATAGGTTATATTGTAAGATTAAAATCGACTAATTCAATAATGTGACTTTAACCCCCCCCCCCCCCCCCCCCCTTGATGGTCCTTTTCTTTAAGTAGTAGTAAACTAGCACTATGTGAGAATGTAGGTAGTGGAATTTGAGGTGTAGTAGTAATGTCATGGAGGGGGTGTGATGGTAGGTAGTAGCTAGGCGAAATGTAGTATTATGGGTTGGTTTCCCAATTTGATGGACTAGTATAGCATGTGGCATGCTTCTTTGGTGGTACATGATTGATGCAAGACTATAGACTTGAACTTGAGGTGTGAAGTGTGGTGGCAAGAATAATAGCTTAAGATTAATGATGCATGTTTTGTGGAGTAATTAGCAGGCTTGATGCGATGTGCGAAATAGCCTAGGTTGATGATTTATAAAATTTTAAGTGATAATCGTGAGGTATATGTATACATGAGAACTAGCGTTAAAATAATAAATTATGGTTAAATTGTTAAGGGGATAAGAACGCGAGTATATATGAATAAGTTGACCTCAGGTGAGAAAGTTTTATGTGTATAAGTGTTTTGTGTACCTAGATTTAGTTCTTGAATTTTGTAGTATAGAGAAATCTGGGAAGTTGTTGTATGGTACTCTTTAGAGTTGAATTGAGGAAAATTAGGTAGGCAATGTGAGCCTTGGGTAAGGTTTTACAAATTTTTGTTAAGTTGCAAGTTGTATGATTTTAGGGGTAATGCAAGTATTCTAAGGAATTGAAGATAGAGTTTTAAGTATTTAGAAGCATGGATGTCTATGCCCATGAAAATGTTAGTCGTAAGTTGATGACTTTGGGGATTATGAGAAATTACAACTAGTGTCCCTGGAGGGGGTGTCTTAGAAAGGATTTTGTATCTTTATATTTTTATTAAGAAGAGTTTGTGTTCATATGTATATTGATACTCCACTTTGTGATAGGGAGTGTGGATGCGTACACTCATGAGAGTGGGAATTGTAGAGTGATGGCTATAGAGGTTAGCAAAAGTTAAGAGTAGCATTTTTTTCGAAAAGCAAGGCCTTTTGAGTGTAGTTCATCAGGGAGAGTTTAGAGTTGAAGTTTATGGTGATGTCTCGTTTGCGTTGAGGTTGTGGCTACAGATTTTGATGTGAGGTTATGTCTACAAGTCTAGGGGTATGACTTTGATCTAAGGGGGAGATGGGGAGTTAAGTGAGTTCCCGAATATTCTCAGTGTGGTAAGTTGCGGGAAGGAACTATGATGAACCTAATTCTACTCAAGCATAATCCTCCTACTTCAATTTAGGAGATATCCTGCTAATGTCTTACATCATCTATTCAATTCATGCCTATGGTTCGAGCTCCTTATGGACTTTGGTTTATGACCTAACCTCCAAACTAGAAGCAATTATGTCTCTCAGTAATCCAGTCTTTCATGTATTCAGGCCATATGTTATGTTCTTTGTGGTCCATGAAAATATATGTCTCTCTGCATGCTAGGTCCTAAGAAAATATGTTTCTGTATGTCACCGATTCATCCTATGTCGGGTTTAGCCATAGTGTTAAAGTTTATGCAAACTTATGAAAAAATCCCAGTTCCTTAAACGAGGAGTAATCGCTTCAAGGGAAAATCTTTGTCTTAGTTGTAATATAACACCCCATAGTATTCTCTACTTATACCACTCTTGGTTGCATGTATGGAGAGCTGGAATTTTTTCTAAGCATTAGAAGACTTCGCCATATTTTGAGCTTTTAACTTTCATGATTTTCAAATTGATCTTTCTGGACCCGAGCAATAGATTTTTGAGTTGATTCATGTTAAGGAGCGTAAAGGGGTTGTTCCGAGAAAGTTGTGGATTCTTCGGACCATGTTTGAGATGTGTTGAGTGAGCAAACTAGTGGATCGATGCGATATCGATGCGCCGCATCAGTAATCGCATTGACCAAACCAATGTCTCGACGCGATCTCGACATGTCGTATCGCTAAATGTGTCGGGTGCCCAGTTTATCTTACTGATTTCTGAGTCTAGGAGGGTAATTCAGTCTCTTTCCCTCATTTTATCTTGATATGTATAGCAATGTTTCTCACTGTTGTCTATCCTAAGATTTCATGCAGTATTGTGTCTTCCGAATGGCTCTTTACTTATAATCCAGAGACTTGTTATATGAAGCACTTCTTGTTTATTCTATTGTATATTCATTTCATGTTCCTCCTTGAGTAGTGCAATAAGTATAAGTTATGGTCTAATAGTGTTACTTCCATTGATGACATTTATGCTCAGGTCCCTTAATGACCCTCTATATGATAGTATGATGTTGGATGTGGAAGCGTGCTGATGTGTTAGATAGGGGAGTAGATGTTCTTGAAAGTGAAAAAAAATTGATGTGAATTCTCGTGCTAAGGTTTTAAGTGAAAGGGAAAGGAAGGAGATGAACTTTTTTTGTGTGAAATAGCTAAGAAGGGGATGGACTTTTATTATAATAAATAGTTGGGAATGAGATATATGGTGAAAATCTTTGTGAATGGAATAGAATTTAATGGTCTTAGTGGGGGGAATTCATGAAGTGGGTGTAGTAATGATAGGCTTGAATGTTGTGATTGATGAAAACTCAACCCAAGTACTATGTGGTTAGTATTCCTTGAATTAAAACCCGAGAGTGTTTGACGATAGTGATGAGGTGAGGTAATGTTCTTAATGGGGTGTAAAGTATAGGGTCCTATAGTTTAAGTTATCACTTTTTAACTCCGAGTTAGGCTTCAACATAGTAGTACTAAGTAGTAGGACTCAAATTATTGTGTCTAGATGGGTGATTGGAGAATTGTAAGTTGGCCAGTGTGAAGTATGCTATTTATTGTTTGGGGTGTAGGCGATTAGTTCCTTTAAGTTTAAGTTTATTCGGCGGTACTTTGTAAGGTAGAGAATGCTTCTAATCCTATCTTCCGCGAAATATTATTTCAGTATTAGTACCAATATCAATCAATCTATGATCATCAAATAAACCCCTGCCTTGGGTTGTGATGATTATGATTCATATAACTGATGTGCAAGATCATCCCTATGTAAAGTCTCATTATCCCATGTTTCATGCTTTCACGTTTCACTCAGGGTTACCAAGAAAATCGTTTGATGCCTTTGTATGTTTTGTTGAGTAAAATTATTCAATGCGAGATTAAGTTCTTTATTCTACACTTTTAGATCCTCAAAAGTCCCTACCTATCATTTGGGGACGAATGATCCTAAGGGGGAGATAATGTAATGCCCCGCATTTTTGAGCTAGAAATTGAATCATCTTTCTACATGTGTAAGCACTAATTCCATGGTTTATGTTTAGATTCATGTGTCATGATCTCTCACCTAGTAGATAAAGTGACTATGAGGTGAAAAATGTTCATAGAAATGGCCTAAAGCAAAGTTAAGCTAAGAATCTCTCATTCATCCAAAATTGGATATTAGATTCTACAATGGTCTACTTGGAACGTGTATAACTTTTGATACACATATAATTTTGCAGCTCAAGACACACCCAATTGTAGATAATTTAAGTAGCTTTCCAACGATACCAATTTTGTCAAAATCCGATAACCGAGCAAAAACTTATGGCATTTTCCGTGTGAGGCAGTAAGCTGACGCAATCATGATGCGTCACGTCGAGAATGCGTCGACACGAAACCAGAAGCGAATCTAAGGCTGTTTTATGCATTTTTTTAGTTTTTAATGTGTCTAGGGGCACCGTCGTCATTTTCCCTCATCCAAAATCCATCTATAACAGAGAATCTCTACACCAAGAAGCCAAAATTGCTTATTTTCACTTTTCCTCTCAAAATAAAAAACCCTAACTCCTCCCCCAAAGATTCAAGAACTCATTCCCCAAAGATCAAGAAGTCAAGCCTTAAAGTTCAAGATTTTCAAGAAACGGATCAAGATCTAGGTTCCATCCTTCAACCTAAGTAATCTAAGGTACGTGGGGTTTTCCTAAAACTACTTGGGCATAAGAAAATTGTTCAACAATATTTAAATATGGTGAAATCATGAATTTCGAAGGGGTTTTAGAATTTATATTACAATATTGCTTTATGAATGTTTTAATGGCACTATTGTTTTGGCCTTGAGGCCTTTTTGTCAAATTAAATTGTACTCGTATATATATATATGTATGAAAATTGGGTTTGAATATTTAATTGAGAGCATGAATCATATAGAATCCCTATCTTGTTATGATTTTTCCTATTTTTCATATGATATGGATTGTTTCGAGTGCATCTTGAAAAGTATGATACGAATGTCTTGATTAATGTTATTACTTGAATATGATTTTCAATTCAAAAGAGAGGGTTGTTCATGTTGATAAATGTTGAAAATATATATAATGAAAGAGTTGCATGGTTTGTCAAAAAAAAATACATGACCACCACATGTTTGATGAAAGAATGAGAATCTTTGCATAGTTTTGACTTGTGTTTCGGAACATGAAATCTCTTGTACTACTTGCATGTTTGTGTGGTCTGAATTGTGTTTTAATGAAAGAATCATGCATGATACATTATAGCTCAGAAATATGACTTGCAAGTCTTGGTGTGACGACACCAACTCAGATAATTCCATGGTAATTCAGAACAGAACAGAACAGAATGCATGTTTGCAATCAGATTTCAGATTTTGAAACTTAGAATGATGCATGTTTAAAAATGGTTAAAATTGTACATAAAGAGACGTTAGGTGGTTCCCTGAAGAAGGCACGAGTTCTGATAACTCATTTCCCAAAACCTTATTTTGTCGATACGGGTTATTACATCCCCTAGAGGGATTTTACGCTGGCTTAGTGCAATGTGGCGTATCAGACTCAGACACTCCAACCCTTGTGGAAAACTCAGGTTGAGGGCTTCCCCGCCAAGTCAATGGCGAATTCCATATAGCCCGTGGAATATTAGACTATTAGGGGCATGCCACCTAACTCAGAAGTAACACAAAGATCAGAAACTGCATTGAAAAGAATGTTTTATGATTATCAAAGAAGTGCCCCATGTGTTTTGAACCATATCATGCATGATGTTTTACGACCTGCTCTCAACTATCTTATTTATTCAAAAGCATTATTTTGGATTGCTCAACGTACCAGTACATCTGTATTGACCACCTATATTTCAAGATTTTGAGACATGGTCCTGGGTCCTGTTAAGCAGTAGATTGACTTGTCAGAAGTTGCAGTTAGTGAGCCTTCTCTAATTTGGATGGCCAAATTTTCAGATTTCATTGTTTCTTTCTTTTATGGTCTACTGGGGCCTTGTCCCAATTTTTTTTTAGACTTAAGATGGTTATTGTAATGTTAGAGATTTCGCAAACGGTTGTCACAAGTTTAGAATATTCAGAATTTCCCTTTTTAAATTGTTCAAGTTTATGTGATTGACCATGGTTCCATCTTGTATTGTTTTCCATGAATTTTCTTATATTACATGAATATTATGCATGATTACCAGATTGAGAAGGGGGCCCGAGCCTTTATGGTTCAGGATGCTCATTACGCTTAGGGCCCCGGCTCGGGTTTGACATAGCTACTTTCGACTAACTTAATATTATAGGCAATAGAACATTAAAATGCATATTTGATCATTGTAACAGTGCAACTAGCTAACTCTTTGCATCTTAACACGCCCCCTCAAGTTGTAGGGTGCAAAATGTTAAGCACACCAAGCATGCCTAGGAGGTGTAGGTATTGGTATTGACTCAGACTTTTAGTAAGAATATCTGCAATTTGGTGATTTGTTGGAACATAAATAGGCTACACTAGCCCTTGTTTGATCTTGTATCTAATGAAGTGGCAATCGATCTCAATATAATTTGTCCTATCAAGATAAATGGGATTAGCTGCAAGCTGAATAGTTGACTTGCTATCACTAAATACTGTAATTGGTTTTTTGATAGGCACTACCAATTCTGAAAATAAACCTTCCAACCAAATGATTTCTGCCAAGGCTAAAGCCATGATTCTGTATTTTACTTTAGTTGAACTCCTGGAGATAGTCTGTTGCTTCTTTGATTTCCAGGATATTAATGAGTCACCAAAATAAACCACATAACTAATAATGGACCTCTTTGTGTTAGGATAAGCAGCCCAATAAGAATCACACCAACATATCAACTCTACAGCAGGTTGAACTTTGAGCCAGATACCTTGACCTATAGTTCCTTTTAAGCATCTTACTATCTTGTTTGATGTTTCCATATGTGATCTCTTAGAATGTTGCATGAACTGACTCAGAGTTTGTACAACATAACTAATATCTAGTTATAGTTGCATACATCAGTTTCCAAATCAACCTTTTGTAAGAAGTGACATCCTTGAGAATAATGCCTCCAGTAACACTTGCTGCCTTGTCCACCTTAATTGAGGTCAACTTAGCATTAGTTTCCAGTGGGGTAGGGCTGGCTTTGCACCAACAAGACCTGTGCTTGCAATAAGCTCCAATATATACTTTCTTTGGTTCAAGATTACACCATATTAGGATCTTAACACTTCAATGCCTAGAAAATACTTGAGCTCCCTAAATCCTTGAGTTTGAATTGCTAATGTATTATTTTCTTTGCATCATTGATCATATCAACATTGTCACCAATAATGATAAGGTCATCCACATATACTAGTATCATAAGAATCCCCTTATCCCTTTTTATGGTGAAAAGTGAGTAATCATAAGAACTCTGAGTGAAGCCTGCATGAAGCAGGGTTGCAGTAAGCTTGATGTTCTATTCTCTTAAGGCTTTCTTAAGTCCATACAATGACTTAATTAATTTGCATACCTTGTGTTGTCCAACTACCTTGAAACCATCTGGCATCTTGATGTAGATTTCTTCATTTAAAGCATCCTGTAGAAATGCATTATAGACATCTATCTGATATATGTACCACCCCTTGGAGACTGCCAATGCAATGACATACCTAACAGTAGTCATCTTAGCAACTGGAGAAAAAGTATCAAGGTAATCCAATCCCTCTTGTTGACTATACCTCTTAGTCACCAACCTTGCCTTTAACCTTTCAAATTCACCATTAGCCTTGTATTTAATTTTATACACCCATCTTGATTCTACGATATTTTTTTCTTAAGGTACATCAACAACTTCCTAAGTATGGTTATCTTTAAGAGCCTTGATTTCTTGCTTCATAGCTTCAATCTATCTCTCATCTTGAACAGCTTGAGTGTAAGACTGAGGTTCAACTAAGGCTAAAAAGATAGATACAAAACATTGATAACTAGGAGTGGTACTAGCATATGACAAGTAGTTTGCCAGGGGGTATCTAGTTCCCTTCCTTGTTCCTAGTGAGGTATAATCCATCATCCAAGTAGGTTGCTTACATACTCTACATGATCTCCTATGAGCCACTTCTATAGGTAATGAGAATGATGCACAAACATCTAATGAAGTAGGAAGATCCTCCACTGACATACTAGTTGTAGCCTCTGCAGGAGGCTCACTAATATCTGGTGGCTCAGAAACTAGATCAAAAAAATTTGATGTTTCTAAGGGATCTGCATATACATCTATATGTAAATCAGTAATAACACTTGGCTTGAGATAATCAGTAGGTGAGTCTGAATTTATTCTGTCTTAAAAAGGAAAAGAGTCTTCTTGGAACACAACATCCCTAGTGATATCTTGTTACTAAGCACATCCATCAGCAAATATCTCTTTTGAGAGGATGAATATCCCATCAGTACTGAAGTCCTTGCTCTGTCTAAAAATTTATCACCTTTTGGGACCATTGAAGCATAACACTTGCAACCAATAACCCTCAAGTGTGTCAAAGATGGAACCTTACTAAACATTACTTCACAAGGACTCTTACCACAAATAGGTAAAGAAGGTAATCTATTAATGAGATATACTCCAGCTTTCACATTTAATCCCCAGTATCTAATAGGAATTTGAGATTGAAATCTAATTGCTTTTGCTACATTTAATATTTTCCTATGTTTCCTTTCAAATACTTTGATGTAGTATTCCTAGATACTGAAACAAGCCATTACACTGAGAATTAAGAAATTCCCTTCTATTATCTGATCTATGAACTTTTATCTGAGCACCAAATTGGTTCTGAGTCACAATCAAGAAGTTTTTAATAGCTCATTCAGACTTTAATTGAAACAAATGAATCCAAGTATATTTGTTATGATCATCTATAACAGTTAATAAGTAGTATTTCTTATCAAAAGTTGGAACTTTATGAGGTCCCCAAAGGTCCATATGGACAACATCAAAACACTTTGTGTCTCTAGAATCACTGTTAGGAAATGCTAGTCTAGTTGTTTTAGCTAATAGACATACATGACTTGCAGTTGTCTTTTGATTATCATTACCTTCCAATCTACATACATTTTTTAGGATGTACAATCCTCTCTTCTCCTTACCAATTCCATTTACCTTGCCACTGTGATAGTCCTAAAATATGCAAAAATCAAGATAGAATGAAACAAAACATGAAAGTTGTTTAGTCATCTTGGTTACTGACAACAAGTTAAGCTTGAAGTCAGGGAAAAATCACACATCTCTCACAAATTCATCCCTAAGTACTTGTGCTTCCCCTGTGATATATCTGGCTTAGCTCTAGCAAGTAGATTCACATTATCTCTCTATATATGTACTATTTTGTGGCAATATAAAAACATGTGTTTATGTGATGCAACATGGTGTGTTGCACCAGAGTCTACTACCCACTCATGTGAATTAACATATGATGATAAGCAAGTAACTATACCTGACATATCAGCTTGCTTAGAATTTAGTGTATCTTTGTTTAGTAATGCTATTATCTTTTTGTATTTCTCCTATGAGAAACCATGTCCCTTGGCTATCACAACACTATTAATGTCTTTACTTCCTTGGCTATTTAATTGAGCTCCTAAACTTGATTCTTCATTTGACTGATTTCCAGTGATATTGTGAGTTGAAAAACAATTTGTAGGCTGACCTATAATTTGATGTCCACCATACCTTCCATGAGCTTGATTGATATGAAAGGATTGATATGGCCCTCTAAAGTTACCATTGAAATTTCCATTATTTTTATACTTCCAATCAAAGGGATACCCTATCAACTTATAATAGGTTTCTCTTGTGTGTCCAGTGAGATTGCAATAGTCACACTTCTTCCCCTTGAAACCTCGACTTCCATAACCAGTAACTAAAATACAAGTAGGCTTTTGAATCTCATATTCCACTATCATTGCATATGCTTGGTTTAAGGTAGGTGTAACTCCCTTCATTAAGATCTATATCTTGGTCCGATCATAGGAATCATTTAGTCTACTTAGGAACTGGATTAATTTTAATTAGTATAGGTGATCTGCATACTCTTTAGACTTGATTAAATTACATGATGGAGCTAGAACTACAACATCATACTCACTCCATAAGTTATTCAACTTAGTAAAATATCTAGAAACTGAATTAGTTCTTTGATGAAGGTGGTTGATCTCTTTGTACAACTGGTAAAGCCTCATACGGTTCACTTTATCAAACCTTTCCTTGAGATCATCCCACACTTCAGATGCATTTGTTGCATACACAATACCACTCGACAATTTAGCACTGACTGAACTCATCAACCATGATAACCCTACTGCACTACTGGTCTCCCACTGCTCATGTAATTCCTCTCTATATGTATCTTTGCTACATGCTCCATTCATAATCCATACTTTCTCTTTCCCAACAATGCAATCTTCATTGATTTGCTCCAGATTCCATAGTTCTCCTGGCCTACCAATTTAATTGGGATCAACACAGCTCCAGCCACATCTAAAGCTCCTAAGAACAGAGGATCACTAGGATCAATCTTTGGTGCCATTGTTGCTTCTCACAAAATGTCTTAGAGTACCTTGAAATATCAACTTCTCAAGGCAAAAAATCTACTAAATCCTTTTGGATTTAACGCAGGAACTCAAACAAAGGAGAAAATAACTCAAAATTTACAGCTTCTTAAGAAAGAACTGTAAGCTCTCTCTTCAACTCACTAAACAACAACTAAAAAAACTATAACAATGGAATATCAATACGATCAATACCTTCCTCCCAATCTTCATGTTCGTCACTCTGATACCATGTTAAAATGCAGTAAATACACCTCTCAAATCTCACACAAATTCTACATGATTGGAGTATTGCTTGAGATGATATAAAGAAAGTGGAAATTTTATTGAATAGAGTTAGTTACAATGAGATCATTAGATGAGATATTTATAGACTCACTCACGTGATCCTCACATGACCTTCTAGAATATTCCTAACTAACTCTCCAACAACTTGAGCTAACTCTCTAACAACTTGAGATGCCACTAGCCATTAATTAACAACTAGCTACTTTCGCCTAACTGACTGTTATAGGCAATAGAACAGTAAAATGCTTATTTGATCAATCTAACAGTGCAACAAGCTAACTCTTTGTATCTTAACAATTTTAAAATATATTTTTGAGTAAAGCATCTAGTACCCCTAAACTATGATCAAATTTGCTACAACACATTTCAACTTCACAAGGATCCTATTACCTCCTAACTCAATTTTAGTGTATTTTTATTACTTTTTTTAGCTGATGTGACACCTTTTTAGCTGACATGACACCTTTGATGCGGGCCCCATTTTTATGTAATAAAGGAGTCATGTCAGCACAAAGGGGTGACAAAAATATGCTAAAATTGAATTCGGGGATAATAGAACCCATTTGAAGTTTGAGTGTGTCGTAGCAACTTTGACCATAATTCGAGGGGGGATGGGATGCTTATCTCTATCTTTTTTCGAAAAATGGATATCCTAAGTACTCTCTATTTCGATTTATGTAATGTAAATCTCTTTATGCTCGATTTCAATCAAATACCACTTTGCTCTTTATTTTACATTATATATATCTTCCACCTTATTTCTTAAACTTCATAGAATGTTAAATTAAGACATATAAAATTGGGAGAAGGAACTAGTGGTTAATTTAGAGAGTCATCTACCTTTTTACAAAGTAAAATCAAAGCTATGGTGTTTACAATGCTATGCCTCCAACACTCTAGTTGGTTTTATTAAGAAAAGAAAAAACTACTGTACTTAACACAAAATTCTGCCCATTTATGCTCCAATTATTTCTCTCACTACATTCCAATAAAATCAAGAAAAGGTAACATGATAAACATGCTGTCTCTCTACATTATGAAATAAATTATTTTAACAAGTTATATCACCTAACAAATTTGAGCCTAAATTCTTGTAAGTCACCACTAATACTACTTATCTTGATCATATATTTAGCAAATATTTTTAGAAAAAGTATAGAGAAAACCATCTGTGGGTTTGATTCATTACATCATCTTGAATAAAAATCATGCTTAGGACAACGTATAGTGAGTTTAATCCTTAAAGAGTATAGTAAACATAACATTTGTCATAAGTATCCAGTTTAAAAATATTTATACATTATGATTACGTCAATTACAAGGTAAATCCCAATGATAACATTACTAATTTGTAATCTGTGAAAAGTTGTAGCTAACCCACTACCACAGATCATAGTTATACAACACTGATAGCGAAAAAAAAATTACACTGTCAGTACATATAACTTAAAAGTAAAACATTGTCATGCATCATGCTTCCTCAATGGCAACGCGCATATGGTTATCTGACGCTTCTTCTTTTATTACTTTTCTCTTCTTCAGCTATCTGATTTAATTTTAGGCAGTGCAATAGTGTTTAGAAACACAAAACGTATGCAGAAATCACATTAAAAATGATACTAATACGATGTACCCTTTTTTTCATGTGTTGCAAGACGTCAAGAATTTCGGAAAATTCAGGTCTTACGCAGGGGTCTTGCTGCCTCCATTTCTCGAGCAATTCTACCAGCGCTGGATGAGTGTTCATGGGAATTGTTGGCCTTAGACCCTATAGTTTTTTGTTAACATATAAATTCAACTAATGTGCATTGATATTTATTGATTGTTATGAAGTGTACTATATGTAGTTTTCTTTTGAAAGTAAAAAAGTACTGTTTTTTACTGCTTAAATTTTCTACAGATTTTGACAACCTCAATGTCCCTGTGCAACCATATATAGTGCACGAGTTATCAAGTACAGGTAAGGTTTGTATACACTCTACGACCCTCCCAGACCCTTCTTTACCAGACCACTAGGTATGTTGTTGTTGTTGAGTTATCAAGTAGAATAGTTGAAAATTGAAGAGGGTGAGATATGTTTGTAGATTGAGAAATATATACCTTCTGGACAACAGTGATTTCAGCTTGTAATGGGGCCAAGAACTCGTAAGGAAGATGATATGTTAACATCGACAAAAACGATTATTGACACTGAAAATTTATAAATCCAAGAAAATGCTGATGAGGAAACAAAAATGACATAAATTAGTTAGAGTACTAGGTTACAGGGTGAAATAATGATCTTAGGCAACATGAAAATGCTAGTAAGATACACATGAAAGTATTTTCCACAAATATATATCAGTGTTCTTTATCTTCCCTATGAATTTATGAATGATTGAGATGGAAAAATCAAGACATAACATTATCTTTCCTGTTAACAGCTCCCACAGTACAATTCCAAAACTGAAAACACCGGCTTTTCGATCATAGGGTCTATGTCCAATAAACTTTTAAATTATTATCAAACAAAAGAAATAGAAGTCAGGACTCAGGAGGTGTGAACTCCTTGAGACTAATGTTATGTTATGAAAGCAATATAACCATTTCTTCCTCCGTTTCAGTTTGTTTATCTGGTTTTGAATTGGCACGGAGTTTAAAATAGTAAAGAAGACTTTTAAATCTTGTAGTCTTAAATTAAAGATATGTTGAACATGGGAATAGCTAGTTAATTGCAATTTGATCAAATTCATGACTGTCACAACGCAAAAACAATTAAGCAGAGAAAAATGATTGCTAGAGAAGAATGAAAGAGAGTCGATGTAACGCCCGTAGCACTCTCGCATTAATATCTCGCTTGGTAGCATGCTTAAAGAGTTAACTATCTGAAAATTTTTGAAATGTAGAAACGTCTTAGCTTTATTTTTAAGCTCTTAAACACTATTGATTTCTCGATCGATCTTTTTGACCTCGAGATGTGGGTTTTTAAGTTGATTCATGTGCAGGAGGGTAAAGGGGTTATCCCGGGAAACTTTTGGATCTTTCGGAAAGCGTTTGAGATGCGTTTGGGTGAGCAAACCAGTGGCTCGATGCGATATCGATGAGACCTCGACGCATCGCATCGGGTAGCGCGTCGGGTGCCCAGTTCGGATTTTCTTTTAAATTTCAGGCCAGGAGGGGTTATTTTAGTCTATTTCGGTCATCTTAACTTCATCATAAAATGAAATTAAAGCATGACTTGGGCTAAATACATCATAAACTACTCATATCCTCTCAAATCAAAACCTTAATCCTTTCTCCAAAGATCAAGAGTTCATCCTTAAGATCAAGAATTCCAAGAACTTGATCAAGATTCGGGTTCCACTCTCCATACTAAGAAATCTAAAGTACGTGGGGTTTTTCTAAACTACATGGGCATGATGAAATTGTTTTAATAACATTTACATGTTGAGAAATCATGAATTTACAAAAGGGTATTGAAGTTTCAACCACAATTATGCATTTTGAATTTTCATGGTAATAAAGTTTTGGTCTTGAGGCCTTCCCCCTTACATTCGATTATCGTTTATATATATATATATATATATATATATATATATTGTTTGACATCTCGAAACTTGAATTGAGAGCATGAACATTCATAATCCCTCTCGTGTTATAAATTGCCCTGTGTTCATATATAATGAATTGTTTTAACTTCATATTGAGAATTATGTACAAATGTCTTTACTATTGTTTAAGACTTGGTTTTGATTATGAATTGTTGAGAGAGGGTTTTATCCTCTTAAACTGTTTGAATGATATGGTGATCCAATCTTTGTGTTTTGAATGAAGATACTATCCCTTGATATTTTATGGCTTAGAGATACGACTTGCAAGTCATTGGTATGATGATACCATTTAAATGAATACCATAAGAGAGTAAGAGTTTCAGATTCTGATTTCAGAGAATACATGTCTTAAAGAGCCAAAAATGGGCTTAAAAAGAGTTAGGTGGTTGCTCGAAGAAGGCTTGAGTTAAGATAAATCCTATCCCAAAACCGTGTTTTGCCAATACGGGTTTATTATGTCCCCAAGATGGACCGTACGTTGGCATAGTGCCCTTCGACATATTAGAGATAGAGACTCCAACTCTTGCTGGAAATTTGGGTCGGGGGCTTGGCTGTCGAGTTAAGGGCAGATTCCATATAGCCCGTGGGATTGTAGAGTTGTAGGATATACCACCTAGCTTAGAAGTAAGATAAAGAGTGAGTCATGGATTTCATATTATTGTTCAAAGTCTTCTAAATATGCCCATGTATTTTTTCGTATATCATATAGTAATTGTTTACAAACTTCTCTCACCTATGTTGTATAAAAATAATTTATTTTTGGACTGCTCTGCATACCAGTATATTTGTATTGACCCCCTATGTTTTTATTTTCTGAGGCTCAGTATAGGGGTCCTGCCAAATCGTAGAATCTTCAAACCGAAGTGTCCAGTTGGTGAGCCTTCTTTATTTTGGAAGGCGGTTGCTAGAGTATTATTTTGCATTTTAGTTTTTGGGTCCGACTGGGGGCCTTGTCCCAGTTTTAGACAAGTCATTATATTCTGATGTATTAGAGATTTTGCAGACTAAGATGGATGTTGTCTAGACACCTATTGATTTCATTTCGTGTTGTTAAATTGAACTCAGAGTATGACCATAATTTTGTTTGTTTATTTCCACATTTCTCTTATATTATTGTGAATATTGTGCATGATTACCAGATATAGAAGGGCACCCAGGCCCTAAATGATTTGGCATGCTAGTTGTGGCCAGGGCCTCAGTTTGAATCATAACAAACTTGGTATCAGAGCATGGCTCATGGTCCCAGGGTATTTTTGAAATAGCATCGAGTAGAGTCCTGTTTATGGGTGTGTAGCACGCCATACTTATAAAAAGAAGGCTACAAGATGTTTAGGAATGTCTCTCCACTTTCATGAATTAGTCTGTGCCATAGAGCCTGTATGTCCTCTAATCAGTGATTTCTTATATTTTAGAAAGTTACCATGCCTCCCCATAGAATCAAAGAATAGAATGCCCAAGTGGAAGAGGTTCGTCCAACCTATGGGATGCAGACCCGCAACAAAGCTCGCACCCCTGCGTTTATCCCTACTCTGGGAGTTCCTCCAGTTCCGATCAGTCCACCTCGAGCTCCAAAAACCAATGTTAACCATCCCCAACCCCCTCAGAGGGATATTTCAAATGATGAGTTCAAACAGTCCATACATATGATTGCACAACTGGTAGCCTCTAAGACCCGTCGGTCTGAAGATGTGGGTTCTGTATCAGGTTCATCTGAAATTACTCGAGTTGGTCAATTTATGGGACTGAACCCGCCTATATTAATTGGCATGAAGGTTGAGGATGACCCTCAAGGGTTTATTAGTTAGTTAGAGAAGATTTTCAGAGTTATGCATGTGAATGAGGTGGAAGGTGTAGAGTTGGCAGCGTATCAACTGAAAGAAGTGGAAAATCAGTGGTACAATGAGTGAGAGGACTCAAATGGTAGTGATACTACATGTTTGGTGTGGGGTGATTTTGTGGAGGCTTTTTTAGATCATTTATTTCCTTAAGAGTTAAGGGAGGCAAAGGATGAGGAATTTATAAATCTAAAATAGGGGATAATGAGTGTCAAGGAGTACACTCTAAAGTTCAACTAGTTATCCTGTTATGCTCCAGAAATGGTGGGTAATATGAGGGCTCATATGAGAAAGTTTGCATCCGGTCTTTCGAATAATTTGGTATTGGAAGGAAAAGGAGCAATGTTCAATAGGGACATGGATTTCTCTAGGTTATTCGTTTATATGCAATAAGTAAATGAGTAGAAAAAAAGGGTGATGGAGGAAAGAGAGAAAGATAGACAGGCCAAGAAGGCCAGACCTATAGACCAGAATAACATCAACACCAGGTAGATAATAATTGGGGTAACAGGTGGTCGAAGAAAAAGTTTTGGAGTCATTCCTAGTCCTCAGCCAACGCCCTAGCGCCCAGACCCCCAACTGATCAGCAATTTTAGAATTTCTAGCCTAGCTATGGATAGGGAGTGTAGGGTACTCAGTCTCAAGGTAGTGTTTCCCAACCATTCAGGAAACACCCTCTGTGTAATTCATGTAGGAAAAACTACCCAGGGAGATGTCAGTTTGGCTCAATGGTGTGTTATTTTTATGGCCAGCCAGGCCATATCCAAAGGGATTGCCCGACAATGAGAGGTAATGTTTTGGATACTAAGTCTCAAGCTAATTTCTCCGCACCACCACCACCACCTTCCAACGGTACTACTTCAGCTACCGGGAGCGGTTGCAACTGGTAGTATGCTTTGTCCAATCGCCAGGATATAGAGGCTTCCCCAGATGTAGTCATAAGTATGTTACAATTCTTTTCCCGTAATTTGTATGTGTTTCTTAACCTAGGATCCACTTTGTCCTATGTGGCCCTATATGTGGCAGTTAGTTTTGGGTTTGAGCCCGAAGTTATCCCGGAACCTTTCTCCGTTTCCACTTCTATTGGTGATTATGTTATGGCTAGAAGGGTGTATAGAAATTGTGTTGTGTTTGTCTATAATTGTGATACTATGGTAGATATTATATATCTTGATATGATTGACTTTGATGTTATTTTAGGAATGGAGTGGATCCATTCGTGTTATGCCACACTAGACTGTAGACCCAAAAAGTCACCTTTTCCTTCTCGAATAAGCCAGTGGTAGAGTGGGAGGGGTATTCTGTATCACCTAAGGGGAAATTCATATTGTATCTCAGAGCCCATAAGCTTATTTCCAAGGGATTCTTGTATCATCTTATTCGGGTCAAAGATTTCATTGCTGAAAGTCCTTCTCCATAGTTCGTTTCCGTAGTTAATGAATTTTTAGAAGTCTTTCCCGATGACCTCCCAAGAATACCACCTAATAGGGAGATATATTTTTGCATTGACTTATTGTCGGACACTCGTCCTATTTCTATCTCGCCATACAGAATGACTCTCGCAAAGTTGAAAGAGTTAAAAGATCTTTTTTAGAAGGGCTTTATTTGTCCTAGCATTTATCCCTAGGTGGAACATATACTCTTCGTACGTAAGAAAGATGATTCCCTCCATATGTGTATTGACTACCATCTACTGAATAAGGTCACTTTTAAGAACAAATACCCTTTTCTAGAATTGATAACCTTTTTGACCAACTTCTGGGCATTAAGTGTTTCTTAAAGATAGACCTTCGTTTGGGGTATCATCAGTTGAAGGTTAGGGAGAATGATATTCCCAAAACAATTTTTCAAACCCAATATGGCCATTATGAATTCTTAGTCATGTCTTCTGGATTGACTAATACCCCTGCAGCTTTCATGGACCCAATGAATAGGGTGTTCTATCCGTTTCTCGATCTGTTTGTCATAGTCTTCATTGATGACATTTTGATTTATTCTAAGAGTGCAGAGGATCATGCCAGCCACCTCTAAATCATCCTTCAGACCCTCAAAGATCATAAATTATATGCAATTTTTTCTAAGTTTGAATTCTATTTTAGTGCTATTACCTTCTTAGGGCATATCGTGTCTAGCGAGGGAATTAAGGTTGATACCTAAAAGATCAAGGTGGTGAGAAAATGGCCCAAACCCATGACTCCAACCGATATCTAGAGCTTCTTGGGCTTGGTAGGGTATTACAGATGGTTCGTAGAAAGATTTTCTTCCATAGCTGCTCCACTTACCAGGTTGACACAGAAAAAGGTAAAATTGTGGTCTGACTCTTGTGAGAATAGTTTTAAGAAATTGAAAAACAAGCTGACTATTGAACCTTTTTTTACCCTTCCTGAGAGTACAAAGGGTTTTGTTGTGTACTATGATGCGTCCCGGGTGGGACTTGGGTGTATACTCATGCAGCATAGTAAGGTGGTATCTTATGCATTCGGACAATCAAAGGTGCATGAGCTTAATTACCCCACCTATGACTTGGAGTTAGAGGCTATGGTGTTTGCACTTAAAATCTAGCGGCGTTATATGTATGGGGTACACGTGGATATTTTCACTAAAAATAAAAGGTTATAGTATGTCTTTTCGCAGAAAGAGTTAAATCTTAGGCAAAGTCGGTGGTTGGAACTGTTGAAAGATTAGGACATGAGCCTGCACCATCATCCATGCAAGGCAAATATGGAGGTTGACGCCCTCAGCAGATTATCTATGGGCAGTCTTTCTTATGTTGAGGAAGGAAAAAAGGGAGATGGTGAAATATATTCACCGGCTCATAATTCTAGGGGTTCGACTTCTTGATTCTGAAGATAGAGGAGTAATTGTTCATAAGATAGCTAGATCTTCCCTATGTGCAGAAGTTAAGGAGAAGCAGGCCAAAGACCCCATCTCGATGCAGATTAAAAATGATATGGGTCAACAGAAGGTGATAGAGTTTAAAATTGGTGGTGATGGAATTCTGAGATATCAAGGTAGGCTATGTGTACCGAATGTGGATGGTTTGCGAGAAAGGATCCTCGATAAATCTCACACTTTGAGGTATCTTGTTTATCCAGGCTCTACTAAAATGTATCATGACCTTAAAGCAATTTATTAGAGGAACAATATGAAACGTGATGTTGCTGAGTTTGTTTCCAAGTGTTTGAATTGTCAACAAGTCAAAGTGGAACATTTGAGACCAGGTGGTACTTCCCAGGAGATAGTCCTGCTTATGTAGAAATGGGAGATGATCAATATGGATTTCATCATGGGGCTCTCGAGGTACCGAAACCAATATGACTCCATTTTGTTGATCATAGATCAGATGACCAAGTCAACCCACTTTCTTCTTGTGAGGACTAACTATTCAATAGATGATTATCCTAAGCTGTACATCAAGAAAATAGTTTGCTTCCATAGGGCGCCAGTTCAATTATATCCGACTAAGGTACGCAATTCTCTTTGCAGTTTTGGCAATCTTTTCAGAGGGGTTTAGGTACCCAAGTGAACCTGAGTACTGCCTTCCACCCTCAGACTAATGGGAAAGCTGAGCGCACCATTCAGACCCTTGAGGATATGTTGAGGGCATGTGTAATTAATTTCAAAGGTAGTTGGGTAGATCATTTACCATTTATAGAGTTTGCATAAAATAATAGCTACCATGCCAGCATTTAGATGGCTCCTTTTGTAGCACTCTATGAAAGGAGATGTAGATCACCAATTGGGTGGTATGCAGTGGGTAAAACTTGATTGTTTGGGCTGATCTGTTTCATCAGGCAATGGAGAAGGTGAAGACCATTAAAGAATGACTTAAGATAGCTCAGAGTCATCAAAAATCCTATGCCGATGTTGGAAGAAGGGAGTCGGAATTTGAGGTTGGTGATTGGGTATTTCTCAAAGTCTCTCCTATGAATGGAGTCATGCATTTTGGAAGGAAAGGGAATCTTAGTTGTTGTTATGAAGGACCATTTCAGATTATTATGAGGATCGGTAGAGTTGACTATAAGTAAGATTTGCCCGCGAGCCTGGCTTCTGTTCATCTAGTATTCCATGTATCCATGTTAAAGAAGTGCATTGGGGATTATTCCCTAGTGATGCCTATAGAGGAGATCAAGGTGACAGACTCTTTGTAATATGAAGAAGAACCTATTTCCATCTTTAACTGCCAAGTTTGTAAGCTAAGAAGTAAGGAAATAGTTTCGGTTAAGGTGTTATAGAAGAATCAAAAAGCGGAGGAAGCTACTTGGGAGTCAGAAGAAGATATGCGGACTAGGTACTATAACCTCTTTGAGACTGTGGATGATGGTACAGGAGGTATAAGTCATATACTATTCTCTCTATATTATCCTTAGTGTGTTTAAAGTCATGCTTGTCTGTGTTTAGAGCTATCATTCGGGGATGAATGATCCCAAGGGGGATAATGTAACACCTCGTAGCACTCTTGCATTAATATCTCGCTTGGTAGCATGATTAAAGATCTAACTATCTGAAAATTTTCTAAATGTAGAAATGACTTAGCTTTATTTTTAAGCTCTTAAACTTTATTGATTACTAGATCAATCGTTTTGACCTCGAGACGTGGGTTTTTAAGGTTATTCATCTGCAGAAGTGTAAAGGGGTTTCCCCGGGAAAGTTTTGGATCTTTTGGATAGCGTTTGAGATGCGTTTGGGTGATAAAAATAGTGAGTTGATGCAATATCGATGCATCGCATCGGTAATCGCGTTGGCCAAACCAGCGGCTCGACACGACCTCGATGCGTTGTGTCGGGTGCCCAGTTCTCATGTTCTTTTAAATTCTGGGCCAAAGGGGTATTTTAGTCTATTTTCCTCATCTTAACTCCGTCATAACACAAAATTAAAGCATGACTTGGGCTAAATACATCAGAAACTACTCATATCCTCTCAAATCAAAACCCTATTCCTTTTCCTAAAGATCAAGAGTTTATCTTTAGGATCAAGAATTCCAAGAACTTGGTCAAGATTCGGGTTCCACTCTCCATACTAAACAATCTAAGGTTCGTGGGGTTTTCCTAAACTACATGGGAATGATGAAATTGTTTCAATAACATTTACATGTTGAGAAATCACAAATTTACTAAAGGGTATTGAAGTTTCAACCTTAATTATGCATTGTGAAATTTTCTTGGTAATAAAGTTTTGGTCTTGAGGCCTTCCCCCTTAAATTCGATTATCATTTATATATATATGTATGCATATGGTCTGGCATTTCGTAACTTGAATTGAGAGCATGAACATTCGTAATCCCTATCTTGTTATAAATTCCTTGTGTTCATATATCATGAATTGTTTCAACTTCATATTGAGAAGTATGTACAAACGTCTTTATTATTGTTTAAAACTTGGTTTTGATTTTGAATTGAAGAGAGAGGGTTTTGGTTTTATCCTCTTGAACTGTTTGAATGATATGGTGGTCCAATCTTTGTGTTTTGAATAAAGAGACTATCCCTTCTTTGTGTTTTGAATAAAGAGACTATCCCTTGATATTTTATGGCTTAGAGATACAACTTGCAATTCATTGGTATGACGATACCATAAGAGAGTAAGAGTTTCGGATTTTGATTTCAGATAATATATGTCTTAAAGAGCTAAAAAATGGGCTTAAAGAGAGTTAGGTGGTTGCCCGAAGAAGGCTTGAGTTCAGATAACTCCAAGTCCAAAACCATGTTTTTCTGATATGGGTTTATTATGTCCCAAAGAGGGACTGTACACTGGCCTAGTGCCCTTCAGCGTATTAGAGATAGAGGCTCCAACCCTTGTGACAAACTTGGGTTGGGGGCTTGGCTGCCAAGTTAAGGGCAGATTCCATATATCCCATGGGATTGTAGAGTTGTAGGGTATACCACCTGAGAAGTAAGATAAAGAGTGAGTCATGGATTTCAGATTATTGTTCAATGTCTTCTAAATATGCCCATGTGTTTTTTTATATATCATATAGTAATTGTTTACAAACTGCTGTCACTTATGTTAAATAAAAATGCTTTATTTTTGGACTGCTCTGTGTACCAGTACGTTTGTATTGACCCTCTATATTTTCAGTGTCTGAGGCTCAGTCTAGGGGACCCGCCAAACCGTAGAATCTTCAAACCGAAGTGTGCAGTTGGTGAACCTTCTTTATTTCGGAAGGCCGTTGCTAGAGTATTGTTTTGCATTTTAGTTTTTGGGTCCGACTGGGAGCTTGTCCCAGTTTTAGACAAGTTATTATATTCTGATGTATTAGAGATTTAGCAGACTGAGATGGATGTTGTCTAGACACCTATTGATTTCATTCCGTGTTTTTAAATAGAACTCAGAGCATGACCATGATTCAGTTTGTTTATTTCCACATTTCTCTTATACTATTGTGAATATTGTGCATGATTACCAGTTCTAGAAGGGCGCCTAGTCCTTAAATGATTCGGGATGCTCGTAACGGCCAGGGCCTCGGTTCGGGTCGTGACAGTCAACCTCTGGAGCCATCCATCGATATGTTCCTGTTTCTGCGGTCATGACACCAGACTGAACTTGCACTCAAGCAACACCAAAGTCAGCAACCTTCACAACCTGTCAAGCTAGCACAAGCTGTAAGCAGTTGTCTTTTTTATGTATTCAGTTAAAGAGATAAGGACGTATATCCAGGCTGCAGAAACTGTCATTACTTGATTTTCATCCATCAAGAGATTGGCAGTCTTGAGGTCTCTGTGAATTATATTATTTTGATGCAGGTCCCCTTTGAAACATCAATTGCAACCTTGAGTAATACTGAAAGCCTGAAAAGACCTTTCTTTTTATGCAGAAAATCGTACAGACTTCCACCGGACATAAATTCTGCATACAAGGGAATATTGAAGATGATGAGTTAATGTAATTATTTTGTTGTTTGCTTGAGATTAGAGATCGATCCATCAGTTCAAGCATCCTTCCTAGAAGGTGGTTAAGGTTCTCGAGGCGTCTCATCAGGTCTATTACTTTTGGTTGTTAATGATAATATTTCACAGTTTATTACCAAAAAATAAAGAATGTCATGAATTACTTGTGATTATACATAAGTGTGGAGGTTTTGTACACGCACCAATAAATTGCACAACATTCTTGTGGCGGACTTTCCTGTAAGTACCAGAAAGAGTTCAGGTCATGTATATATAGTCTTCTACAATATCTTTTTAAGAGTACTCAAGTGTTTTCATTTTCCCGAATCAGGAATATCAAGACGATGATAGTAAAATTGCAGCAGCACAAAATATTGTTGCCGATCAATGCAAACATATCTAGTTTTAGTCACCTTAATATATAAATTTCTTGTGCAAAATCTCTTTGCACATCTTGATTTAGGCACTCAACCTTGAGAACCTTAATAGCCACTTCCTGATTATGGAATGAACCTTTAAACCTGCCAATAACATAAATTATTAGGCCACAGTCAGCAACCGTATTGTATCCTTGTTTCAAAGTGACATTTTTACTGACAAATCACCAGTTGATCCAGTTGCAATTTTATATTCATATTTCAGCTGTGCATTGCCAATTTCCCATGCTTCACTCCCGTTGCTTGGTATATCAACATGGTCCGGGTGATGTTGATGCCAGTTTGTTTGAACTACTTTTGGTGGGACAAAAGGTCTTGATTTGACACAGACTGTTTCTGTATTGCACTTCAAAACTTTAAGATAGAGATGGATGATAGACAGAGCAACGTTACTGAGCCTGTCAATGACTTTTTACGTCCACATTTGAATTTCCTTCAACAGTGCATTTCTTAGCTGCTTGGTTTCCTAACAATGACGAAAGAATCAAGTAGTCAAGAATTATATAAAGATATATGGAGAGGAAGTACCTCACTGACCACAAAAAAACAATCTTCTGCCTGTCAATCTATATGTTCATCTAGATAAGTACCTCATTTCCCAACCATCAACCTCAAAGACGTCCATGGAACCGTCTTTTGTGAAGAAAGCATGAGCTTCTTCAATATTCAGTCCCAATCTCCAAAAGTAAAGAAGTCAACTGCAACAAACTTTACATTAATCAGATATCCTGTAAGGAACTTAATCGAGAAACTCTTAGAGAATGTTTGAAGAGGGAAAAAGTTTGAACAAGTGCCTATAAGCACATCAAGTGAAGAATATAAGCATTCCTTACTTGACGAATGCTTAATTATAAATGACACATTAGTTTTGCAACTTGGTGATAAATTACTTAAGAAGACGCACAACTACTAATAAGGCCACGAGGAGAACTAGAAAATACAGGCAGATATTGTAATCCTGACAGCAGCATCAAAAGGGGATTTTTTTAATATATTGACAAACTGGAGCTAGCCACTGCACGAAACGAGAAGCAAGTTTTCTTATTTACTTGAAAATGGTAAAATTACGGAGAATCGGGATATATTGCATCATTCTATGAGAGTGCAGGGAGATTCTTGAAAGAGATATAATGTTGACTCGGGAAAGGCTTACCCGAAAGAGGAGCTTAGGCTTGTTAAGTGTTAAAATCGTTATTTCATAAAAAGGCCTGCGAAAAAAATAAAATTAATAAATTCTCCCTGATTATAACAGCATCACAAACTTGCAAAATCTAAGGAATGAAAACCACCTTACACACGACGATGAAGAAAAAGAATGAAGTGAAATCTAAATCAGGAGAAATCTATCAAGATATTACCGAGATAACAGTGAATTTCCACTCACAGCACTATTTCCATCTTGAACATGTAATTTATTGGTTCCTAATGCAAGCTCTGTGCTTGGTGACAAACCAAAGGCAGGTGGAGGATGCATGCTGTAAATTCGAAAAAGAAAACAAAAAAGTTGAATTATAAAATAGCCCGTTGAAGCTTTCATCAATCACTATACTGAGCATAGGAATGAGAGTTCAGATATATTAAACTTGTATCATCGTGCCTCTACCTGCCATGGTGATCAATACCTTGTGCAGCCCCCCCCCCCCCCCCCCCCCCCCCCCCTCCCCCCCCTTTTGAGAATGTGGAATGAACTGAATCCCCGGGATTTCCATCAGATATTCAATGAATCTGGATAGCAGAAATATGAAATGAATAAATTCTTATTCGATTTGCTTCAAGCAGGCTTATCTATAAAACAGAAACATAAAAGGCAGTCGAGAGAAATTGTAAATGTCACCGTCCAAGCCCATGGCACGTATTGTCGTCCATGTGAACAATGTGATACGCGTTAAAAAGATATTCACTTTCCTATCCCATTCCGATGGGATTCACCTATGGTGTCATGTACAACTTATCTTTAGAAACTTGTCAGGCTATGAGCGTGACAGTCACCTTCCCTCCATCAAGGGCTTTAGAATAAAGATAGAAGACATATATATCACTAAAAAAATTATATTGAACTCAATAGAGACATAACTGATTGAGAAGAAATTGAAGTCTTCATACAGAGAAAATTCAAGATTTCGACAGGTGCTGCTTAGGAAACGACTATATCACGCGTTACTGAGGGGATGACGCCATTGATTTCGGAATCGACTCTATCACGTGTTACTGAGGGGATGACGCCATTGGTTTAGGAATCGACTATATCACGCGTTACTGAGGGGATGATGTCATTGGTTTAGGAATCGACTATATCACGCGTTGCTGAGGGGATGACTCCATTGGTTTAGGAATCGACTATATTACGCGTTACTGTTTCAGTTTGGTTCAAGAGATTTTGATGTTCTTGTTCTTCTTCAGGATGATGATCAGGAGAGAGAGATTTGAAGGACTTTTTAAGTTTTTCCATTTCAAGAACTAAATCATGTTCAAAAAAGAGAAAGGAGAAAGTGATTCATGGCTTGTTCTAGATGATTTTACTACTCTCCAGAAAGAACAATTACAAAAGTTAAAAGAAGAAGAGTTGACAGTGTAGTGGCAGTGAATAAAGTGGGGTTTGTGTAAAGACAGACACTAAGACAAAATGTTCTCTTTTTGTAGAGTTTGAATGAAACATATTATTTCCTCATTTGCAGGCATAACACACATATAGATATTTTTATTTGATCTGAGTTTCGTAAATAACCGTTCCACCTTTGAGGGTGCACGTCTAGACACTTTAATTTGGTCTTGATTGGCAATTAAATACTCCAACTCATTTTCAGCGTGCCTCATGGTCACCAGATGTTAAAGTGGCACATAAATTTTGAACGTGTGTAGATGATCATTTTGTTAGTTATAGTATTCAACCGACACAGTGAAAAATGAATTGAAGTGCCTAGATGTATGTAACGAAAATTAAAGTACTTATATATTATTCCTTTTTTGTGGTTTTGAAGATAGAGGAAGATTCTCGAGGGATAAAAAGAGAGGAGATGATGAAAGATTCCTGCATTTCTTGCTTACAGCAACAGATAAGGTTTGAAAAAATGCTCACTTCCTTCAAGGATATGAAAATTTTGATTGAATTAAAGAAATTACAATCCAAGTTTAATTCAAATAACTTCCAATTGAACTGAATTGAATTTTTTAAGGTTAATATTAAATTAATCGATTTAAGTATTTTGGAGTTACAATTTTATTTTTTGAACCTTTAAAGCAAATTTGTTAGGAAGGACGCTAATTGCGAGCAAAGTACTACTAACCATAAATAATCTATTGTTTTCATACATATTGTAATCTTGGGGGTAAGTATATAATGGGTAAAATATTATTGGACGTTAAGACTTATTAGTATTGCGAATATGGATGTGACTGGTTGGGGGGAGGGGGGAGGGGGGAGGGAGGAGGGAGGGTGAAGGGATTAAATTTTTGAAAATCCTAAGCAAAAAAGTACACGAAATTACTTATATTATTCTTATCTTCTCAAATATATGCCAATCGTACTCACCCTAAAACAGAAAGAAAAAATTTAATGTGCATTACATGCTTAGTGAATGTGGATGAGTAAGATGGGAAGGTACGCTTTTGAGTTTCTCTATAAAATAAACAAATTTTCGTCATGTTTCTTCATCTCAGGGTCTTGAATTTTCCACCCACTCAAATCTTTTTCTAACTAAGCTATTTTCTCCATCTAGATGTTGTTTTCGCTAAGGCACTCCACTCCCCTCTCACAAAATATCATTAGCTTTTTATATGAGTACATCTTTGAATTTCTTAAGGTTTACCATCTTCTATCCCAGTTTTATTTTCCAACTAACTAGATATATTTTTTTTTAACTAAATCTGACTATTAGACCTTAAGACTTATTAGTATCATGAATATGGATGCATCTGGTTGGTTGGGCCGGGAGTGGGGGGGGATTAAACTTTTGAAAATCCTAAGCAAAAAGATACACGAAATTTCTTGATACTATTTTTATCTTCTTCAATATATTTCAATCGTATTCAACCTAAAGCAAAAAGAAAATATTTAATATGTATTACATGCAAAGTAAATGTGGATGTGCAGGATGGATAGGTACGCCTTTGAGTTTCTCTATTTAATAAATGAATTTTCCACTCACTCAAATTATTTCTTACTAAGCATTCTCTCTCTCTCTCTCTCTCTTTGATGTCTCTCTCTTAAAATATTTCTCTATAACGTTCCTTCACGAGCATTGACGACCGGCAGTTGAGCCTGGCGCCGTCTCTCTCGCCGGTGGCAAGTAAGATAATATTCTCTCAGATCTTTCCAATCCATTTATCTCTCTCATTCTTTCTCTCTCTCTCTATCACTCCCTGCCCTTTTATTCGACTGGTTACCACCGTCTACGTCGGTACCCCATATTTTTTGAAAAGACACAAACCAATTCCACTGTCGGAATCGACGATCCGGTGATGACTAAGAAACAGTGGTAACGCAGATCTAATTTTTCAAAAGCCTTCCAGTGAAGCTCCAGCGGCAATACTTTGGTACCAGATTTTATCGGCAGATTGCGGTGTACATTTTCCAGCGGCCAGTTTATTTTCTGACGTTCAAGTTCGGGGTCGATATCAGTAGTAGGCAAAGTCGGTAGCAACAATATTCTTGAGACCAATTTCTCCACCAACTTGCTGGAGTCTGGTGAAATGATCAAGAAAACATCCTCACTTTATCTTCTCGTAGGATTAGGTGCACTCATTTCATCTCTTCTAGCTTATCTGGTCTAGGTTCCTGATTATTTGGAGGCGGATACCTGTGTCTTTTATACCTATTTTTCACTCCATTCTCTCTTGATTTCTTATCTGTTTATCTTGACTGTTCTTATGGGATTATTGGATCATGTCCCTCTTTTACTAAGGAGGAGTTAGTTGATATTAGTATATCTATTTACTGTGGTACGTGTTGGTATTTTCTACTTGTGTTGGGGTTACTTTCTAAAGTTGACTAGAGTTATTGTGATTAGTATAGTTCTTGTTATTAATTGTTATTTGTCAAACTTGTGTTATAGTTTATTGGTTTTGTGGTCCTAGGTATACGTGGTTGTTTCTTGATTTTTTCCTGTAGATTTATCTCATTATACTTTTTTACGTCTTTTTAGACTTTCGTATTTGTTTTTTAGCCCCACCTACTTGCTCATTTTTTTTCTTATCTCGTCTTAAGTAGTAGTTGTGGTGGATGATGGTAAACTAGGGTTATGTTCTAGGTCAAGGTTAGGTTGGGGTCGGGATTAGGGTCTAGGGTGAGGGAGGGGTCTGGGTCTGGGTCTGGGAATGAGTTAAGGGCATGTCTAGGATCGAGTTTAGGGTTAGGGGTTAGGTGTAGTAGGGTTAGGTGGGGTAAGGGAGATTCCATGTTGACAATTGGGTCTTGGAATATAAGGACTCTTCAAGGTAAGTCCATAGAGCTCATGAAGATTCTTAGTAAGAGGAGGATTAATATAGCTTGTGTCTACGAAAACAAATGGGTAGGCTCTAAGGCGATGGATGTGGACGGGTATAAGTTGTGGTACTCGAATTGCATGAGGAATAGAAATGGAGTAGGTATCTTAGTAGATAAAGAGATTAGGGGGCAGGTGGTGGAGGTTAAACGGGTTTATGATAGGTTGGTGTCGATTAGATTGGTTATTGAAGGGTCTACTTTGATTGTTATTAGTACCTACGCTCTGCAAGTATGATCAGATGAGGAGGACAAGCAGAACTTTTGGTAGGCATGGATGAGGTGTTAAGAGGCATTCCAAGCACAGAGATAGTTTTCATTAGAAAGCATTTTAATGAGAATAATAGGTGTATACCAAGAAGGATGATGATTTGTATGACAGTTTTGATTGTGGGGAACGAAATGAAAAAGGAGCTTCTCTCTTACATTTTGCCAGGACTTTTGGGTTGTGGGTGGCAAATTCGAGCTTCCCAAAGTGGGAGGAACATGTTATTACTTTTCGAAGTTCAGTGGCCAAGACACAGATAGACTTTTTGTTACATAGGAAGGGTGATAGAGCGATTTGTAGAGACTTTAAAGTCATACCAAGCGAGAATTTTTTGACTCAACATAAGTTGTTGGTGATGGGTTTAGTAATCAATAAGGGCAAAAAGAAAAAGAGAGTGAAGGATCGACTTAGGATCAACTGGGGTAGCTTGACTTTGGCTAGTGATTTAGAAATGGGGGAGAAGTTCATGACTAGAAGGGCTAGTGATAGAAAGGCGGTGTGGATATCATATAAGATATGACTGCCAGTTGTATTAGGGAGACCTGGAGAGGTATTGGGGGTCTCAAGAGGAAGATTTAGAAAGCACCGGGGGGACTGGTTATGGAATAAAGAAGTTAAGAGGAAGGTGGAGACTAAGAAAGTGGCTTATGCTAAGTTGGTTGATATAAAAAATAATGAGGAGTGGAAGATTAATAAGGAGAAGTATAAAGTAGATAGAAGAAAGGCTAAGTTAGCGGTTACGACTACTAAGACAACAACTTTTAGGAGCTTGTATGCAGCTTTAGAGGAGAAAGACAGGGATAAAAAGTTGTATAGGCTGGCCAAGGTAGAGAGAAAAGGGCGTGTGACCTTGACCAAGTGAAGTGTATCAAGGGGAAGGATGGTACAGTGTTGGTTGAGGATGCCCTCATTAGAAAGAAGTGGTTGTTCTATTTCCATACACTTTTGAATGACGAGGGGGACAAACATTTCATGTTAAGGGCCTTAGAGAACTCTAAGAGGTATTGCGATTATGTATATTGTAAGCGTATCAAGGTTGAGAAGGTTAAAGGGATATTAGCAGGATGTGTAGGGGTAAGGCAACTGGGCCAGATGAGATTTTGGTGGATTTTTTTAATAGCATTTGAGGGGCAGGTTTGGAGTGGTTGATAGTGTTGTTTAACATAATTTTTAGGGTGGTGAAGATGCTCGAATCTTAGAGGTGGAGCACGATTATTCCATTATATAAGAACAAGAGGGTCATTCAAAGTTGCAACAACTATAGGGGTATCAAGTTGTTGAGTTATACTATGAAGGTTTGGGAAAGGATGGTAAAGTTGAGGCTAAGAAGGATTGTGACTATCATTGAGAATCAGTTTGATTTTATGCCAGGTCGCTTGAATACTAAGGCCATTCACCTAGTGAGGAGATTAGTGGAGCAGTTTTGGGATAGAAAGAAGGAATTGCACATGGTATTTATTTATCTTGTGATGGCATATGACAAAGTCCCTGGGGAGATTCTGTAGAGGTGTTTCGAGGCTAGAAGGGTGTCTGTGGCATACACTATATCAATTTAGGACATATATGATTGCACGAAGAATCATATGAGGGTGGTAGGTTGAGATTCAGAGCACTTTATTGATTTGACAGGGTTGCACCAGGGATCAACCCTTAGCCTATTTTATTTGCCTTGGTGATGGATGTTTTGACACAAAGTATTCAAGTGGAGGTGCCTTGGTGTATGTTATTTGTTGATGATGTGGTACTAGTTGATGAGACTCGAGGGAGATTTAATGATAAGTTTGAGATTCAAAGATAGAACCTTGAGTCTAAAGTATTTCGGTTAAGCGAGACCAAGACAGAGTACTTGGAATGTAAGTTTAGTGATTCTTAGGTCATTTAGAAGAGAGATAGTTTTGGGTATTTGGGGTCTATGATTTAGGGGAATGATTAGATTAACGATCATGTCACTCACCGTATTAGTGTAGGGTGTTTGAAATAGAGGCTCTCTTTGGGAGTCTTGTATGATAAGAAGGTGCTTCTGAAGCTTAAACGTAAGTTCTACGAAGTGGCAGTCCGACCGGCTATGTTGTATGGAGCAGAGTGTTAGCCAGTTAAAAACTTCTACAGCCAAAAGTTGATGGTAGTGGAGATGAGGATGTTGTAATAGATGTGTGACCTTACCAGGATAGATAAGTTTAGGAATGAGATTATTTGAGATAAAGGAGGGAGTGGCTTCGGTGGAGGACACGATGCGAGAAGTGAGGTAACTGAACATCCCGCACTTTCGGGCTAAAGTTTGAATCGTCTTTTCTATTTGTATAGAACCGACCCAAATGATTCCTAATTAACATATGTGTGGTGATCAATACAATAGTGTGGTAATACATTTGAACATTAATTGAGGTCACAAAAATCCCCTAACTCAAAGACGAGTTGAAAACTCTTGTATCGATTATGTTTTGGTGAACGTCTCAACTTGGGTCAACTTTCATCAACCATAACTTAGTTTATATATCAAGTTATAGGGCCTACTATATATAAAATCAAAGTTCTTTGAGTCTTCTTTCCAACGCCACTGATTTCGCCTTAATCTAATATTTGGGTAAAACATTATGCCCGTTATCTTGAGTAGTGTCAGTCTGCTGAGGTGTGATGGCCAAACTGACGGACCATCAAGCCAGTGATAGTCGGTCAAGTCTGACCATCAACCTCAAATAGTAAGGTCGATTTTTGTCTATTAACTAATGGTTGAAGTGATGGTCAGTCACCAGAGTAACAGTCCGTCACCCAGCCCGTCAGCCGAGGCCGAATCGCACAAAAGAGACATTTTTAACAGGGTATTTTGGTATTTTTCCTTAACAAAAACCTCTCACACAAATTAAATTACACCCTAAACTTTATTTACTCAACCATTTTCAGTTTTACAACATATCAAATCCTCTCCACTCTTAAGAACAAAATAAATTAGGGTTTCCATCAAAGATAGAGAATCAGTCCTTAAGTTCAAGATTTCCAAGAAAAGAATCCTTATTTGGATTTCCATCCTTCAACCTAAGTAATATAAGGTATGTGGGGTTTTCCTAATCTAAATGGGCATGGTGACATCATTTCAATTATGTTTAAATGTTGAGAAATCATAAATTTACAAAAGAGTCTTGAATTTACATTTATAGTTATGCATTGTGAATCCTTCTTGACATCAATGTATTGGTCTTGAGGTCTTACGCCTTAAACTATAGACATATATATATATATGTGTGTGTGTGTGTGTGTATATATATACACACACATATGTATATATATATATATATATATGTATGTATGTATGATGCATGTGGTTTGATGTTTGGAATTTGAATTGAGAGCAAGAAGAATTATAATCCCTCTCTTGTTACAAATCCCCTTGTTTTTATATGTAATTCATTATTCAATTTTATACTGAGAAGCATGTTACAAATGTCTTTACTATTGGCTAAGACTTGATTTTTATTATGAATAGAAGAGAGGGTATTTCTTATTCACATGAACGAGAAGTAGTGATTTTAAAGAGTTGCATGGTTTGTCAAAAAATACTTAACCACCACATGCTTGATGAAATGTTGAAAAGAGAGAAGCTCTACATAGTTTTAAATACATTTTGAAAATAAGAACTCTCCTGCATTGTTTTATTGATTTGGTGGTCTAAACATTGTGTATGTATGAGAAATGTGACTTGTAAGTCTTTCTATGACGATACCAAACAAATAAATACCATAGGAAATTCAGAACATACTAAAATACAGATTTTACTCAGATTTTGAATTCAGAAAGATGCATGTTTAGAAAAGGTTAAAAATGGGCTTAAAGAGAGTTATATGGTTACCCGAAGAAAGTACAAGTTGAAAGACTCTGCGCTAGAAAACGTGATTTGTCGACACGAGATTATGGTACCCTGCTTTGTGACTTGTGTACCTTGATTCATGTCATTCCAAATTGGGACTATGGTTAGGAGCCCTGCTTTGTGATCTTGCGCACTACCATGACATGTTGATTTGATTGGCGATTTTGGCACCCTGTGATGTTGTAATACCCCAAAAAATCTAAACCAATGTTAGGGCTATGCTTCAATCTCAAGAGAAATAAATTATAGTGTTTTGATAGTTTTATGAGGGAGTATAATGTATATTAAGGCATTAAATAACTCCTAGCTATTAGACGAATCAAAATATCTCTTATTGATTGAGTTTTCAAGAAGGATGATGCTATAGTCAACTTCAGATAAGCATATCTTTTGTGTTACTAAATGTTTTTAAGCTCGTGACCGACCAAAAGATATATAGCTGAATTAGATTTCCAATGATACCAATTTTGCCTAAATTCGATAACCGAGTGAAAAGTTATACCATTTTTAGTGTGAGCTAGTGGGCTGCAGCAATTACACAGCTAGGCGGTACAATAGCGGTGAAGCCAATACCGCTCAGTAGTAAACCTTCAAATCAGAGTCATCCTAAGGCTGTAGGTCACCGCTATTATCCCACTCAGCGGTGCTATAGTGGTAGGACCAATACAGCTCAGCGGTAAGCCTCAAAATCGGGATTGTTAATGCCCAGGGACCATTTGATCTTTTTCCATAGCAACAAAACCATCCAAACAAAGGATTTAAGTCTCAATAGAGCCTTACTTACTCATTATTTCACCAATTACTCAAATTATAGTAGCCCTCTTTCAATAACAAAAGCTCTAGCCTCCACAATTCAAGAACAAATCGCAAGAATTCACCGTCAACTCTCACGAATTCATCAACCCAGGTATGTTAAATATTCATCCATGGGTTTTTTTCACCCATGGAGTCCAAGTATCTAATTTTAAATTCAAGTTGTGATCTTTACAAGTTATTGTGATTTTAATTGGTGATTTTAACCATGAACTCCCATGAATTGTAATTCTATACCATGTTTACATGAACTTGTTGTTATCAAACCCCACATGTTTTAATGTTATTATTCACTAATTTAAATCATAATTAGTTTTGTTGAGGTTTAATTCATGCTATTACTATAAGCTTTAAACTATTCCCATGCTTATCTTGAACTATGCATATCAAGTGTTTGATGAAATGCCTACAAGAATGGATTTTGAATAACTATTTCTATGTTATGTCCCCAAAGCTCAATAATATTTTACTAATATTTCTATCTATTCCTGGGGGTTATGAATACCCAAAAACATAGCTATTTAATTAGTCTCTGTATCTTCAAAATTGTTTCAGAATATGTTATGACAATTATCAGTTCAGTCAGTCATCATAATCAGTTCAGAATTCAGCATCCTTCAGTTTAGAGTAGGATTTAGCGCTGAGAAAATACAGGGATGATGGATTCCCCATCAGTTAGGTAGTGTCATTAGTAGCAGGTCTTGTGTTCCAAAACTGTGTAGCCAGTGTAGGATGAGGAATCACCCATCTGATTAGGCTTGACTACCTCCTAGGGGTCACCTATCAGATTAGGCTTGACTTTGCCTAGGTGTCACCCATTAGTTTAGGCTTGACATCCTGGTTTTTCAGTAGCTTAGTGGATCCACATAGTCATTGTTAGTATCCGTGGCACGGTATTAACACCCTTTTAACTTGGGTTATAGGTTGAACCCCAATCAGTTTAGAGCGGGGAATGTCGGTTAGATGATACCTCCCATAGTCTCGATCCAGTAATCAACTCAGTAATTAATCTTCAGTGTTGTTTGATCAAAGCATACAGATATCAGATATTCAGTCATCAGATTTTAGTAACTCACTTATAGATTATATTCAGAACATATTTTATGCTTGGTCATGCACACTCAGTATTTACAGATTTCATGCACATTCAGTAGTTACCAATTTCATACACACTCAGTATTCACAGATTTCATGCACACTCAGTACTTACAAATTCCATGCATTTATATTCAGTACTTTCTGCTATTCCGTCAGTTATGATTCATACACATGAATCCATGTATATCAACCTACTTCATTTACCATACTAGTACATTCAAAGTATTGATCTCTTACTCTTTTCTCTCACTATGATGTATCATATCATAGGTTAGGACGCTTAGTTCCCGGATCGCACATAGAATTTCCAAATTATCAGCTGTAGCAGTAGTGAGTCCTCATATTCTTAGGATAGACTATATTATTTTCATGCTTTCAGTTTTGTAGTCAGTTAGAGTTAGTTGGGGCCTGTCCCACCAACTCTTATTCAGTCATTAGAGGCTTTTTAGACTAGTATAGACAGTTAGTCAATTTTTAGATTTCAGTTGTCATTATTAGCATTATTAGTTTTGTCTTACATACTTATCAGATTTATGACTTAAAACCTTATGTCATTCCTCAGTTTATTTTCACATATGATATTTTGATGTCGGTTTTACTCAGTGCTCAAAGCAGGTACCAGCTCATAGGTTAATTTGTGGTCCCTCAGGACAGTAAGCACCATGTGGTGCCCAGGGTGAACTCTCAGAGAGTTACGAACTTGGTATCAGAGCCTAAGGTTTTAAAGTTTCCTAGGGAGTCTGAAAGCCATGTTAAGTAGAATCTTGTGCATGGGTATGAAGCATGCCACACTTATGGACAAGAGGCTTTAAGATGTTTTAGGAAAAGTTTCCCCTTCTTTCAGTACTCATGTCATGCGAAAGAGAATGAGCTCGTATGAAAATCTCTGTCTGATCTATTCTTTCTTCTACTTACAGAACATGCCTCCTAAAAGGACAGACAGAAGGAGAAATGTAAACCAACTAGCACCTCTGCCCGTTCAAAAAGATCCCATGAATGAGCATGTCTCTCATGTAGAGTTCAGAGCTGCATTCACCACTCTAGCTCACTCTGTAGAAGCCTAAAATAAGCAGCCAGGTGCTATTATGGCCATCCCAGTGGCCAATACTATCACAGCCAAGATTTGGGACTTTACTCAAATGAATCCTCCTCTATTTTTGGTTATACAAATCTGAAGAGGATCCGCAGGAATTCCTAGACATAGTCCATAAAGTAACCGACATTAGGGGGTGACTTCTAGCGAGAGTGCTAAATTGGTTGCTTACCAATTGCAGGATATAGCTCATACTTGGTTTAACCAGTAAAAAGGGGATAGAGGCGCAGATGTAGAGCCTATAGAATGGGAGGAGTTTAATACAGCCTTCCTAGGTAGATTTTTCCCATTAGAGTTGAGGAAATCCAAAGTGTTGGAATTTATTAATCTGAAGCAAGCCAAATAAGTCTGAAGGAGTATTTCCTAAAGTTTACTCAGTTAGATAGGAATGTTCCTCATGTGGTGGCTAATAACAGGTCTAGGATGAGTAAGTTTATGTCTGGGGAATCTGATAGTGTGGTCATGAAGTGTAGGACTGCGATGTTAATTAAGGAGATGGACATATCGAGGCTTATGATCCATGCTCAACAGATTGAGAAGAAGAAGATTAAGGAAAAAGACAGAGAGAATAAGAAATACAAAATAGGTAGTTTTAATTTTTCTTAATCCAAGTCAGAAAGTGGTAACCGCTCACAGTTTAGTCAAAAGGTTTCAGCCCCAGCTTTATCTTAATCTAGTGCGCCAGTACCAAAGTTCAGGAATGACAGTCGGGATGAGGCGCCAGGCTCCAAAACCTAGGGTAGTGCGAGCAGTGGTCATACCCATTTACTTTGTAAAGAATGACCTATTCGGTCACCCGACTCAGCACGGTGCCACTTCCAGCGCAACCAGTAGCCAGCGTTAGAGCAGGCTATATGTACTTCAGTCCTGACATGATTAAGAAAGTTCTCCTGATGTGGTTACGGGTATGTTAAAGGCCTTTCATATTCTTATGTATGTTTTACTAGACCACAGAACTTCACTTTCTCTTGTACCAACCCCCATATAGTTGTCAACTTTGGTGTCAGATCCGACATATTAGCGGAGCCCTTCTCAATGTCTACATTAGTGAGTAAATTTATCCTAGCCAAATGGGTGTATAAAAATGTCTGGTTTTAGTATCCCAGAAAATTGCTTCAGTTGATTTTAGAAATAAAGCCATTCAATTTTAGTTTCCAAATGAACCAATCATTGAATGGAGAGGTATTACCTCAGATCTTAGTATTCAGACGTGTCTTCAGATTATTTCTTAAAATTTTATGATCGCATATGATCTAGAATTAGAGGAGTAAAACCAAGAGTTTAGCAATAGTAGTAGAGTTGGGATAGTGTTATTTGAATTTGGGTAGATTATGTTTCATAGGGTTAGTTGTATAAAAGTTGAATTAGTAGGCTTGAAGCCCTGTATATAAGAATTTAGGTTTGCTCATGCGAAACATATATTGTGGATATGACAGCTGTAGTCTATGATGAAAGTAGTATGGTTATTAAAGATTTGGGGATATTCATGTTATGTTTTAAAAACTAAGTTTGAACCTTTGAAGGTTGAGCTACCATAAAGAGGAGTTGAAAATTCTATGTTAGTCAATTTTAAGTTGATACATGATGATTGTTGGAGCTATAAAATGCGAAGAGTTATATCTTAGAAGAAAGTACTAGCAGTAATTTTTACATTATCAAGCATAGTCATTTGGAGTGAGTTTATAATTTATGGGTAATAGTACCCCAGATTATAGGGTAAAGTGGTGGCAGTTCCGTTTAGAGTTTGTTAAGTGGTTTATAGACTTAAAATGATGGTTTTAAGCTAAGGGGTAGATGATACAGTAAGTAACCAAGTTAGGCTCTTAGATCCTAGTAGTGAAGCCAGTATGTGTAGAAAAGTTGTAGGAGATGATGATGCCCAACCCATTCTTCTCTCAGTGCAAGGCTTCTCAGTCATCTCTACCCATGCCTTACATGTCAATTCCATAATCATAGTTGATGCTCATGCACATCATAAAGAATCATGTACGCATCCAGTTCCTAGTATAAGAAGTTCCAGTTCACCCAGCAATTTGAATCATATTCCATGAATTTAGAAACTCTAAACTCAGGTCATGGAGCTCATGACTCACGTATTCATGCTTTACAGTGTATTCAATTCCAGTACTCTTGCTACATTCTTAATGATCAGTGGAACTCAGATTCATGCCATATATGTCATCAGTTCAAACCTCTTTGATGAATGTATGTCTTTAACCCTCTATTCCCTAGACCTTAGTTTCGTACTCCAGATGTTCAGTCATGATTCAATCCATAAGTGTTTTGCATATCATCTCAGTCTTTCCCTAGTATATCGGCTAAGTCAGTATCGTTCGGGGGACAACTATCCCAAGGGGGGATGTATTGTAATGCCTGATCTTTCATGTCCTAAGAACTTCCATCTTCTCTTCACGTAATAAGATTTAGCTTGAAGTAATGGGTACACATAAGTTGACTCTCTCGTCTCTAATCATGATATTCTATTCATATATCATGTTTCAGAATTACTTATGCAATGATGTTTCAAGTCATGCATCTTTACTACATGATTTCAGTTACATCAGTGCAGTACTCTCAGTCTAACCAGTCTCATTCGAGGACGAATATTCCCATGGGGGAGACATTGTAATACCCTGAAAAATCCAAAGGAATCTTAGGGCTATGATTCAATCTCACAATAAATAAATTATAGTGTTTTTATAGTTTTATGAGTGATTTGGATGTATATTAAGGCCTCAAATAACTCCTACCTATTAGACGAATCAAAATATCCCTTACCGATTGAGTTTTCGAGAAGGATGATGCTATAGTCAACTTCAAATGAGCCTATCTTTCATTTTACTAAGAAATTTTGAGCTCATGACACATCAACAAATATATAATTGAATTAGCTTTCAAACGATACCAATTTTGCCTAAATCCGATAACTGAGTGAATAGTTATAGCATTTTTCGTGTGAGGAAGTGGGCTGCCGCGATTACACTACTTGGCGGCACAATAGCGGTGAAGCCAATACCGCTCAGCAGTGAAACCATCAAATCGGATTCATCCTAAGTTAGTAGGTCACCGCTATTAGCCCGCTCAACAGTGCTATAGTGGTGGGACCAATACCTCTCAGTGGTAAGCCTCAAAATCGGGATTTTTAATGCCTAGGGACCATTTGGTCTTTTACGATAGCTCCAAATCTGTCCAAAGACTGTATTTAAGTCCCAATAGAGCCTTATTTGCTTATTATTTCAGAAATTACTCGAATTAAAGTAGCCCTCTTTCAAGAACAAAAACCCTAGCCTCCACAATTCAATAATGAATAGCAAGAATTCATCGTCAACTCTCACGAATTCATCAACCCAGGTATGTTAAGTGTCCATCCATGGGTTCCTTTCACCCATGGAGTCCAAGTATCCAATTTTAAATTCATGTTGTGATCTTTACATGTTATTGTGATTTTAAATAATGATTTTAACCATGAACTCCCATGAATTGTAATTCTATGCCATGTTTACATGAAATTCTTGTTGTTATCAAACTTCACATGTTTTAATGTTGTTAGTCACTTATTTAAATCAAAATTAGTGTTTTTGAGGTTTAATTCATGCTATTACTGCAAGTTTTAAACTATTCCCATGCTTAGCTTGAACTATGCATATCAAGTGTTTGATGAAATGCCTACAAGAATGGATTTTGAATAACTGTTTCTATGTTATGTCCCCAAAGCTTAGTACTGCTTTACTATTATTGCTATCGAGTCCTGGGGGATATGAATACCTAAAATCTTAGTTGTTTAATTAGTCTCAGTATCTTTAAAATAGTTTTAGAATATGTTATGAGGATTATAAGTTCAGTCAATCATCATAATCAGTTAAACTTAAATCAGTTCAAAATTCAACGTCCTTCAAATTGAAGTGGGTTTAGCACCAAGCGAATTCACGAATGACGGCTTCCCCGTCATTTAGGCAGAGTCGTTAGTAGTAATCCCTGTGTGTCAGAACAACCTATCCAGTGTAGGATGAGAAATCACCCATCAGATTAGGCTTGACTACCTCCTAGGGGTCACCTATCAGATTAGGCTTGACTCTGCCTAAGTGTCACCTATTAGTTTAGGCTTGACATCCTAGTTTTTCAGTAGATTAGTGGATCCACATAGCAATTGTTAGTATCCGTGGCACGGTATTAACATCCTTTTAATTGGTGTTATAGGGTGAACCCCAATCAGTTTAGAGAGGGGCATGTCGGTTAGATGATACCTCCCTCAGTCTCAGTCTAGTAATTAGCTCAATAATTCAACTTTAGTGTTGTTTGACCATAGCATACAGATATCAGATTTCAGTAACTCAGCTTAAGTATTATATTCAGAACATGTTTTATACTTTGTCATGCACACTCAGTACTTACATATTTCATACGCATTCAGTATTTACAAATTTCATGCACACTTAGTTTTTATATATTTCATGCACACTAAGTACTTATAGATCCATGCATTTCTATTCAGTACTTTTGGCTATTCCATTAGTTATTATTCACGTATATCAACCTACCTATTTAGCATACCGGTACATTCAATGTACTGATCGCATACTCTTTTTTTATGCTATGATGTATCATATCATAGGTTCGGGCGCTCAGTTCCCAAATTATGCATAGACTTTCCAGATTATCATCCATAGTAGTGGTGAGTTCTCATATTTTGAGGATAGACTATATTTATTTTTACACTTTCAGTCCAATAGTCAGTTGGATTTTGTTAGGGCCCTTTCCATCAACTCTTATTTAGTCAGTAGAGGCTTTTCAGACTAGTACAGATAGTTAGTCAGTTTTTAGATTTCAATTGTCATTATCAGCATCATTAGTTTTGTCTTAGAGACTTATCAAATTTATGACTTAAAACCTTATGGCATTCCTCAGTTTATTTCCGCATATGATTTTTTGATGTTAGTTTTACTCAGTGCTCACAGCAAGTACCAGCTCATGGGTTAGCTTGTGGTCCCTCAAGACTGTAAGCACCATATGGCACCTAGGGTGTACTCTCGAGGTGTTACATGTGTGATCTTGCGCATTCCCCCTCTTATAAATACTCCAATTCTTGTGGAAAACATAGATTGGGGGCTTGGTCGTCAAGTTAAGGGTGGATTCCATACAGCCCATGGAATTACAGATTGTAGGGTGTACCATCTAGCGTAGAAGTATAATAAAGAGTGGGTCATGGTTTCAAAGTCTTTAAAGAATGCCCATGTGTTTTCATATTTCATATGTAAAATGTTTCATAAATTTTACTCACATATGTTATATATAATTATGTTATTTTGGATTTGTCTGCATACCAGTACATCCTTATTGACCCCTATATTTCAGGATCTAAGGCACAGTCTCAGCGTTCAACTAAGCAGTAGATTGGTGTTTCTGTGATTTGTTGTTGGTGAACCTTCCCTATTCTGAAAGGCCGGACTTATATAAACATTGTCATTTGTTTGATTCTTGGTCTGACTAAGGGCCTTGTCCCTGTTTTATTTTAGACATATATTGGATATTGTAACGTTAGAGATTTTGCAGATGGTTGTTATATGTTTTGAATATTAAGAATTTATTTCCAAGTTGTTCAGGTGTTATGAGATCACCCATGGTGCCGTTTTGTTATGTTTTTTCAAAAATTCTTTATGTTGAATGAATATTGTGCATGATTTCCAGAAAGAAAGGGGCGCCCGGGCCTTCATGATTCGGGATGCTTGTTATGTCCATGTAACGCCTCGAAAATCTGTCCTGAGACATCACACGGAGTTTAGGACCACAAGTGATCCCAAGTTAACCCATGAACTGGCATACTATTAAGCAACTAATTAAATATGTATAAAATGACAAAATTTATTGTGCGGAAACATAATAATAAGAAAATCTGTGAAAATATAATATTAATACAATTTTACATTCTGATAAAGTCTGAAAGAAAGGACTAAAATTACAAGACTGACTCTAAATGACATCAATGGATAGCTAGGGCGCGACCCCAACTACCACTAATCAATAAATATGAGTAATAAAGTAAAGAACATGAATAAATCTAACTGAAGTCCCCGAAGTAGGAAGACTCATCATCTCGCTGCCTGAAATTTGTAATTGTCTAAATCTAAATGTGCATAGTAAGCTTGTACCTACATTATTAGACAATGTTGTACATATACATATATGTGGATCAGTACTTTGAGGATGTACTAAGTATATGGGGGTGAAAATGCATAAGTAAAATAGTATCATCATAATTTATAAAAATTCATGCATGCTAAATGCATATGACTTACTTAGGCTTGAGTAATCTGAAATCTGAAAATCATAAGTCATGAATAGTACAGCATATAGTATAAATCTTGTGAGTCATTACACTTAGTTCTAAAATTTATATTCTGTTCTTGTTCTCAATTCATATAGTTTAAAAGAAGTCTGAAACTTATTATGTATCGTAAACACTTTATCTCAAGACTTTAAATAATTAAAATTATTTTAAGAGTGGGGGACATCTATTTGAAAGATTCTTCTAACCGATATGTACACCATGTGAGAATCCATGGTGTCCCACGACTAGCTCCCGTAAGGTTAGGGCTGTTCTACCCTTGTCATCGGAATAGAACAATCTCATCTCAGTGATCACAATCTCAGTCATCCATGTAGAAATGGTAATAATCTAAATCCTACATTGGTACGTAGTTCTGGGGTATGAAGCCGTAGAAACGTACCCATCTCGGTGCTAAATACTACTCCTAATCTCATGCTCAAAATCTCAAGAAAAATCCACTTTAAAAGTAATCTAATGGTTTATAATGAAAACCAACTATAAATCTGTAATCTAAATCTGTAAAGTGGATTTTAGATCTGAGACCAAAAAGGTCAAATCTTTCTCGATAATCTGAAAGCATTCTAATCATGGGGTTCTTAAAGCACAACAATTCTTTGAATAACAATCTTTAAATAGGGCTTAATGATCCATGTATTAATCTCATGATAAAAATATCTCAAAATTTCATGGTTTATAACATAAACATCCATAAATCATCTTAAATTTTTGAAAATTTCAGCAATGTGCATAAAACATAAACATACTCATGTAATTCAATTTCTAAATCATTGAAAATCTCATAATCTCATGAATAGCAATAAAGGGTACAAACCAAAACTTCAAATTAATAGGAAAACATATAGAATCAAATAAATTTCGTAATAAAATCAAATTTTGGGCACAAGGATTAAAGGATTGTCCTTGTCCATAACCCCACATACCTTAATAGATGATCTTTGATGAATTGAATGCAAAAGCTTGAATCTTAGACTTCTATTGATGCTTTGGTGATGAATTCTTAGGGTTTTTGTATTGGGAACCCTTAATCTTCAATTTCCTTGGAGAATAATTGGAGGAATTTTAATTTCTTGGGGAGGAAGTTTGATAAGCTAGGGTTTTGCTTCTTGAAATGAAAATATGAATAATGAGGTATCTTTGTTTCTTTAGGGGGGTGAATTATGTGTTTTGGATGGTTTTGGGTGAGGGGAATTGACCAAAGTGACCCTAGGCCCTTTTGGAATTGAATTAGCAAGTAAAATAGCTTTGGATCCACATCATATTTTTGTGCCGGGGCGCAGTCGACGCGATGCGTCAAGATTGCTTTGGCTTACTGCCTTACACGGAAAATGCCATAACTTTCTAATCGGCTATAGGATTTTTGTGAAATTAGTATTGTTGGAAAGTTAATTCAATTATACACAATTTGGTGGGTCTTGAGAAGAAAAATTCCATGTATATAAAAATATATACATGGTTAAAGTAGACCCTTGTAGAATGAAATATCAAACTTTGGACGAATCAAAGGACCTTAGCTCCACTAGGCTCTAAGTGACTTTTATGAACATTCTTTACCTCAAAAGCTCATCAAACATGATGATAAAGATCATGAAACTTATATTCACATGGGAATAACTAGGATTATAGCTTATACAAGTAAGAATAATGGTTCATAGAATAGCTCGAAAATGCGGGGTATTACAGGCCAGGACCCTAGCTTGTGTCCTGACAAACTTTGTATCAGAGCACGGTTTATTATCTCAGGGTGTATGCAAAGTCATGTCTAGTAGAGTCTTGCTTATAGATGTGTTATGCACCACACTTATAATCAGGAGGCTACCGGACATTTAGGAGTTGTTTCTTATTCTTTCATACTCTGGTTCGTGCTATAGCGTCATCCATAAGGAAGTTATCCAAATTCCTTCCTTGTTCTAATTTCTTAGGCCATGCCTCATTGTCGAGGTGATGCAAGTCTAAGAATCTAGCTTTCCCAGCGAGGTGTTTCTCTCTTGTTGAGTTATCCATAAAGTTATGAGATAGCACAAGGACTTGAGAGGAGTCCATTAGTGCTCAAGGTATATTGATTCGATTGTTTACTTTTATTTTGATAAAATTGTGCTTTCTAGCCTGAGGTACGAAGTGTATTCAGTCCCCTTTCAAAATTCTTGTTGCAGATGTAATGTATAAGGATAATTATGTATAGAAGAATGTTGGAACTGTATTTTCACCTGAGTAGTAGTATATGTTAGAGTGTCATGACCTATTGGTAGTGAGATGGTCTAGAAGTTGGTTAGAAGAAGTTATAAGGTTAGCGGTAATAGTGAGGGTGACTTTTGCGTAAATAAGTAGTTCTAGTTGTATAACCCTTTGATTGAGGGGTGGTATTTTTTCTTTTTATGGTGGTTGGATAATGTTATAGCAAGATTTATAGATTATTTGGTAATTGTAAAGGAAGTGTTTGGCTATGATTATTATTGATCCAAATTAGGGAAGGAGCCTTGAGTGGATAGTTATAGTGTTTATAGAAATCAGTTATAGTTTGTGAATGGAAGGGGTAGAATAGTCAATGTGGCATGGGTAGAGACTCGTTGGTGTTTATGGAATTTGGTGATAGTGAGAATGTATGCATGGGTAAGTAGACTTAATATGAGAAGGTATGTAGTGGATTTGGAGGCGTAGTAGTAATGTCATGGAGAGGATGAACTTATGGGTCATAGTTAAGAGAAGTAAGAGACTTAGGTTGATATTTCTACTTGATGTTGCATGCTTTATCATTGGCACATGATTGATTGTATACTATAGTCTTGAACTTGGAATTTGGGTAAAGGTGGATAGCAACTTAATATTAGTAAGTATATTTTGTGGGAATGAATTATTAGGCTTGATGTGAGGTGTGAAATAGCTTAGGTTGGCAACTTGTGTAAAAAAGAGTGGATACTTGTGATATTTATGTACATGAGGACTAGTGCTAAAATGATAAATTGTGGGTGAGTCATTAAGTGTATAAAAGCATGAGTATATAAGAATAAGTTAAACCCGGAGGTGGCATGTTGTTAGATAAAGTGTGTTGTGTACTTGTGTCACGTGTACCTAGATTTTGTTCTTTAATCTTGTAGTGTGAAGAAGTATAAGAAGTTGTTGTATGTTGTTCTTTAGATTTGAACTGGGGAGGTATAGGTAGGCAATGTGCGCCTTTGGTGTACTTTTACAAATTTTGTTAAGTTGTAAGTTGTACGATTAGAGGTGTAATGCTAGTACTCTAAGAAAGTGATGATGGAGTGTTAAGTATTTATAAGTGTAGGTGTCTATGACCATGATAATGTTAGTCGTAAGATGATGACTTTGGGGGTTAGCAAAAATTACGATTAGTGTCCTTGAATGGGATATTCTAGAAAGAATTTAGCATCGTTATATTAAAATTATTGAGGGGAGTTTGTGTTCATATGTATATTGATACCCCTTTTGTGATAAGGAGTGTGGATGCGTACACTTATAATAGTGGGAGTTGTAGAGTGATGGATATAGAGGCTAGCTAAAGTTAAGAGCAACATTTTTGAAAAGCGAGGCCTTCTGAGTGTAGTTCATCAAGGAGTGTTTAGAGTTTAAGTATATGGTGATGTCGCTTTTGCGTTGAGATTTGTGGCTATAGATTTTGATGTGAGGTTATGTTTGCAATTCTAGGAGTGTGACATCGATCTAAGGGGGAGATGATGGAATACAGTAGTTCCCGAATTTTCTTGTGGTGTCAAGTTTCAAGTAAGAATCATGATATATCAATTCCTATTCAAGCAAGCTCCTCCAACTTCGATTTGAATGATCATCTACCAATGACTTATGTATGTATATCTTGCCTATACCTAAAGTTTGATCTCTCTATGTAAGTCATGTCATGTTCTGACCTCCAAACAAGAAGGAATAATGTCCCTCAGTGATACAATATTTTGAGTATCCAAGCCATATGTTATGTTGCTCATGATCAAAATCTATGTCTCACAACATGCTTGGTCCTAAGAAAATATGTTTCTATATGTCACGAAATTATTTTATGTTCGAATTAGCCAAAGTGATAAAGTTTATACTAACTCATGGAAAATTTCAGTTCTTCAAATGAGGATTAATCGAGTCAAGTGGAAATCCTTGTCTTAGTTGTTAACAAAAAAAAATTTGGTTTTATGCCATATAGCTCATGATATGTGTACCCATATTTCTCATTGTGGACTGTCTTAAGAAACCATGTTGTGTTGTGTTTATGCCGAGCGACTCTTTACTTGTAATCCGGACACTTGATATATGAAGAACTTCATGTCTATTCTATTGTATCTTCACCTCATGCCTCTCCTTGAGTAGTGCAATAAGTATAAGTTATGGTCTAATAGGTGTTACTTCCATTCATGATATTTATACTTGGGTCCCTCAATGACCCTCTGTATATTAGTATAATGGTGGTTGAGGAAGCATAGTAATGTGTTAGGTAGGGGAGTAGATGTTTTTGAAGGTGAATATTTTTATTTGATTTCTTGAGCTAAGGCTATAGAAGAAAGGAAAAGAAGGAGATGAACTTTTGTTATGTGAAATAGCTAAGAACGAGAAATTTGGAAAAAATATTTGTGAGAGTGATTGAAATTGTTGGTCTTAGTGGGGAGATCCATGTAGTGGGTGTGATGTGTGAGCAAATGCTAACATATTTGAGGCTTTTAACTCTAATAATTGTGAAGTCTTAAGCAACTTTTGTTATTTTTGATTATTTTTGTTGTGTTAATGCAGGTGTAAGTGATAGAGGTGTAAATTAAAGAAAAGAGGGATAAACCAAGTGAAATCTAATGTAAATGAACTGAAGTGTTTCTGATGATATTTTTTTGATGCATCGTCAGCCTGGTGATTGGTTATCAAAGTTGCCATCAAGCTTAGACAGAATCTGAAGATGTAAAGTGAAGTGTGACGACATTTTTGATATGTCGTCAAAACTATGATAAGGTGTCAAAATTGTTGTCAACTCAAAGCAGAAAATGATGATTGCTAGTGTGGACGTGATGACATTTCTGACATATTATCACATATTTGAAAAGCC
>NC_061122.1:221987513-222058910 GCF_002878395.1 Capsicum annuum | reverse complement strand
CGTAGCCACCTCCCAAAAAAAGAGATTCAACTCTTCTTCTCCAAAACAAGAATTCAAGCCATTTAACATCAAGAAAAGAGTCATGATTAGGTTTCCAATCTTCAAACTAATCAATATAAGTACGTGGGGTTTTCCTAAACTACATGGGATTATTGAAAACGTTTTTGAGTAAGGTTTAAAGTTATAGAATCATATAATATTATGAAGGGTTTTGAATTTACAAGATCAAATATGCATTGTGAACCCTTTTGATGATAATGTTTTGGTCTTGAGGCCTTCCACTAAATTTAATTTGTAGTCGTATATAAGTATGTATGCATTTTGAGTTTGAATATTAAATTGAGAGCATGAACAATTATAATCCTTCTCTTGTTATAAAACCTCTTGTTTTCATATGTTATGAATTATTTGATTACATATTGAGAAGCATGGCACAAATGTCTTTACTATTGTCTAAGACTTGATTTTGGTTATGAAGTTTTAGCGCCCCGAGTCTGTACCCTGGATGCTACACGGTGCTTACAAACCTGAAGGACCACAAGCTAACCCATGATAGATATCTGCTATGAGCACTGAGTAATAATACTGAAATAACGCAGAAAATAGGCTGAAATTCCATAAGGTTCATAATCTGAAATACTGATAAAATATAACGTCTGATGAAAACATCTAAAATACTGAATACTATCTGAAATAGTCTAGTCTGAAAAGCCTCTAACTAAACTGTCTGATTGAGAAGTTGATGGGAAAAGCCCCCAACTAACTCCATTTACTAAAATACTGATAAACTGAAATACTGAAATAAAAGTGTATCCTAGATAGATAAGGACTCACTACTATAATTTGATATTGCTGACTAAATCTGGCTAAGCACGGTTAGGAACCTGGGCATTCGAACCTATAATTTAAGACATCATAGCGCAAGAAAAAGTATGCGTCAGTACGTGGAATGTACTGTTATGCTAGATAAGGTAAGGATGAATGCAAGGGTTCATAGGCATGAACAATAGCTGACTGAATGGCGTGGAATTAAAAAGTAAGAGTACATGTATAAATGAAACTACTGTAAGTACTGAGAATGCAATACTGTGCATTTATGTATATATATATTGTATCTAAAATTTTACTAAAGCTGAGTTCTAATTTTCGATAGCTGAATAACTGATATCTGAGATTACTGATAGCTAAATTACTGATAACTGAGTGACTATGTCTGACAATCCTAATTCTGTAGAACTGAACTAAGTTCTACACTGAGACTAAAACTAAAACTGTGGGAGGTAATCATCTAACCGATATGCCCCAAATAAGATAACTGGGGTCCAACCTGTAACCCCAATTGGAAGGGTGTCCGTATCGTGCCACGGGTAAAGAAAAGCTAAAGAGTTACCTTTATCTGGCAGGTACTCTAATTAGAACGGTGGAACCCTTATCTGGCAAGTTAAAAACACCTCATCAACCCTCAACTGGCAGGTTGATGACTCAACCTACGCTGGTTACGTAGTTCTGAAAAGCAAGGACTGCTTTTAAGGATCACACGCTCTATGTGAGCCCCCATCCTTGGGTTCACTCAGCACTGAATCCTACTCCTAACTGAATAGACACTGAACTGATTATATTGAGTTGAACTAGATGGAAACTGAGTTTAACTGAGTTCTATAACTGATTGAGTTTACTAAGTTCTGTAACTGACCGAGAGTGCTATTGATCGTGACACTACTGAGACTATTCTGCAACTACTACTGCTCTAGGTAAACAGCTAGATTTTTGGGTATTAGATACCTCCAGGACTCAATAGCGTGAAAGTAAAGCATAGCGTGATCTTGAAAAACATAACAATGTCCACCTGTTCATAATTCATTCATAGAGACATTTTATCAAATACTTGTAGGGAATAAAGTTGTACATGATTGGGACCTCATAATGATATGTCATGATTCCACTATTTACTTTACATAGGCATTTTAGCAAACACTTGGGGAATATGGATTATTTCACATGATATGAACATCATGAATACAATACTCAATTGTAAATTCAAAGGGTTTAGCATGCAATTCATATAATTCATCACGTAAACTATTTTAATTTCATGGAAACTTACAATTAATCATGAATTGAAACCCAATTACTATCATGAACATGAGTACAATCAATTTCAAGCATAGAAATCATAATTCTATAACCTTGTAGTTTAAAAATGGATTCTTGGACTCTATGGGTGGAAGAACCCATAGATGAACACCTAACATACCTGAGAAGAAAAGTTCTTGAAGTTTCTTGGAGGAATTCTTGAGTTTGTTCTTGTTTTCTTGAAGCTTGGGTTTTTCCCTTTGATAGAGAATGTTTTGTTTCTTGAGAAAACTGAGTAAAATATTGAGATAATAGGTTATTTAGGGGTTTAATCACGTGTTTAAGACTAACTTGGGTCAAGGAAAAATACCCAATTACCCCTGGAAAAGATTTAAAAATCATCACTGGAAACCTAATCTGTGCCCTTGGCACAACGCGCTGCTATTATACCATGTCACAGGAAATTAACAATTGGGAACTGGAGGCTTGGCGTGATGCGGTACAATCGTGGAGCTTTATAGTATATGAATTTACCCCTTGGCGCGACGCGCCATGATCGCAAAGTCATACAGAAAAGTGACAATTGGGAAAATAGCTAGTAGTGCGACATGGTGGGATCGCGATGGAACACTAGAAAATGACAATTACCAATTGGACTGCCTCTGTGACACGCTGATTGACAAATTGGCACACTGTTTTACAAAATATGCTATAACTCTTCACCGAGTATCGAATTTGGACAAATTTTATATCGTTGGAAAGCTGACTGAATTTCCTACACAATGGTAAGCTCTAAACTGAAAAATACTGAGTATTTTGAAAAATTTATATAGGATAACTCATGTATTAAGAGTTACGTTAAGCTAGGAAAATACGGGATATTAGAATATCTCCCCCTTGGGAACATTTGTCCTCGAATGAGACTGATTAAGCTGAGAAACACTAATAGACTTAGTTCACACACTGAACATGCAAATTTGATGCATGAAATATATGACTAAAACTACTGATAAGTTGAGTTTTCATACTGAACATGCATATCTAATGCATGAGTACATGGCTGAACTGATTCATGAATGCATGACTATCATGAAGACAATATGAAATGGTAAAGAATACAAAGTTTATGACTGTAACTAAACATGGAACTGAGCAAATATAAGGAAGACTCTTACCTTAAGCTGAATCTGAATTTGAAAAGAAGAGGTGAGGATACTTGATCCGCATATCTACTTCTGCTTCCCAAGTAGCTCCCTCATCGGACTGACTCTACCAATGAACTTTGACTAAGGGAACTTCTTTGTTCCTCAGCCTGCAAATCTGACGATCAAGGATCTGGACTGGAACCTCTTTGAAAGAGAGATCATTCTGAATATCTATGTCCTCAAAGGGAATTATGACTGTTGGTTCACTAATGCATTTCATTAGCAAGGAGACGTGAAACACTGGGTGTACTGAAGCTAGATCTAAAGGAACTCAATCTGATAAGCTACCTTTCCAAAATGGCTGAGGATTCTTTAAGGATCGACATATCGGGGACTAAGCTTTCCATTTTTGCCGAACCTCTTCACCCTCTTTATGGGAGAGATTTTCAAGAGCACAAAGTCACCAATCTCAAAATTGAGATATTTTTTTCTCACATCTGCATATGATTTCTGTCGGCTCTATGCAGCCCTAAGCCTTTTCTGATCAACTAAACCTTCCCTAAGGCATCAACTACTAACTTAGGCCCTACTACTATGGCCTCACCTGTGTCGAACCAACCAATTAGACATCTACATCTCCTACCATAAAGAGCCTCAAACGGAGCCGTCTGAATACTAGAATGATAACTATTATTATATGCGAACTCAATCAAAGGCAAGTGGTCATCCCAACTACCCTTAAAATCAACAACGCATGCTCTTAACATATCTTATAGAGTTTGAATGGTCCTTTCTGCTTGACCATCTGTCAGAGGGTTGAAGGCTGTAATGAGGTGAACTTGGGTACCAAGACCTTTTTGGAATGCTTTTTAGAAATAAGAGGTAAAATAGGTACCCCTATCTGAGATGATAGTCACTGGGACTCCGTGTAACCTGACCAACTCTCTGATATAGAGTTTAGCGTAGTCCTAGACTAAATAGGAGGTATGAACTTGTAAGAAGTGAGCTGATTTGTTCATCCTGTCTACAATAACCCAAATAAAATCATGCTGACGATGAGTACGAGGCAAACCCGTCACAAAGCCTATGTTCACTTCTTCCCATTTCTATATAGGAATACTGAACTCCTACATGGACCCACTAGGCTTCTGGTGCTCAATCTTAACCTGCTGACACATAGAGCACTTAGCTATAAACTCTATGATATCCCTCTTCATCCCACTCCACCAATAGATCTCCTGCAAATCGTGGTACATCTTAGTGGCCCCTAGATTAATTGAGTAACATGCACCGTGCACTTCTGCAAGAATTCATTGCCTCAAGTAAACTACACCTGGCACACATAGCCAACCTTAGCAACGTAACACACCATCTCCCCCTTGGGAGAAAATCTCTACTTTCTGGTCTCTGACTAACTCTTTCAACTTAACAAGACTAGGATCTTTGTCCTACTTTTCCTTCACTTTGGAAACTGGAGATAATTCTGAACTATTTTGCACCCACACACTATCCTCTGCTGAATAGACTAAGCGGACACCTAGTCGAGTAAGCTGATGAACTTCCTGAACTAACTTCTTCTTATCATTCTCAACGTGAGCAACACTACCCATAGACAACCTACTGAGAGCATCTGCCACTATATTGGCCTTACCCGGATGATACAAAACACTCATGTCATAATATTTTAGCAATTCCAACCATATTCTCCGACATAAATTCAAATCTTTCTGAGATAACACATACTGCAAGCTTTTGTGATTTGTGAACACATCAACATGCACTTCATACGAGTAATGCCTCCAAATCTTTAAGGCAAACACTACAGCTGCTAACTCAAGATCATGAGTTGGGTAATTCTTCTCATAGGGCTTAAGCTGTCTAGAGGCATAGGCTATGACCTTACCTCTCTGTATAAGGATACAAGCCAAACCTACTCTAGATGCATCACAGTACATAACAAACCCATCTGAACCATCTGGTAGAGTCAAAACTATGCTGAGGTAAGTCGAGTCTTCAATTCCTAAAAACTCTTCTCGCAAGCATCTTACCAATAAAATTTGACTTTTTTCTAAGTCAATCTGGATATAGGGAATGCAATAGACGAAAACCCTTTAAAAAATTTATGGTAATAGCCAGCTAAACCCAAGAAACTCCTCATATCTAATAGAGAAATGGATCTAGGACAATTTCTCACTACCTCAGTCTTTTGAGGATCAAATCTAATGCCATCACCAGAGATAATATGACCAAGGAATGCTACTGACCTTAGCCAAAATTTTCACTTACTAAATTTGGTGAACAACTCAGAGTCTGAAGTACGATTCTGAGGTAATCTGCATGATCATTCTCTCAATAAAAGTAGACAAGAATGTCATCGATGAAGACTATAATGAACATGTCCAAGTACTACCATAACACGCGATTGATTAAGTCCACAAAAGCTTCTAGGGCATTAGTAAGACAAAAGGACATGACTAGAAACTAAAAGTGACTATACTAGGTTTGGAAAGCTATTTTCAGAATGTTACATTCTCTGACTCTGAGCTGATGATAGCCTGATCTGAGGTTTATCTTAAAAAAGTAACTAGCACCCTAAAGTTGGTCAAACAAGTCATCAATTCCAGAAAGTGGATATTTATTCTTGACTGTGACTTTTTTCAACTGATGGTAGTCTATACACATTCTGAGGGAACCATATTTCTTACGTACGAATAGAACTAGTGTGCCCTATGGGGAAATGCATGGTCTGATGAATCACTTGTCTAGGAGATATTTGAACTGCTTTTTTAACTCTTTGATTTCTCCTGGAGCCATTCTGGTGGAATAGATATAGGTTGAGTATCTGGAAGAAGGTTTATTCCAAAGTCAATCTCCCTTTCGGGAGGACCTCTAGGAAGATCTTCGGGAAACATATCTAAGAATTCATTTACTACCAAAACTGACTCAAGGATAGGAGTCTCTGAACTAGAGTCTTTGACTTGCACAAGATGATAAACACATCCCTTGGAAATTATTTTTCTCACTCTAAGGTATGAAATCAACTGACCCTTAAGCATTGTTGTACTACCCCTCCATTCAAGGACTAGCTCATTTGGAAACTAAAAAATGAACAATTTTGTTTTAACAGTCAACTGATACATAGCATAAATGGAGCCAATCTATGCTAAGAATGACGTTGTAATCCGTCATCTCTAATTCTACTAAGTTTGTTGAAGTGAATTTCCAAGATATCATAACCGAACAGTTCTTGTATACCTGACTAAGGTAGATACTGATAAAGGTTCTATTAAAACTTCTAGTTTGACCTTAAAGTCAACTGCTATATAAGGAGTTACAAAAGACAAAGAAGCTCCTAGATCTAATAAGGCATAAATATGTAAATGGAATATCTGTAATGTACCGGTGACCACATCAGGAGAACTTTCCTGATCTTGTCTGGAGTTAAATATATAAAGCCTATTTGGGCACTGCCCACTGGTGACACTGGAAGTTGAACCTTGCTGATTCGGGCGATCGAAATGAGCTGAAGGACTATTATACTGACCCTGTGAACCTGAATAAGGATAATCTCTAACTCTTTGGCCTGGCTTGCCATACCCAAAACAAATATCATGCTAGCCCTGCAGACACCCTGATGGTTTCTTCCATATTTCTGAGAAAGAGGATTCATTTGAGCACTGTTGACACTACCCTGAGATTTAGAGCTTGGATCCCTATCTATGTTACCATTTCTGAACTTAGGGACTAGAGTAATAGGTAAGGACAGAGCTGAATTTTGGACAAAACTAAGAATGGTTACCGCTTTGTAACTTAGGCTTAGTGAAATTGAAGCTACTTGTCCTAACTCTTTTACTCTCCCTCTCTTTCTCCTTATTCTTAGCCTTTTCTAGCTGATGAGCATGGACTATAAGCCTAGATATGTCTATCTCCTAAATTGGCATTGTTGTTCTGCACTCTTTAACAATAATCTCTGACACCCCAGATATGAACTTGCTCATTCTAGACCTACTGTCTACTACTACATGGGGACCATACCTAGCTAACTGAGTAAACTTGAGGGAATACTCTTTCACAATCATACTTCCCTACTTGAGATTAATAAACTCTAACACCTTGTCTTCTCTCAGCTCTAAGGGAAAGAATCTATCTAGAAAAGTAGTAGCAAATTTTTCCCACTCTATAGGCTCTGTATCTGAGCCCCTATCTACCTTTCACTGCTTAAACTACGTATGAGCTATATCTTGTAGCTGATAGGCAGCTAACTCAGCACTTTCACTAGAAGTCACTCCCATAATATCTGTGACTTTCTAAACCTAGTCAAGGAACTCCTGTGGATCCTCTTCTGACTTAGATCTTGAGAATAGGGAAGGATTCATTTAGGTGAAGTGTTGAATCCTGACTGCAGCAGTATTGGCCACTGGGTTGTCTTGAACGGCAGTTGTCCATTCATTCTGAGATGCTACAAAATTGGCTAGAGTGGTGAACACAGCTCTGAATTCTGCATGGGAGACATGCTCGTCCAGGGGATCTTCCTGAACGGGCTGAGGTGCTGACTGGTTTCCTGTTCTTCTTCCATTGTTCTTTTTGGGAGGCATGTTCTATAAATGGAAGGAAGAAAAGGATTAGACTTAGAGTTTAACTTGAGCTCATGCTCACCCGCACGACATGAATACTGAAAAAAGGGAAATATTTCCTAAAAATGCCTCATAGCCTCTTGCCCATAAATGTGGAGCGCTACACATCCATGCACAAGACTCTACTAGATGCGACTTTTAGACTCCTTCGGACTCTATTGAACCTTAGTCTCTGATACCAAGTTTGTAACTCCCCGAGTCTTTACCTTGGACATTACATAATACTTATGACCTCAAAAAACCACAAGCTAACCCACGCCTGATATCTGTTGTGAGCACTAAGTAATAATACTGAAATAATGCAGAAAATAGGCTAAAATACCATAAGGTTCATAATCTAAAATATTGATAAAATATAACGTCTCAAGAAAACATCTGAAATATTGAATATTATCTGAAATAGTCTAGTCTGAAAAGGCTCTAACTGAACTTTTTGAATGTGGAGTTGATAGGCAAGCCCTTAACTAACTCCATTTACTGAAATACTAAAAAACTAAAATGCTAAAATAAAAGCACATCCTCGATAGATGAAGACTCACTACTGTAATCTAATACTACTGACTGAATCTTGCTAAGCACGATTAGGAACCTGAGCATCCAAACCTATGATATGAGACATCATAGTGCAAGAGAAAGTATGTGTCAGTACGTGGAATGTACTGGTATGCTAGATGAGGTAAGGCTGAATGCAAGGGTTCATATGCATGAACAATAACTGACTGAATGGCGTGGAATAACAAAGTAAAAGTACATTGATAACTGAAACTACTATAAGTACCAAGAATGCAATACTGTGCATTTATTTATATATATACTCTTACTAAAGTTGGGTTCTGATTTCTGATAACTCAAGCAGGTGCTCTAATGAGAATGGTGGAACCCTGATATGATAAAAACTTGGAAGACACGAAATCACTCAAAAATAGTCCACAAACACACTCCAAAACAGTCTACAAATCACTAAGATCCTTGGACCGATTGAAGACCTCTCTCGGATTCACAAATACAACAAAAATACAAGGTAAATAGGGTGTATTTCACACCAAAACAGAAACAATACGTGAAAAACAAGATGAATACAAAGGAACAAGATTCAGATTTAACAATAACAACAAGAACACAAGATTACAACACAAACACTAAACACGATTACAAGAAAGTAAAGGGATAGATAGATAGACCACATGAAGGTATAATCTTAAGAACCCAAGAATGGATACTCTTGGACCCTTAACACTACAAACAATAATAAACCTATCTCTTACATGACACAAGATCAGATTGCACCTCTCTAGCATCAACATTTCCAAGCAAAGAAACAACAAAAGAGAATCCACCCTAGTGTTGTATCCTAGTTTCAGTTTTGGTGCCTCAAGGAGAGAGGACTTGTGTTCTTTGGTCTTTCAAGACTCACAAATATCATCAAAAACTAAATCTAAAAACCCTACAATGTTCCTTTTATAACTATTACAAAATATAAGTTAAAATGACCAAAAAAAACCCTTCAAGGAGTGGACACCCATCTAGTGTAATTTATGGGCTGATTTGGGTTCATTTTGGGCCTCTTTTACACTTCAATTGCACATGCCAAGGCTCGGGTCCAACACGCACTCTGCTAAGTTCATATCTGAGATTATTCCTGTATTATCCTCTCCATCTTGAGAGGAATTTGTCCATAAATTCACGGCTTTACCTCATTCAATTAGTCACTTCAAAGGAAACCTACTCAAAACAATCCGCAAACAAGTCACAAAAAAAAGTCAAAACAATCCAAAAAATCATGAAGAATCCGAGGGCTCAATAACAATAACTCTCGACCAACACTTCATTTTGAACCTCGGCTTCCTCTCCATCTTAAGCCATATCATCAATCCCATCCAAAACAAGTCTCCTACCATCATACAAGTATTGTAGTAGTCTCCATAACCTTCATGTTCCTTTCTACCATACTCCTTTACATGGTTATATCAGTTTTGCTGAAGTAGAGTTTTGGTTGAGAGGAACGATTTGGTAAGTGGGAGCTTCGGTTCTGGAGCATGGATGGGAGGAAATTGGCTTCCAAATCCCTCTTGTTGGACTTGATCGAATTGAGGGGGAAGTGACTCATTTAGGTCTCAGGTTTGAGGATATTTATTGGCTTGGCTTATGTCTATGTCATTTAGTGGTGGTCTTGGAGGGTTGATCATTTGAGAAAAAGCTTCGGGAGTAGAAATATGAGAGTTTCTTCGACTCTCCACTCGATCCAACCTTTCAAGTGTAGTGGACATATTCGAACCCAATTTTTCAAGAACCGTATTCGCCTTAGCTATTTATCGAGCAATAGCATCAAGGTAACCCAAAATGGTGTCCATTATGGCAAAGGAGTTACCTACAAAACAGAAAACACGTAAGTTGTACAAAAACATCCTTACTCTCTCTTTTATTTCTTGTCTCTTGAATCCCTCACACTCAATCTCACAATGTTGTAAGCTTTCTTGTACTCCGATAGGTGTTGAGAGGTGAATCAAGTGTGTACAATAACTCAAAAGAATAAAACACACAAAGGAACATAAACACACACAAAAAAAATATATGGTTTCAAACTAACTCACAATCTAGTAATTGGTCACTAGCTTGTAAGTTAGTATGGGAATCAAAAAATGAAATTAAAGACACAAAATGAAACTCAAAGATCAAAATTTGAGCTTAAAATTTATCGGTGAACATTAATTGGTGATGTGGCAGTCCTTGATTGGCCTCAGTCAACAATTTTATTTTCCAAATTTGGAAGTCTTGATCAATTCTACAATTTGAACTTTGGTAGAAATTGTTCAATGGAGGGAAATACAAACTAGTCTTTGAAATTCAAATTTCAAGACCCAAAAGTCTTTGACTAGACTCGAAATTCTCCATAAAACATGAACCCTTGTTTCATGGAAAAATGGTTGAGAAGTGATGTAAAGTTTTTTTATGGTTGGGGGTCTTTCAAGACTGACAATTACTTACACCTCTTTCCTTCACCTTTTAGGATCTATTATTCACTTTATCTTAACAAGGTGATGAATATGGTGAAGAACTTCAAGAACACAACAACCATAACAAGAATAAACAACAACAATCTCCTAATAACAACAAGTTCCAACGCCCAATTCCACAATAACAAAACCAACAATAAAACCACCAACAAATGGCCAAGTTTCTTTGGTGTTGTATTTTCGGTTTTAACACTAGATGAAGATTGTCATGAACAACAAGAACACAAAAACAACCACAAAGATCAAAAACAACACCAACCAACATCCAAAAACAAGATCACCACATGACCAAGTTAAAACAACAACTTCAACCCACGGCCACTTCTTTTTCACAACAACAACATCAATTTTTAAAGCTCAAATCTAGATATAGACTCAATGTGTTAGTGAGGAACAAAAATAATACTTAGAGACAACAAATACAAGTAAAAATCTCGTCCAACACACAACAAGAACACACTTTTCGGCCAAGAACACAACACGGATAGATTGCTATTTTTTCTGGAATTTTCAATTTTGAATTTTTTTTTTAATTTTTCAAATAACAAGCCCAAGATTGATCTTGTGGGAACAATATCAAGCCATACTATGATACCAAATGATACGATAAAAACTTGAAAGATATGAAATCACTCAAAAACAATCCACAAACACACTCCAAAATAGTCCACAAATCACTAAGATCCTTGGACCGATTGAAGACCTCTCTCAGATTCACAAATACAACAAAAATACAAGGTAAACAGGGTGTCTTTCACACCAAAACAGAAACAATACGTGAAAAACAAGATGAACACAAAGGCACAAGATTCGGATTTAACAATAACAACAAGAACACAAAATTACAACACAAACACTAAACATGATTACAAGAAAGTAAAGGGATAGATAGATAGACCACATAAAGTTATAATCTTAAGAACCCAAGAATGGAAACTCTTGTACCCTTAACACTACACACAATAATAAACCTATCTCTTACGTGACACAAGATCGGATTGCACCTCTCTAGCATCAACGTTTCCAAGCAAAGCAACAACAAAAGAGAATTTACCTTATTATTGTATCCTACTTTCGGTTTTGGTGCCTCAAGGAGAGAGGAGTTGTGTTCTTTGGTCTTTAAAGACTCACAAATAACATCAAAAACTAAATCTAAAAACCCTGCAATGTTCCTTTTATAACTATTACAAAATATAAGTTAAAATGACCAAAAGACCCTTCAAAGAGTGGGCACCCATATAGTATAATTTATGGGATGATTTGGGTGCATTTTCGACCTCTTTTACACTTCAATTACACATGCCAAGGAGCAGGTCCAACACGCACTCTCTTAAGTGCATATTCGAGGTTATTCCCGTATCAAACCCTCATCCGGCAGGTTAAAAACACCTCATCAACCCTCAATTGGTAGGTTAAAAACACCTCATCAACCCTCAACTGGAAGGTTGATGTCTCAACCTACGTTGGCTACATAGTTCTGGAATGCAGGGACTGTTTCTAAGGATCACACCCTCTACTGGCAGGTGATCCCCCATACTTGTATTTACCCGGTGCTAAATCCTACTCCCAACTGAATAGATACTGAACTGATTATCCTGAGTTAAACTAGACTGGTACTGAGTTTTACTGAGTTCTGTAACTGACTTAGTTTTTTGAGTTTTGTAATGGACTAAGAGTGCTACTGATTGTGACACTACTGAGATGATTCTATAACTACTGTAGCTCTAGGTAAACAGCTAAATTTTTGGGTATTAGATACCCCCAGGAGCATAGCATGATCTTGAAAAACATAACAATGTCCACTTGTTCATAATTCATTCATAGAGACATTTTATCAAACACTTGTAGGGCATAAACTTGTACATGATTAGGACCACATAATAATATTTCATGATTTCACTATTTACTTCACATAGGCATTTTAGCAAACACTTGGGGAACATGGATTATTTCACATGATATGAACATTATGAATACAATACTCAATTACAAATCTAAAGGGTTTAGCATGCAATTCATATAATTCATCACATAAAATATTTTAATTTCATGGAAACATACAATGAATCATGAACTAAAACCCAATTACTATCATGAACATGAGTACAATTAATTTCAAGCATGGAAATCATAATTCTATAACCTTGTAGTTTTAAAATAGATTCTTGGACACTATGGGTGAAAGAACCCATAGATGAACACCTAACATACCTAAGAAAAGAAGTTCTTGAAGTTTCTTGGAGGAATTCTTGATTTTGTTCTTGGGTTTTGCCCTTTGATAGAGAATGTTTTGTTTCTTGAGAAAAGTGAGTAAAATAATGAGATAATAGGCTATTTAGGGGTTTAATCACATGTTTAATACTGACTTGGATCATGGAAAAATACCCAATTACCCCTAGAAAAAATTTAAAATTGTCACTAAAAACCCGATCTGGGCTCGTGGCATGACACGAAACTATCGTGCCGTGTTACTGGAAATTGACAATTGGGAACTAGACGCTTGGCACGATGCAGTACATTCGCGGAGCTTCACTGTATGCGAATATACCCTTTGGTGCGACATGCCATAATTGTGGAGTCACATTGGAAATTGATAATTGGTAAAATGGTTGGTAACACTCGTGATGGAACACTGTAAAATGACTATTGTCATTTGGACTGCCTCCACGATACGTTGATTGCTAAATTGGCATACTATTTTACAAAATATGCTATAACTCTTAACCCAGGTATCGGATTTGGAAAAACTTTATATCATTGGAAAGCTGACTGAATTTCCAACACAATGGTAAGCTCTAAACTGAAAAATACTTAGTATTTATAAAAATATATATAGGATAACTCATGTACAAAGAGTTAAGTTAAAATAGGGAAATACAGAGCATTATAGAAGTGAAGAGAGGGTGTTTTCCTGTTTATATAAATGAGAAGTAATGATTTTAAAGAGTTTCATAGTTTGTTACAAGAGAGTTGACCACTACATATTTGTGAATTGAAAGAGAGAATCTTTGCATAAGTTTTCATGAATTTTGATATACACATCCTCTTGTATTGTTTGAATGATTTGGTGGTCTAACCATTTCTTTGAATGAAAGAGCTGTAACATGATATTTTATGGATTAGAGATATGACTTGCAAGTCTTCGTATGATAATACCAAACAAAAGAATGCCATAGCAGATTCAAAATAGACTAAAAATACAGATTTTACTCAGATTTTGAATTAAGAAAGATATATGTTTAGAAAAGATTAAAAATGGGCTTAAAGAGAGTTAGATAGTTACCCAAATAATGTACGAGTTGAAAAACTCAATGCTAAAAATCATTATTTACCGACACGGGGTTATGGTACCATGTTGTGTGGTCTTGTGTACCTTGATTTATGTCATCCCAATTTGGGGCTTTGGTTAGGACCCATTCTTTGTGGTTTTGTGCACTACCATGTTGATTTGATTGGGGATCATAGAAACATGTTGTGTGGTCTTGCGTGTCTCCCCTTACTAATACTACAATCCTTGCGGCAAACTTGGATTAGGGGCTTGGACGCTGAGTCAAGGGTGGATTCTATATAGCCCATAGAATTACAGATTTTAGGGTGTACCATCTAGCTCAGAAGTAACATAAAGAGTGGTTCATGATTTCAAAGAAATATTTCAAAGTCTTTAAAGTATGCCCATATGTTTTTCCTATATCATATGTAAACTGTTTTATGAATTGCTCTCACTTATGTTGTACAAAAGTACATTATTTTTTATTGCTCTATGCATAAGTACATATGTATTGACCCCCTATATTCCAGTTTCTAAGCCCTAGTCTAGCAGTTCTACTAAACAGTATATTGTTGTTGGACATTCAGAGTTGGTAAGCCTCTCTTACTTCGGAAGGTGTCTTGTTCACATGTGTTAATCTCATTTAGTTTTGGTTTATGGTCCAACTGGGGCCTTGTCCTAGTCGTCAAACAGATGTTGGTTTTCTTTAGTTAGTAGAGATTTCGCAGACAGGTGTTAGATGGATTTTAGTCTTGTTGAACTTGTGTCGTATTGTTTTGTTAATATAATCAGATGACCATGTTTCCATTTTGTTTCCGCATTTTATAGTTATAAATTATGCATATGATTGCTAGTTAGAAGGTCTCTCAGGGCTTCATGGTTTGGGATGCTCGTCGCGGACAGGCCCTCGGTTTGGGTCGTGACACCAACTCCAAATGTCTGACACCGATCTATTGATTAGCGGGACCATGGGGCTAGGCCTCAGAACCTAAAATATAGGGGGTCAATACACAAGGTACTGTTATGTGAAATAATCCAAAATAACATATTTTCATATAACATAGGTGAGAGCATTTCATAAAACTAATTCATCATAAGTTGACTGAAAACACATAGGCATAATTTAATGAATTTTGAGAAAATTCTTGGTAACCATGTCTCGCTCTTTAGTTTACTTCTGAGATAGATGGTACACCCTACAATCCTGATCATTCCACGGGCTATATGGGATCTGTCCTTGACTCGGCAGCTAAGCCCCCAATCTAAGCTTACCACAAGGATTGGAGTACATAAGAATCACAAAGTATGCCACCTTGCATGACACATAGTGACCTAAGAAAAGGATATGCCTCCTTGAATGACATACCTTCCCTAAAAGAAAACCCGCATCAGCAAATTACAGCTTCAGGCTATAAGTTATCTGAACTCATGCCTTTTTCAGGTAACCATCTAAATCTCTTTTAGTCTAGTTATTGTCCTTTAAATATCATGCTTCATACTCAAAACATTCAGTTCTTATTTTGTTCAGGTTATATCAACATAGGGTATCGTCATACCTGAACTTACAAGTCAATCAATTCTTATCACAATATATATGTAGCCATTTCTAATTTAGCACCACGTTAATGACCACCCAAAAGCTTTAAACATAATGTAAGAAAGAGAGTATTTCTATAGGTTATCAAATGAGTTTACACCAAACACTCTCTTCTCGACATTACAATCATATGGTGGCCATCGCATGCTTGTGTTTACTTAAAACTCATGAAAATCCTTCAATTAATACAATGAATGATTACAAGAAGTAAAAACACCCCCTCGACTTGTCATAAACCATATCAATCCGTGAACATTAATAAGGAACTCATTCTCAAGTTTTATTTTAACAATTATACCTTTGAACAACCACAACACTTGAAATCAAAGGATATCATGATGAGATAGGGAGTTTCTTTATTCATGATCTCAATCAAACTTTGAAAAACTAAAAACACGTATATACATGGTTATAGTTCAATTCTATAAAAGGAGTTCAAGACAAACATTTACTTCCATCAAAACCAATCCATGATACATGCTATTCAAAATTATGTCAAAAACCTTTTTTGTAAACATAACTATATATCTTTAAACTTGATAAAAATGGCAAAACTTATGCCCATGGAGTTCAGGATAGTCCCACATACCTTAAGTTTCTTAATTGGAAATGAAACCCTAATCTTGTGTAATGCCCCAAAACCTAGTCCCGATACGTCACACGGTGCTCAAGACTACGAGTAGCCTTAATCTAACCCTGTCTGCCTGGTACTAAGTCTGAATCTCATCATAAAAACATAGGCATAAGAGTCATACAATATGCGGAAAACTATTTAAAATAACTGAGAATAATCTGAAGTAATGTCTGAAATCTCAATACTAAATAATCTATGTCAAAACTAGCAGTCTGACAAGCCTCTACTACTAATAACTAGAGAGTCGCTGGGACAAACCCCCAGCTAACTCGAACTACCTGAAAAAAATATTGAATCATATAAACTAATAAGCTGCAAAATCTAAATGAATAAGTCCCCGAACTATAAGGACTCACCAATTATGGGATGTAGATGGAGATGCTCGAACTACTCACACTACTTATACTGAGCGCCTGAACCTACATTATGAGACAATGTAGCATATAGAAGTATAAATGGATCAATACTTTGAGGATGTCCTGAGTATATAGGGGTTAAATGCATAAGTAAAATATTATCTCATCATCATAATTTGTAAAATAATGCATGCTAAATATAAATGACTCACAGAAACTGGAATATCTGAAATACTGAAATTTGTAATCATGTATAGAAAATCATACTTTATAAATTTAGTGAGTCATAACATTTAGTTCTGAGAGTTGTACTTTTCTTCTCTCTATAAATCATATTGTCTAAGTGTAGAAAGGTCTCAAGTCTATGTCTGAAATCTGAAAGCTGAAATCTGTAGCTAATATCTTTCTATAAAGCATAATCTAAATAAAGTTATGAGCCTTTACACTTGGTTTTCTAAAAGTATTTTTGTTATGCTGTAAGCTTTAAACTTTAGGGAAATACTTTAAAATTGTTCTAAAAGTTTTTACTGTTAAGGACAAACTGTTCTACAAGGAATTTTCTTCTAACCAGCATAAACCATATGAGCGAACATAGAGTCTAATGTCTTATTCCCCTAAGGGGAAAACCTCACAATGGGAGAGGTGTCATACTCTTGCCTAGGAGTATAACCTGAGCTAAGTGATCACATCTGTAACTATTATCCATGCAGAAGTAGGAATAAAAGTGTAGTCCAAATCTTATTTGAGGATCAAATGATCAAAGCTTTACTGAATAATTTGAAAATAATCTGATCGTAAGATGCTTAAAGCATAATCTTTCTTGAAATAATAATATTCAATCTTGGGGTAATAACCCATGCTTCAAACTCATGTAAATTCATAGCAAATCATCATGCTCAATATGTTTCTTGAAAATAATTCAACAATAATAAAATCAAGAATCACAATATCATGCTTAAACTCAATTGAAAAATCTGGAAAATCGCATTACATCCATAAATATATGAAAATAGTCATGAAACTCAACATTCAATCACCTGTAAATTCATCATCTTCAAATACTGATAATTGGGTATGAACCCTAATTTCAAATAATAAGAAATTTGCTGAAAAATATAATTTTGGGCACAAGGACTAAAGGATTGTCCTAGTTCATAACCCCACATGCCTTGGTAGATGATTAGATGAAGAAACTTGAACTTTGGATTCCTATTTGAGTTCTTGAAGATGGATTCTCTATTAACTTCTCTTGGGAATCCTCAATTTAGAGCTTTCTTGGAGAAGCAATGGTGGATTTTAATTTCTTGAAGAATCTTTGAACTCTAGGGTTTTTATTTGAGAGAGAATTGATGAATAATGAGCATAATACACTTAGAATGGGTTTAATATCATGTTTTGGACCGATTGGAGATTTGGGAATTGACCATAATACCTTTTTTTAATTTTATTCAGAACTGGAAAAGAAAAAAAATTGATTTGGCAGGCCACTGTGACATGCCACTATTGCGGAGGCTCACTGAAAAATGATGAGAGGGAACTGAAAGTTCTCCACGATACGCCACCATCACGGTACTCTATTAGAATGTCATTTTGGCCACCAATGCGATGTGGTAATATCGCGTTGGTCTACTGAAATGTGACAAATGGGAAATAGAACTCCACCGCTATGCGAGCTAATCGCGGTGGTCCACTGAAATGTGACAATTATGAAATTATCCTTTACCATGATGCGGTGACTACCCAGTTGGCACACTGGTTTACTAAGAAAGCCCTAACTTCAAAATCGAGTGTCGAATTTGGATGAAATTGGTATCGATGAAAGGTTTATTCAATCTCCCACATAATGGAAGGTCTAAATCTAGAAAATTTCATATGCATAAAAAGATATTCATTTTTAAAGCTAATCTTTGATATTTTAAGAGAGAAATTAAGCTAGAAAAAGTATGGGGTATTATAATATCTCCCTCTTGGAAACATTCGTCCCCGAATATGGCTAGTTAAGCTGAGAATACTGAGAAATCTAAGGCTATAAGCTATCATGCACAACTGAAATATATGTATGACTGAATCTGAAACATACAGAGCTACTAAACTGATCTGTGAGTGTATAAGGTGGCATAAAATAACTATATAGCTAAATCTGAGATAGGAAAAGAACTTAATAAAGGAAAACTACTACCTTCGGTTAAATCTAAGTTCGTGGAGAAGAGATAATAATACTTGGTACGCATGTCTGCTTCTGTTTCCCAAGTAGCACCCTCAGCGGACTGATTTTGCCACAGAAATTTGACCAAGGAAACTTCTTTGTTCCTTAGTATACGGATTTGATGATCAAGAATCTCTACTGGGACTTCTTCGTATGAAAGTTTATTCTGAATATTTGTACTTTCTAGTGGGATTATAATGGCTGAATCATCCATGCACTTCTTCAACAAGGACACATAGAACACTAGGTGAACTGAGGATAAATTTGCGGGTAGCTCAAGCTCATACACCACCTTTCCAACATGACTCAAAATTCGGAAGGGGCTACATATTGGGGACTAAGAATCCCTTTTTTGCCAAATCTCTTCACCTCCTTCATGGGTGAAACTTTCAAATACACAAGGTCGTCAACCTCAAACTCAAGATCTTTTCTTCTTACATCTGTACAAGATTTCTAACGACTCTAGGCAGCTTTCAATCTCTCTCAAATTAATTGAACTTTTTCCATGGCCTCAAACACCATGTCTGGTCCAATAAAAGTGGCCTCACCCACTTTGAACCAACCAACTGGCGATCTACATCTCCACCCATAAAGAGCTTCAAACGGGGCCATTTGAATACTAGCATAATAACTGTTATTATAAGATAACTCAATTAATGGTAAGTGCTCATCCCAACTACCTTTGAAATCAAGAACACATGACCTTAATATTTCCTCTAAGGTCTGAATGGTCCTTTCTGCTTGACCATCTGTCAACGGTTGAAAATCTAAACTAAGATGAACTTGAGTACCATGACCCTTCTGAAAGGCTTTCCAAAACTGAGAGGTGAACTGAGTACCCCTATCTGAGATGATAAATAAAGGAACTACATGCAATCTAACCAACTCTTTGATATACAAGTTAGCATAATCTCCAACTGTGTAGGTGTGAACTGGCAAAAATTGCACTGACTTAGTCAATCTACTTACAATAACCCAAATCAAATCATGCTGATGATGCAAATGGGGTAAACCAGTTACAAAATCCATATTCACCTCTTCCCACTTCCAAGCGGGGATACTAAACTCTTGCAACATACCACCAGGCCTTTGGTTCTCTACCTTAACCTATTGACAAGTTGCACACTTGGCTACAAAATCTGCTATATCTTTCTTCATACCACTCTACCAATAAATTTATCGCAAGTTGTGGTAATCTTTGTATCACCTGGATGAATGGAATAATGCGCACCATGCGCTTCCACCATAATCCGTTGCCTCAAATAATCAACATATGACACACACAATCTACTCTAATACCTCAACACACCATCTCCCCCATAGGAGAAAAACTCTGTCTTTTGGTCTTTAACTGACTCCTTCAGTTTGACCAAACTAAAATCCTTATCTTGTTTCTCTTTCACTTCTAAAACTAGGGAAGATTCAGAACTATTCAGGACCCAAATATTTCCTTCAGTTGAATCAACCAATCTCACACCCAATCTAGCTAACCAATGAATTTCTTGAACTAACTCTTTCTTGTAATTCTCCATATGAGCAACACTGGCCATGGACAATCCACTAAGAGCGTATGCCACTATATTAGCCTTGCCCAAATGATACAATACACTCATATCATAATCTTTCAACAATTCTAACCACCTTCTCTATCGAAGATTTAACTCCCTCTAGGTAAACACATACTGCAAGCTTTTGTGATCCATAAACACATCAACATGCACCCCATATAAATAATGTCTCCAGATTTTCAAAGCAAACACAACAGCAGCTAATTCAAGATCATGGATTAGGCAGTTCTTTTCGTGAGGCTCAAGATGTCTAGAGGCATAGACTCTGACCTTACCTCTCTACATCAAAACACAATCCAAAACAACTCTAGAGGCATCACAATACACAACGAAACCATCTGTACCATCACGTAATGCTAGAACCGGGGTTGAAGTGAGTCGAGCCTTCAACTCCTGAAAACTCTTCTCGCAAGAATCTAACCAATGAAACTTAACCTTTTTTTTGGGTCAATCTAGATATAGGATACCCAATAGACGAGAAACCCTCAAAAAAACGTCTGTAATATCCAGCTAAATCCAAGAAACTCCTAATGTCTGACGGCGAGATAGGTCTAGGCTAATTTATTACTGCTTCTGTCTTTTGGGGATCAATTAGAATACCTTCACTGGAAATAATATGACTAAGGAAAGCTACTTAACTTAGCCAAAATTCACATTTACTGAATCTGGCGAACAACTGGTGATCTCTAAGAGTTTGCAACACAATTTTAAGATGGTCTGTATGGTCATTATAACTATGTGAGTATACAAGAATATCATCGATAAAGACTATGACAAACATGTCCAGATACTGTTTGAACTCTCTGTCCATCAAGTACATGAAGGATGTTGGGTTATTTGTTAGCCCGAAGGACATGACTATAAACACAAAATAACCATAACGAGTTCTAAAAAATGCCTTTGGAATATCACATTCCCTTACTCTAAGTTGATGATATCCGGATCTAAGGTCTATCTTTGAGAAATAACTTGCACCTTGGATTTGATCAAATAAGTCATAAATTCTAGGAAGAGAATATTTTCTTTTGATTGTGAATTTATTCATCTAATGATAGTCAATGCATATATGAAAATAACCATCTTTCTTTTGCACGAATAGGACGGGAGCCCCCATAGAGAAACACTAGGCCTTATGAAACCTTTATCTAGAAGATCTTTGAGTTGCTACTTTAACTCTTTAAGCTCGGTGGGAGCCACACGATAAGGAGGAATATAAATAGGTTGAGTATCTAGGAAAAGTTCAATACCAAATTCTATTTCCCTATCGGGAGGTACCCTTGGCAAATATTTGGGAAAAATATCAGGAAACTCATTGACTACACTGATTGACTGAGCTATTAGAGTCTTAAATTTAGTGTCCTTGACTCAAACTAGAAGATAGATATACCCTTTAGAAATCAAATTTTTGGCCTTAAGATAAGATATAAAGTGACTCTTGGGAGGCACTGAATTACCTTTCCACTCAAAGACTGGCTCATCTGGAAACTAAAACTTCACCACTCGGGTGCGACAATCTATGGATGCATAATAAGAATGGAGCCAATCCATACCAAGAATAAGATCAAAGTCAAATATATCTAAATCTATTAAGTCTGCTAACATGATTTTATAAAGGACAATGATTGGACACTTTCTATAAATCTGTTTGGCAACAACGACTCACCTACTGGGATAGAAACCAAGAAAGGCTTATTTCAAAATTGACTGCAACTAACGGGGTCACATAAAAGAAACTCGACCCAGGGTCTAACAAAACATAAACATCAAGATGAAAGATACGAAGCATACCAGTAACAACATCTGGTGAATCCCCCTACACCTGATAGGATGGTAAAGCATAAAACTGATTTTGGAATTGACCACCACCGGTACTAGATGATGTGCCCTGAGGAGGAACTAGGCAACCTAAAGGAGCTGGTGCAGTAGTAGCCTAAGTCTGGGTACAAACATCTCTGTTTCCCTACTTAGCATGCAGACACTCTCTAATTCCATGACCCAATTTACCACAACCACAACCTTTCTATCCAGCTAAGCAGTCTCCAGGATGATTTTTACCACACTTAGCACAAGAAGGATAACCGGGCCTTCCACTCACACTATTCTAAGATATGGACATAGAGGACTTACCCCACTGATTTTGTATAGATCTAGCAGCAGGAGCACTAGCTAAAGATGGTTTTGGCACAGATGAATGATTCTGAAACTATGATCGATTTCCCCCTTGATACCTAGCCTAACCATACTCAAACTGCCCTATTTTAGCCTTCTTATTATTGTTATCTCTTCCCTTCAACTTCTCTGCCTCAATCTGTTTAGCATGAATCATCAACCTAGCAAGATCCATGTCTCAAATAAGCATGGCAGTCCTACACTCCTTGACTACCAAGCTAGACACTCCAGTAATAAACTTACTCATACTTACCCTAGGATCAACCATTATATCAGGGGTATAATTAGACTACTGATTGAACTTAAGGTAGTACTCATTAACTGTCATCAAGCCCTGCCTCAAGTTTACAAACTCCTCTATCTTAGCCTCTGTCATTTCATGTAGAAAGAACCTACCTAGAAAAGCATCTTGAAATACTTGCCAACTCATAGGAGCTATATTCTCACCTCTACCATTCTTCTAGATGACTATCTAATTATACGCTACATCCTTTAACCTATAGGATGCCAACTCTACACTCTCCTCTTTAGAAATATGCATAATCTGGGTGATCTTCTTTACCTTATCTAAATAAAGTTATGCGTCCTCACCTACTTTCGACCCAAAGAACTCTGGTGGATTCATTCTCATGAAGTCATTAATTCTGGCTGCTGCTAAATCACCATTCTGCTAAAGTGGGACTGCAGACTGATAGTTATCCTAAATATTAGAAGTCACCGCCTGGGCCAATGCCTAAAAGGCATCCCTAAACTCATCATGGGAAGTATTCTCATTCAGAGGATCGGCGGGCTAGGGTGGATGGTTATCATTTTTGCGGGTATTAGCTTGACGAGGAGGCATATTCAAATATCACGTAAGAACACGAGTTAAAAGCAGATAGAGGTACTGTCAGTACAATAGATCATGAACGAAAGATATAATTTCCAAAGAACTTCCTGTAGCCTCTTGCTCATAAATATGGCATTCTTCACACCCATGATCAAGACTCTATGTAATGCGGATTGTCTGACTCTCTAAGTCTCTTATAAACCTTAGGCTCTAATACCAAGTTTGTAACGCCCCAAAACCTAGTCCCGAGATGTCACACGGTGCTCAAGACAATGAGTAGCCTTAAGCTAACCCTGTCTTCCTGGTACTAAGTCTGAATCTCATCATATAGGAAACATAGACCTAAGAGTCATACTATTTCAAAAAACTGTCTGAAATAATTGAGAAAAATCTGAAGTAAGGTTTGAAATCTCAATACTGAATAATTTGTATCAAAACTAGCAGTCTGACAAGCCTCTACTACTAATAACTAGAGAGTCACTTGGACAAACCCCCAACTAACTCGAACTATCTGAAAAGAATGTTGAATCATATAAACTAATAAGCTACAAAATCTAAATAAATAAGTCCCCAAACTATGAGGACTCACCAACTTTAGGGAAATACTTTAAAACTATAATGAAAGCTTTTACTGTTAGGGACAAACTGCTCTACAAGGGAGGTTCTTCTAACCGACATAAACTATGTGAGAAAACATAGAATCCAACGTCTTGTTCCCCTAAAGGGAAAACCTCACAATGGGGAGAAGTGTCATAATCTTGCCAAGGAGTATAACCTGAGCTAAGTGATCACATCTGTAATTGTCATCCACGTTTAAGTGGGAATAATCTAATAATATGTACCTATGTTGGCTACGTAGTTCTGTGGATGATAGGGCACGCTAATCCCACACTTTCCACTTGGTTCTAAATACTACGCCCTTTAGGCTACGCTTATTTTGTTGGAAATCCACTTTAAAACTAGCATAAGGATTTATTCTGAAACCAATTATGTATTTGTCTAATTAAATCTGTAAATAAAGCTATTCTGAATTCTATAACCTGTGATAGATTTGTAAAGTGATTCCAAATCTTATCTGAGGATCAAGAGATCAAAGTTTTACTGAATAATCTAAAAATAATCTGATCATAAGATGCTTAAAGCATAATCTTTCTTGAAATAATAATATTCAATCTTGGGATAATAACCCATGCTTCAAACTCATGTAAATTCAAAGAAAATCATCATGCTCAATATGCTTCTTGAAAATACTTCAACAATATCAAAATAATGAAATCAAGAATCACAATATCATGCTTAAACTCAATTGGAAAATTTGAAAAATTGCATTACATGCATATATGAAAATAGTCATGCAATTCAACATTCAATCACTTGTAAATTCATAATCTTCAAATACTGATAATTAAGTATGAACCCTAATTTCAAATAATAAGAAATTTACTTTAAAATATAATATTGGGAACAAAGACGAAAGGATTGTCCTTGTTCATAACCCCACATACCTTGGTAGATAATTAGATGAAGAAACTTGAACTTTGGATTCCTATTTGAGTTCTTGAATATGGATTCTTGATTATCTTGTCTTGGTAATCCTCAATTTAGAGCTTTCTTGGAGAATCAAGGGTGAATTTTAATTTCTTGGAGAAGAAGATTTGAACTCTAGGATTTTTATTTGAGAGAGAATTGATGAATAATGAGCATAATAGTCTTAGAATGGGTTTAATCTCTTGTTTTGGACGGATTGGGGGTTTGAGAATTGACCATAATACCCCTTTTTAATTATATTTGGAACTGGAAAAGCAAAAATATTTTGATTTGGAAGGCCATCGCGATGCACCACTATCGCGGTGTCTCACTGGAAAATGATGAATGGGAACTGGAAGTTCTCTGCAATGCGCCACCATCGCGGTACTCTATTGGAATGCCATTATGGCCACCAACGTGATGCGGTACTCTATTGGTCTACTGGAATGTGACAAATGGGAAATTGGACTCCACCACGATGCGACCTAATCACGGTGGTCCAATGAAATATGACAATTATGAAATTATCCTTCACCGCAATGCGGTGACTGCCCAGTTGGCACACTGCTTTACTAAGAACGCCCTAACTTCTTAACCGAGTGTCGGATTTGGGCGAAATTGGTATCGATGGAAAGCTTATTTAATCTCCCACACAATGAAAGGTCTAAATCGGAAAAATTTCATATGCATAAAATGATATTTATTTTTGAAGCTAATCTTTGACATTCTAAGAGCGCAATTAAGCTAGAAAAAGTATGGGGTATTACATCTTGATGCTTTCTTGAAGGTTCTTGAACTTGGTAAGCTTGAATTCTAGATTAATATAGGGAAAAGAGTTGAATTTTTGTTCTTGGTGAATGGAAAGGGTTTTCTTGAGAGTGAATTAGAGAAAAAGGGCAAATAATGCCCTAATAGATGCCTGAATTAGTGTTATGGACAATTTGGGTCGAGGGGGGAAAATCCAATTTCCCCTTGGGCATTTAAATTCGAAACTAGATGCAATAGACTTACCATGACGTAGTCTAATTGCGATAGTTGAATTTCCTCACTACGATGGGTTGAACATGAGAATGGGACTATTGCTGCGACACGGTCTTATCGCGGTAATCCTCTAGTTTTGTGATCCAAACATGACCTAAACCCCATCTAAAAATCCAAAACTTCTCCGAGACGTTATCCTTACACCCCTAAATATGAATAAACTCAAAAACCAACATCTCAGGGTCGGGAAGACAAAATAAAAATCCTCAAAATTTGGGGGTCTTGAAAATGACTAAGTTCCCAACACTTAGTAAAATTTTCAGGCCTTAAGCCATTTATGCATGCCACTAGAAATTAAATTGAGCTAATAATAATATGGTGTGTTACATATATAGCAAATAAATTCTTGTATTTTTTCTTCATCTCAAGGTCTTGAATTTTTCACCCACTCAAATCATTTTCTTACTAACTTATTTTCTCTATTTTTAGATGTTGTTGTTTTTGGTAAGGCCTCTCCACTCTCCTCACACAAAATATCATATCTTTTTAAAAGTACATCTTTGAATTTCTTGTGATTTTCTTTCTTTTATCTCATTTTCATTTTGTAACTAACTAGATATAATTTTTTTATATCGATATGACTATTGGACCTTAAGACTTATTAGTATCACGAATATGGATGCATGTGGTTGGGGGTGGGGGGAGGGATAATACTTTTGAAAATCCTAAGAAAAAAGGTACACGAAATTACTCAATATTATTTTTATCTTCTCCAGTATATGTCAATCATACTCACCCTAAAACAGAAAGAAAATATTTAATGTGCATTACATTCTAAGTGATTGTGGGTGTGCAGGATGGGTAAGTTAGCCTTTGAGTTTTTCTATATAGTAAATAAATTCTCGTCATTTTCCTTCAACTCAGGGTCTTGAGTTTTTAACCCACTCAAATTATTTTCTTACTAATCTATTTTCTCCATTTTTAGATGTTGTTTTTACTAAGGCCCCTACACTCCCCTCTCACAAAATATCATTAGATTTTTTTATAAGAACATCTTTGAATTTCTTAAGTTTTTCATAGTTCTATTCCATTTTTATTTTGTAACTAACTAGTTATAATTTTTTAGATAGATCAGACAATTGAACCTTAAGACATTATTATCGCGAATATGGATGTATCGTGAATATGGATGTAAGTACGCCTTTGAGTTCCTCTATTTAATAAATAAATTCCCATCATTTTTCTTAATCTCAAGATCTTGAATTTTCTACTCACTCAAATCATTTCTTACTAATTAAGCATCCTCTCTCTCTTTGTGACATCTCTCTCTTTAAACATCTCTCTATAATTTTCCATTATGAGTGTCGAGGACTGACAGTTGAATCTGGCGATGTCGCTCTCATCGGTGGCAGGTAAGGTAATATTTTCTCAGATCTTTTCAACTAATTTCTCTCTCCCATTCATTCTCTCTCTCTCTTTATCCTTGTCTCCGACTTGTTACCGCCATCTTCGTTGGTACTCTATATTTTTCAGTGAGATAAAAACCAATTCCACTGGTGGAATCGACTATCCAGCGATGACCAAGAAATAGTGGTAACCCAGATCTATTTTCTCAAAGGCCGCCCGGTGAAGCTCCGACGGCAATACTATGACACCAGGTTTTTTCGGTAGATCACGGCATACATTTTTTGGTAGCCAATTTATTTTCTGATATTCAAGTTCAGGTTCGATATCAGTGTAGGTAAAGACAGTGGAAGCAACATTCTGGCGATCAATTTCTCCACCAACTTGTTGGAATCCGACAAAATGATCAAGAAAACATCCTCACTTCATCTTCTCATAAGATCAGGTGCACTCGTTTCATCTCTTCTAGTTTATCTGGTCTAGGTTCCTGATTAATTGGAGGCGGATACTTCTTGCATCTTTGATACATATTTTTCAGTCCTTTCTCTCTTGATTTCTTGTTGTTTATCTTGACTATTCTTGTGGGATTATTGATTCTTGTTTCTCTTTTACTGAGTACGAGTTAGTTGAGACTGGTACATCAATTTACTGAGGTACGTGTTGGTATTTTTTTCTTGTGTTGGGTTACTTTCTAAAGCTGATCAGAGTTATTGACACTTGTAGAGTTCTTGTTATTGATTGTTGTTTGTCAAACTTGTGTTATAGTTTATTGGTTTTGTGGTCCTAGGCATACACAGTTGCTTCTTGATTTTTTCTTGCAGATTTTTCACATTATTACCTTTGCATCTATTTAGACTTTCCTATTTGATTTTTAGCCTAACCTATTTGCTTGTTTTTTCTCGTCTCTTTTTTAGTAGTGGTTTTGGTAGATGATGGTAAACTAGGGTCATGTTCTAGGTCGGGGTTGCATTTAGGGTCGAGATTAGGGTATAGGATGAGGCTAAAGTCTAGGTCTAGGATGGGTTAGGGGTGTGTCTAGGATTAAGTTAAGTTGGGGTTAGAGGCGGTAGGGATAGGTGGGGTGAGGGAGATTCCAAGTTGATAATTGGGTCTTTGAACATAGGGACTCTTCAAGGTAAGTCTATAGAGCTCGTGAAGAGTCTTAGAAAGATGAGGATTAGTATAGCTTATGACCAGGAAACTAAATGGGTAGGCTCTAAGGCGAGGGATGTGGACAGGTATAAGTTGTGGTACTCGAGTAGCATAAGGCATAAAAATCACGTAGGTATCTTAGTAGATGAAGAGCTTAGGAGATGGGTGGTGGAGGTTATATGGGTCTACTTGATCGTTAATAGGTCCTACGCTCTGTAAGTAGGATCAGATGAGGAGGAGAAGAGGAACTTTTGGGAGGCTTTGGGTGAGGTGGTCAGAGGCGTTCTGGGCATAAAGATGCTTTTTCTCAGATGGGATTCTAATGGACATATTGGGTCTTTACTGAGAGGTTATGATGATGTGCATGGAAGTTTCAATTTGTAGGGAGGAAATGAAGGAGGAGCTTCTCTTTTGGATTTTTCAAGGACTTTAGGTTGTGGGTGGTAAATTCAAGATTCCCAAAGAGGGAGTAGCACCTTATTACTTTTCATAGTTCGGTAGCCAAGACCCAGATAGACTTTTTTGCTACTATGGAAAGGTGATAGAGCAATTTATAGAGACTGTAAGGAAATACCTAGAGAGAATCCTTTGACACAACATATGTTATTGGTGAAATACTTAGTAATCAACAAGGGCATACAAAAGAGGAGAGCAGAGAATCGGCTCAGGATTAAGTGGGGTAGCCTGACTTTGGCTAGTGTTTTAGAAATAGGGAAGAAGTTGATGACTAAGGGGATTGGGAGAGCAGAGGGTATATGGATAGTATGTGGGAGGTGACTAGCAATTGCATTAGGGATATCGATAGAGAGGTGTTGGGTGTCTCGAGAGGATAATCTAGAAAGCACCATGGGAACTGCTGGTGAAACAAAGAAGTTAAGAAAAAGGTGGATATTAAGAAGGTGGCTTACGCTAAGTTGGTTGAGAGAAAGGATGATGACTAGTGGCAGACAAATAAGGAGGAGTATAAGGTAGCCAAAAGAGACGTTAAGTTAGCAGTTACGACGGCTAAAACAGTAGCTTTTCAGAGTTTCTATATAGCTTTAGAGAAAAGAGGCAGGGATAAAAAGTTGTATAGGCTTGACAAGGCTAGGGAGCAAAGGGCTCGTTACCTTGACCAAGTGAATTACATCAAGGGGAGGATAGTACAATGTTGGTTAAGGATGCCCTCATTAGGAAGAAGTGGAAGTCCTATTTTCATAAACTTTTGAACAACAAGGGGAACAAAGATTTCATGCTAGGGGACTTGGAGAATTCTAAGAGCTGTCGCAATTATGGATATTGTAAGCTTACTCACCCCAAAATAGAAAGAAAATATTTAATGTGCATTACATGCTAAGTGAATGTGGATGTGCAGGGATGGGTAGGTATGCCTTGGAGTTTCTCTATGCAATAAATACATTCTCGTCTTTTTCTTCTTCTCAGAGTCTTGAATTTTCCACCCACTCAATTCATTTTCATACTAAGTTATTTCTCCAATTTTAGATGTGGTTTTCGGTAAGGTCCCTACACTCTCCTCTCACAAAATATCATTAGCTTTTTTAAAAGTACATCTTTGAATTTCTTATGTTTTTCTTTCTTTTATCCCATTTTCATTTTGTAACTAACTAGATATAATTTTTTATATAGATCTAACTATTGGACCTTAAGACTTATTAGTATTGCAATTATGGATGCATGTAGTTGTGGGGGGGAAGGTGATTAAAAGGGATAAAACTTTTAAAACTGCTAAGCAAAAAGGTACACAAAATTACTTGATAGTATTTTTATCTTCTCCAGTATATGCCGATTGAACCCACCCTAAGATAGAAAGAAAAAATTTAATGTGTATTACATGCTAAGTAAATGTGGATGTGCAAGGTGGGTAATTACGCATTTGAGTTTCTCTATATGATAAACAAAATTTCCTCATTTTCTTCATCTCAAGATCTTGAATTTTCCACCTACTCAAATCATTATCTCACTAAGCTATTTTCTCTATTTTTAGATGTTATTGTTTTTGCTAAGGCCCCTCCACTCCACTCTCACAAAATATCATTAGCTTTTTCTATAGGCACATCTTTGAATTTCTTAAGATTTTTTTACTTCTATCCCATTTTCATTTGGTAACTAACTAGATATAATTTTTTACATAGATCTGACTATTGGACCTTAAGACTTATTAGTATCGCGAATATAGATGTGTGTGGTGTGGGGAGGGGGGAAGGAATTAAGCTTATGAATATCCTAAGCAAAAAGGTATACGAAATTACTTGATACTATTTTATCTTCTCTAGTATATACCAATACTCACCCTAAAATTGAAAGAAAATATTTAATGTGCATTACATACTAAATGAATGTGGATATGCAAAATGGGTAGGTACGACTTTGAGTTTCTCTTTATAATAAACAATTTCTCGTCATTTTTCTTCATCTCAGGATTTTGAATTTTTCACCCACTCAAATTATTTTCCTACTAAGCTAATTTCTATCTTTTTAGATGTTGTTTTCTCTAAGGCCCCTCCACCCCCACCCCCCACCCCACACACACAAAATATCATTAGATTATTTTATTAGTACATCTTTAATTTCTTAAGGTTTCTTACTTCTATCCCATTTTTATTTTGTAACTAACTACATATAGTTTTTTATATAGATCTGACTATTTGAGCTTAAGACTTATTAGTATCGCTAGCATGGATCTGTGTGGTAGGTGAGGGGAGGGAGAGGGAGAGAAGGGATTAAACTTTTGAATATCCTATGTATAAAGGCACACGAAATTACGTGATATTACTTTTATCTTCTCTTGTATATATGTCAATCGTACTCACCCTAAAATAGAAAGATAGTATTTTATGCGCATTACGTGCTAATTGAATGTGGATGTGAAGGATGGGTAGCTACCCTTTTGAGTTTCTCTAAATAATAAACAAATTTTCATCATTTTTCTTCATCTCAGAATCTTATATTTTCTACCACTCAAATTATTTTCTTACTAAGCTATTTTCTCCATTTTTAGATGTTGTTTTTGCTAAGACCTCTCCAATCCCCTCTCACAAAATATCATTTGCTTTTTATATAAGTACATCTTTGAATTTCATAAGATTTTCTTACTGATATCCCATTTTCATTTGAAACTAACTAAATATAATTTTTTATATATATATCTGAAATGGATGATAACATGAGGATTTAGGCGTAGTTATAAGAAATTGTGGCATTAGTAAACCTAGCAACGTTGTAGCCCATAATTTCAACTCTTGATTCTTTAAATTTGAAAATCATACGACCAAACTTCTGGCATCATCAAATTTTAAAACTCGGAGACTAAATTAGGGGTTACAATGTTACTAGGTCTATCGATGCCACAATTTCTTATAACCACGCCTAAACCTAATTTGTTATCATCCATTTAAGATCTATATAATAATTACATCTAGTTAGTTACACAATGAAAATGGGATAGAATTATGAAAACCTTAAGAAATTCAAAGATGCACGTATAAAAAAAGTTAATGATATTTTGTGAGAGGAGAGTGGAGGGGTCTTAGCAAAAACAACATCTAAAAATGGAGAAAATAGCTTAGTAAGAAAATAATTTGAGTGGGTGCAAAATTCAAGACCATGAAATGAAGAAAAATGATGAGAATTTATTTATTATATAGAAAAACTTAAAGGCGTTCCTATCATCCTGCACATCCGTATTTACTTAGCATGTAATGCACATTAAATATTTTCTTTTTGTTTTAGGATGAATACGATTGGCATATACTGGAGAAGATAAAAATAATATCAAGTAAGTTCGTGTATCTTTTTGCTTAGGATTTTCAAAAGTTTAATCCCTTCCCCCTCTCTCCCCTCTCCCCCCACCCATCCACCCAGACATATTCATATTCGCAATACTAATAAGTCTTAAGGTTGAATAGTAAGATCTAGATAAAAAAAAATTATATCTGGTTATTAGAAAAGAAAAATGGGAAGAAGTAAGGAAATCTTAAGAAATTCAAAGATGTACTTAAAAAAAACTAATGATATTTTTGAGAGGGGAGTGGAGGGGCCTTACCGAAATCAACATCTAAAAATGGAGAAAATAGTTTAGTAAGCAAATGATTTGAGTGGGTGAAAAATTCAAGATCCTGAAATAAAGAAAAATAACAAAAGATTATTTATTATATATAGAAACTCAAAGGCGCCCCTACCATCCTGCACATCCACATCCACCTAGCATCTAATGCACATTAAATATTTTCTTTCTGTTTTAGGGTGAATACGATTGGCATATACAGGAGAAGATAAAAATAGTATCAAGAAATTTCTTGTATCTATATAAAAAATTACATCTAGTTAGTTGCAAAATGAAAATGGGATAGATGTAAGAAAACTTTAAGAAATTCAAATATGTACTTATAAAAAAAATCTAATAAGTAATATTTTATGAGAGGGGAGTGGAGGGGCCTTTGCAAAAACAACAATATCTAAAATAGAGAAAATAGCTTAAGAAAATGATTTGAGTGGGTGAAACATTCAAGATCCTGAGATGAAGAAAAATGACGAGAATTTGTTTATTATATTGAGAAACTCAAAGGCGTACCTACCCATCCTGCACATCCACATTCATCTAGCATCTAATGCACATTAAATATTTTCTTTTTGTTTTAGGGTGAGTACAACTGACATATACTGGAGAAGATAAAAATAATATCAAGTAATTTCATGTATCTTTTTAATTAGGATTTTCAAAAGTTTAACCTCCCCACCCCGCTCCACCTACGCAACCACACACATCCATATTCACGTTACTACTAAGTCTTAAGGTCCAATAGTACTCTATCTGTTAAACATTAACCCCAAAATTACAATGAGTATTAAAACAATAGATGATTCATGGTTGGTGGTAAACGGAAGGTACTTTGCTCGCGATTTGCGTCCTTCCTAACAAGTTTTCCTTAAAGGTTCAAAACATAAAATTATAACTCTAAAATATTTAAACGGATTAATTCAATATTGTTTGAATTAGTCTCATAGTCATATATAATATAGCCATTCGGTGTCCTCCTTTATGCTTGCCTCAAATTACTATCCCCTTGTTCGTCTCTTAATTCAATATGTCATGCTAAGAATAAGGGGTTTTAAGAAGAATTCAAACTTTTTTTAATTGGTTTTGAACTCTTTCATCTTCGCCAAGATATGATATGTAAGAAAATAAAAAGACACACTGATTAAATGTATATAACATATTAGAAATAAATAATTTCATAATCTTAAATATGCATGTCTTGTAATTCTTATAAAAACATTTCATTAAAAAGAAAAAAAAAATCGCAACCCCAAATTTAAAAATTTTAAAACAAGACGTATCAATTTAAGTAGGTATTCGGTCATAAATTTGATTTAAACTAAAAAAAAAAAAAAAAAAAAAAACATTGAAGTTAAAAGATAGATATTTGAAAATTGAAATTCTATTTCACTTGAATTTTTTATGATCGAAAAAAAAAATTGTGATTGACTCATTCTTTAAACTAGAAAAACTCATCTAGAAAAACTAACATTCCAATGAATAACTAAACAACATTCCAAAATATTTTTTTTTGGAAAAATGGATAAAAGTTCTATGCCATAACAACTCCTAAGTACTCTTTTCGATTTATGTATAGTAAATCTCTTTTCGCGCGATATAAGTCAAATACCATTTGACTTTTTATTTTACATTATATATATATATATATATACCACCATTGAATGTTAAACTAAGACATATAAAATTGGGAGAAGTTGATACTATTGGTTATTTAGAGAGTCATCTACCTTTTTGCAAAGTAAAATCAAAGCTATGGGTTTACAATGCTATGACTCTAACACTCTAGTTGATTTTACTAAGAAAAGAAAAAACTAATGTACTTGCCACAAAATTCTCCTCATTTATGCTCCAATTATTACTCACACTACATTCCAATAAAATCAAGAAAAGGTAACATGGTAAACATGTTGTCACACTTCATTTAACAAGATATCACCTAACAAATTTGAGCCTAATTTAATTCGTGTATGTTACCACTAATACTACTTATCTTGACCATATATTTAGCATATATTTTTAGAAAAGTAATCAGTGTTAGCATAACACTAATCACACTTCTACACTGAATTTTATTTATTAACAAAGTAGTATGACAAGCTAAACTAGGTAATCAACCGTGTTGCAACCACCTCTACCAGCAACTCCTCCTTAGCACCTTCCCTTCACAGTAGCAGACTTAGAATTTTATATAAGCCGAATCAAACGGACACGACGGGAGCCTACAATAAAATCTGACAATTGGAAGCAAGCAATATATTGTCGTTACTTTACTTTTTTAAAAAAATCTTCCTTAAAATGAAGTCGTCATTTTCAAGTTGCCGCTCTTATTTTTTTAAAAAGTAGGTAATATTTTTATAAAATAATTACAAAATGTATTTACATTCATCTTTTTGTTATTCCATTTTTGTTGTGTGCTTTTATGTTTTCTGTTTATTTGTTGGTTATAGTGTTATTTGTCCTGAGCCGGGGATCTATCGGAAACAGCCTCTCTACTTCATCTGAGTTAATTGCATGGACTGTGTACACTTACCCTCCCTAGACCCTATCTTGTGAAAATACACTGTGTTGTATTTACATTCATCTTTAAAATAATTTATCTACTTAATTTCTCAAATTTTCTTTAAAAAATTTTAAACAATCGTTAACAATGATGACTAATATAAAAAAATACTAAACTCTGAAACTTATAACAAAATACAAATTCCTTCCATGTTTATATATAACAAAACGAAATTATTACTAACAAAAAAACAAAATCAAATAAAAAAGTTGTGAATTAACTAACCAAAACAAATTATCAAATAAAGAAAGTTTATCAGACAAATGATGAAATATAATATTCAACAAATAAGCAATTTTAGTATAGATCAAATTTAATGAAACTAAAAAGATAAATCATTTCAAATATATATGCAAACGCTTGGCCTCCACCGAGCTTTAAAGTCATATAACCACCGAGCCACACAGTTGTTTTTTATCTTTATTTTATATAACTAAATTTGTACTGTTTTAGATTTATATGTGTATGTAGTATTATTTTTCAGGTAGCGGATTTATATGAATTTGTATTGAAACCGTGTAAGTTGCCCCTACCACCACCAAGAGCTCAAATCACTAGCTCCAATTCCAGACAGGCACACTTTCACTTGTAGCAGGAGTTTCATTTCCACCAACAGTGACACCTCTAGCAAGGATTTCTTCAATTTCAAGCACACAATTTATTAGTATCTCAATATATGCAATGATGTTGACATAAATAGTTTCTTTAATTTCAAACGCATTTCTTGATCTTTTATATCAACCCTATATCACTGTACAACCAATTAGTGATCCCGTCAGACCAAAATGAGACTTAATCCTATGGAAAGTTTTTTCAGATCAAAATGAAAATCACTGTAACGGTCTTGTTATTTTTTTTTTTCGGTGACTATAGTTACAACCAATACTTTATGGGACTAAGATTCGTTAAACAAAAAAATGTCAGAATATTGTCCCTACATTATACTTTTAGAGTTGAGGTTATTTTGTTGTCCCAGTTCACATTTTTATTTTACAAATAAATGAAAAACATAAATAGCTGGTCCCTAATAAAGATAATTAAACTAAAGGTGCCATTAGACAAAAATTTCAGTGGGCTTTGCTAAGAAATTTCCTTCTCACTCTGGACAATTTCAAAATACCTAAATCCTATGTAGATGGCTCAAATTGCAATGGCACCCTGTTTATCTTCAAAGCTAACAACATTGTCACTCACTACATCTCCTTCTAATTATCTAGTAAATGCAATATTTGAATTTCATGTTTTTTTCTTTTTTCAATGAAAACAAAAATTCACCCTTCAGTTCCTTTCTTTTTATTGTGAATGAGCTTCTTTTTGTTGTGTGTGAAGATAATAGTGGTGCTTGAAGAGGAAATATGGGAGGTATTCGATGATTTATCGTGGGTTTCATCTTTTCAAATTTGAGTTGCATTAAATAAGTCTTTTGCAGATTTGGTTTAAGGACTAAGGAACTATTATGGCTTTAATTATTGTGGGATTTAGTATATTCTAAATTTCTTTTGAATTGATTGGATTTTTTTGCCAATTAGGTGCTGTAATTAAGTTGCTTTACTCTATATTTTTATGGGTTCTTTAAATTATAAATCTAGAATATTAAAGTTTGATAAATCTTATATGTATTTTCTTAGAAATACTTTTGATGGGAAAGAACAGTTAAATGCTATCTTTGGTAGGTTCAGATCTATGTAAAGTATTTCAGTTTGATTCAAAAGTGGGTTTTAGTTATCTATCACCTTTTGCTTCTAATATTGGATCGATGAATATTGGATCTAATATTCCCACTTGGTGAGAATATACTGGGTATCTTGTTGTTGTATTGTTAATCTAGTTCTCCCTAATCCCATTTTGTTTTTTCTTTTGTTGGTTATATATAATTAAGCTAAGTAATTTCTTTAGCTATACTTTTATTTGCAGATTGTTTCAAGTGATGTATTTAATTGTCTCAATAGCTCATTCTAGTAAAAAAATTGCTCTTCTCTCATTTTCCATTAGATATATATAGCTTCGGACACATGAAAGTAAATGAAAATACATTTGTATTTAACATACATCAATTCCACAAGATGTTCGCACTTGATCACCAAAATATTTTGAAATCTGTAAGTTTGTTAAACAATTGCACCTCAATCCATATACTCCAAAAAGGAGAAGATACCGAAGTAGGAGGCTAATGATTTTGACCATGAGATAAGTTTTGGATCAATTTGCCGGATTTTATGTATACAACTAACTTTATAGATCTGAGTTTTGAGACAATGTAGTATGTATTTGACTTGTTGTAATTAGGGTGACAATTAACTATGCATATGGTGGTAAGCTGTAAGGAATGAGTATAATCCAGCCACAACTATACATACTGTATGGAATGATTATAATCCAGCCACAGTAAATATTAGTTTTAAGGTCTTGCTAAAATTCGATAAACTTTGTATCAAGTGTAAATAGAATACAAGCTTCTACTCTCCCATTTCCTCTTTTATACCTTTTGTGTACTAGATTGTTGTGAGGCACCTCTATCGAGTCTCTATGGTTTTCTTGATTTTTCTGCATCATTTTTTCTATCGTCACCATTGTAGTCGATTTCTAGGAAACCAAATCTATTACAGATAATGATATGTAAATCTTAGTGATGGCACGATCCCTTGATTCCAATTTTATGCTATCATGAGACTATTTGTCAACAAGATTGTTGTCTCTTTAGACGACATTCCATCATCCCCAAATAACTTCAGCCCACCAGAAAGCTCATTAATATTTTCCTGTTTAAGTAGTCGTACATAAACCTCCATAAGAGACTCTACAGTTTCAGCTATTTGTTGAGTGGGATTCTCTCAAACATCTTTGTCCTTCTTACTAGTTGACGCAACTAGTGACTTGATCTGTGAAAACATATTATTCACTATTCGAAGAACATCTTTCTTATACTATTTTGCTGCTCCTTTTCTAGCTTGTCTTCATGTAGAAGTGAACCATTGCTTCCATTTCATATGCAGTCAATAATAGCTTCTCTACACTAACTAGCATCTTCGATTTCAATAACATAACATCTTGGTGCTGCCTGATCAGTATATGGTTTTATCGGTTGGGATTTTGATGAAGATCTTTCTTCAAAAGTGGATCATGTTTTATCATTTGATCTTTAATTAGAAAATGTTATTCTTCTAAGCTTTTGGGATAAAGATTCCAATATCTCTGCTTCCTAATTGACGAGTGCACTGCTCAACACCTCAATCCCTTTTGTCTTACTACTTTCTTATCACACTCTTCAAATCGTCTAACATTCTCTTGTCGCCGGATCATATTTTTTCCTTTGAACTAAGATTTTGGTGTAATCGGAGTTTCCTTTGCAAAATTGTAGCTTCCCCACTGGTCTTCCCAACTTTAGAATCCTCACTATGTTGAGAGATCCTAACTAGGAAATCTTGTTGGATCAACTCTCTTAGTCTCAAGTTTGGCTCAAAATGTGTTATACTCATCTAATAAATTTCTTGGCTGAATGTTAAATAAAGGACCATTCTCTTCTCGTTTAGCTTCAAATGTTTGTTTTTGTTGTCTCTTGGACTAATAGATTTTCGAGATGATGATCATTTTTTCTCTTTCGTGCTGCTCGGGGACTTTGCAGAAAAAATAACATGTGAAGGAATTTGACACAAAAGGAGGTATAGTTGCAAATGTTGATTCCTTAACAACTTGTTGATCTATGTCATGGATTTTTCTTTAGCATGCTTTTTATTATCTACTAGTATACATACCCGCGCGATGCACGAAGATTATTAATAATTATTTAATTATTGAACACATCACGTCTTTTTGATCTTATAAAAGTGTAATTATCACCTAGTGTCTAGTGAAATGTACTACATAGTGAGGGGTTTACCCGGTGCATTCAAATTGCTCACCACAGAGTGATCACCAGAATGGCAGAGGTAGTGACAGAGGTTATAGCGGCTACGGGTGGCTGTGACAAAGGTTGTAGCGGCTGCGGATTATTTAGGGGTTCAAAAACCAAACTCAAATACATTTTGGTAAAAACACATACTATAATTATACATTTGTGAGTAGAGTAAAGAACACACCTAAATAATCCTTTCTTTTGAGTTTCACACCCAAACTATTGAGATTATGAGAAATACACTATAATCTAAGAAATATCATGAATAGTAGATACACTCTATGCGGTAAGAAATATCATGAATAGTAGATACAATCTATGCGGTAGTGTTACAATTAATAACTGTTGATGGAGGAACAACAAAACACGCATTAGTGAGCAACTCTCTGTGATAATCTTTTAGCCCCATTTTCTACCACTTAAAGTTGTATTATAAACTTTAGTTCTCCCTGTTGCCTCCCCCAAGAGATCCCGATTCCTAGAAATTGTAACGCCCCGCATTTCGGGCTACAATATGAATCATGATTCCGATGCGTTGATAATATCGAAGCCATAAATCCTATGCTAATATGGCATGTTAATTATTTGCATAGTATGTGAATCCATTCAAGCTTGAATTTAGACCATAGAGGTCCTTTGACTCAAGTACGAGTTGAAAACTACTTCGATCGATTAAGTTTAAGTGGACATTATAATTTGTGTCAACTTATATCGACCATGACTCTTTGTATATATCGAATTAGAGAGCCTACTATGTGTAAAATGATAGGTTTTCGAGTTAGCTTTCCAACGATACCAATTTTGCTAAAATCCAGCACCCGAGCAAGAAGTTATGGCCTTTCAAAGTAGAATGCGTCACCTAACCAATCGCACATGGCAACTGGAAAGCATATGCGATAGCATAAGCGGCGCCTATGTAAATATAGGCGATAGCATAGGCGATGCCTATGTAAATATAGGCGATAGCATAGGCGGCGCCTATGTAAATATAGGTGATATCATAGGCGGCGCTTATGTAATGGTTTTAAGTGACTTAAACACTCCATTTTGGGGGCAAAATGGTCCTTTTCCCACCCTTATTTAGCCATAAACATGAAATTCAGTCCCCAATTCTCCAAAATACATCCACATTCATCTAAAAATTCTCAAGAACACTCCCAAGGGTTTCAAACTAAAAACCCAAATAAATCAAGATTCAACCGTGGGTTTTCAAAATTGATTAGAGATTTAGAATCCCCAATCCATAGGCTTCAAGAAGTACCCATTATTTTCCGAAATAGAGGTACGCGGGGATTTCCTAAATTCTTATGGGCATAGAAAAATCATGTTTTAGAATGGAGTTTTTGAATCTATATATATTCATGTATTAAATGTTTTAACATCATTGTTTTGGTCTTTTGACCTTCCCCAAAGTGCTTTGAGAATATGAATGTATGAAACCATGTATTTAAGAATGAATTCTTGTTAGAGAGCATGATTTTTAGTGAATTCCCTCTTATTATGAATTTTTTTCAGATTTCTCATAGCATATGAATTGTTTTGCAATGCATCCTAGAAAAGCACTATATGAAATGATTGAACTCTTGTTATGATTTAAGGTGGTTTTAAATCACTAAAGAGGGAATCTAGCATGAATGTTAAACGTTCATAATGCATGTAATGAAAGAGTGCATGAATTTGCTAAAGGCACTAGACCACCATATGTTGATGAAGTTTTTGCATGATTTTGACTTGAGTTTCGAAACATGAAATCTTTTATATCAGTTGCATGTTTTTGGTGGTCTAAATTATGCTTTAAATGAAAGATTTAGCTTAATGTATTATAGCTCAGAAATCATGACTTGCAAGTCTTGGTATGACGATACCAATTCAGACCAATGTCATATCAGACTCAGACTAATAAACATTTCAGACTATCATGATTTTAGACATTCAGAATGTTGCATGTATAGAAAAGGTTAAAAATAGGCATACAGAGATGTTAGGTGGTTCCCCGAAGAGGGCTTAAGTTCAAGCAACTCATTTCCTAAAATCGTGGTTTGCCGACCCGGGTATATTATTATACGCTGATTTAAGTGTCGTGTAGCGTATCAGATTCAGGAACTCCAACCCTTGCAGCATACTCAGGTTGGAGGCTTCCCCGCCGAGTCAATGACGGATTTCATATCGCTCGTGGAATATTAGAATTGTAGGGGATACCACCTAACTCAAAAGTAATACACAGATCAGAGTTTGAGATTTACAGACAGATTACATATTTTCAGAAGGTGCCCATGTGTTTTTCAGAAACTGTTTTATGCATAATGTTTGATGAACATTTGCTCTCACGTATTATATATATATATATATATATGTGTGTGTGTGTGTGTTCAATTACTCTAGTTTGGATTGCTTCGCATGCCAGTACAATTGTACTGACCCCCCGTTCCTCCCAGGTACTGAGGCACAGTCTAGGGGTCCAAATCCTCAGTAGAGTCTACAAATAGGGTTGTCTCCGATTTCAGTTGGTGAGCCTTCTTTGCTTCGGAAGGCCTAGTCATTTAGGTATTTATTTCAGTATTGTTTTTAGTCTGCTGGGGGCCTTGTCCTAGTTATTCAGATAGTATGTCAGTAGAGATTTCGCAGACTGTTGCAGATGTTTATTAAATATTGTTGGGCATATTTTTAGGCCTTTAACTATTTTAAATTGTTGACCATGTTTCCGTATTATTGTTTCTATTCCGTATTACTTTGATCATATGAATTATGTGCATGATTACCAGATAGACAGATAGCGTTTCGGGCCTTGGGTCGTGACAGAAATCTTGTTAATAGATCTCTTTTTGAAGCCAACGTTTCTATTAACCTTTCCATTATCATCAGAGACCTCACAAAAGTGGCCTTCAGCTTTTTGTGACTTGCATGACTTCAACCCTGCAAAATTTAGTACTATATGATAAACATGTCCAACAAATATAATATTCATTCTAGTAAAATTTTAGAAACTAATTCAGAAAAATTGAAATACCTTAGTATACAGAAATAACTTTCTTAGAGATATTATTACAATTAATAATTGATGATGGAGGAACAACTAAGGGGAAATTAGGGAGTAACTCTCTGCAACAATTTTTTGGCCTAGTTTTCTTTTTTGAAATTGAAGTTGCATTGTCACCTTTAGTGTTCTCCGTTTCCTCTCTCAAGAGATGTTTTTTCCTTGAGTTAATAGGTTTCCTCTCTCAAGAGATGTTTTTTCCTTGAATTAATAGTTTTCTTTTGCGAGTGAACGTCTCCATTAGGGAGAGGCTGCGTTGAAGAGCCTAACTTTATATTGATCATTTTTTCAGTGAGATGAGGGAAACTATCAACTCATATAACTGACAACACTTGCGAAATCGAACAGTTGCACTTACCTGAAAAATCCTCTGGTTTAATGCATCTCCTCGTAGAAGATGAAGTTGTAAAAAAAATTTAAGTCATAATAAGCTATGTTGCTTGGACTCATCAAAAAAGTCAATAAGTGCTTGTCGAATTCGCCAAAATTAGTGTTTTTTCAAGAATCCGACATGGATGTGGCATCAAAATGAAGAGTCCACGTAACTTAGATAATAAGAAAGCTTTTCAACTCTCTCAATGCTTTCTCATTCAGGTGATTGAAAATCAAAGGCTGGACTCTTCTTTTTCATATTCATTACCACCACCCCACAATTTCCTACAACCACCCATCAAGTCTTCTTTCCTCCAAAGATGTGAAGTTTTTAAGAAAAAACATCAGATTCAATCCTTCAATGGGTGCATTGCATAGTAGTAATGGCAACATCTGCTAGCATTGAGGGTGGAGTTGGAAGTAGATCAATCAACAACCCTTCAATGGGAGCCAATGTGCACGACTGAACAGTAAACCAAATTAGAAAACTTATATATGACCAAGAAAGCTATAACAGTAAACTATTACTACAATAATTTGAACTTGAACCCTACGAACGAACTCAAAGGAAGATATAACTATATTAAGAAACTATAGCAGATATCCATTTTTGAATAGTATTTGTGAAGCTTATTTCCAAGATGGTTTATCATAAAATGGGACAAACACCTGAAGACCCTCGACATATGCCACCACTCCACCTTTATTTGCAGTAACAACCTGCAGTATCATTCAGCGCTAAATAATTTAGACCATATGATTAAATACATATACGTATGATGTGAGATTTCAGCGATAAAATATGATTCTTTGAGAAAACACTTACTCACAGATAGTAGACTTCATAGTTCACTGTTTTACAACTCTAACCTTTTCAACAATTGTTGGAAACTCAGCCTGCAAAGTACACCTATCTTCATATCACTTAGTTGAGAAATCCCTATACTTGATATGCTATTAGAGTTGTTTCTTCCATACCGCAGGTAAAGTATTGATAGGATCACCTGACTTGTCACTCGTAAAAGCTATTGTGAAGTTGGACAACAAAAACCTCTTGACTTTTAGACAAAAAGCACTTGTAAATAGAGAGGAATCAAGTGTGCGATGAATTTCAAAGGAATTAGTTAAAATTTGAAGGGGTCTTCTTGCGAAGAGTGTGTTCTAATTAATTCTTCACCATGTACCTTTAGTTTTTCAAAAAGATGAACAGTTAAGCCAAAAAATTTCTAGACTAACTCTACTTCTTCACACAAATAGACACATAAGAAAAGAAAAAATTAGAACAAAAAAAGGGAAAAGATGGCCAATAGAAAATGAAAAGTCATATTCTTTCTTAAGTAAACCGGATTGAGTCGAGAAGCTCAAATATAAGCCATCATTGTGAGAGTTTATATCCTGTCACTCCAACGCTAAATCTGAAAGATTTTAACAATAGGTAATGATTTATTTCAATAGTCTACTGAATGTAGTACCATATCTTCTTTGAACCCACACCAAAAAAGCTCCACAATTTGTTATAAAACATCATTATAAAAAATGAAAACAAAGCAAAATGTTAACTATCTAGTTACTTAAAAGAGAAATAAAGAGAAGGCAAGAGAGAAGATAAGTAACCACATTTAGAATCTTAAATGTATAGAACTCTAATGTCTTACCTACAGTAGTTATAACCTCAAAAGTAAATTATTGCATTATCTTTGTGTAGATTATGTAACTATTAAATTCAGTCTAGGGTAATATTACATAAGAAAACTCAAAAGAAATAGACTCCATACACTGTCATTAAAACCGTATAATATAGTTATCAACAATGTTAGTGGACATCAAAGAGTGTTCTAATGAAAAGTCTGTTCTAGTAAAATTCTATATTGTTTTGCTTAATCTGTTTGTCAATAGGATAACAAATGGTAGACTTAAAAGAATAGAATTCGTAAAACAAACTTTCAAACAAAAGAAAAAGAACAAAGGATCCAAAACCAACTGTTGTAACTCGACAAATTGATCTACATATCAAGAGACTATTGTTTGTTCCAGAAAACTCATTTGTTTAGATAATAATGCAACTCTAAATGATTAGGGCTTTACTATTTTTGAAATTAGATAAGTTTCACTCTACTTACACAAGTAATTTCTGGACGGAGGGGATTCAATAAAAACCCCTTCCTTAACATTAGATCAGCATTTGGCCACAAATTCTCATAAGGTATAAGTAGGAATTATTAACATACAATTGTAGTTAAACGGAAGATTTTCATTGTTGATTGTTTCGGGTATACAACAGATAGACTTCAATCCGCTTAATGTTTTACGGATAAGAGTTTTTGTTAGCAGAAAAACATGAGTAGATGAGAAGGGAAATCACAAGTAAAAAAGGAAACATACCGCCAATCTCCCATCGTTTTTAAACGATATTTTTCTGCCATTTATGAGTTTTTGTAAACCTCATCTTTATTTGGTGGAACTATAATGTGAAAGGTTAGTCATGTTTGTAATTATTTGTCAATACTTTTAAAATGGAAATGAGAATTCATTAGCTAAAAGCAAATCAAAATATTTAAGTTAATGTTGATGAATTGAGACATTGGTTACGTTCCTTGACCTACCGCCCCGTACTGTGTAATGCAATTGTCCATCAGATACTTTGTTTCGTGTATTATTCAAACCATCCCTTGTGCTAATTACACTAACAAATCAACACCATTGAATACCAAATAAAACATAAATGCAGCAGGCAGATGATCTTATATAGATTAGCATCCAAAAATTCTCCATCCAAGGAAGAATCAGCAAACTTTTTTTCGACTCTATGGTACACTAGAACAAAACCGATCACGGTCAATCATTTTAAAAGTCCATTCATCGAAAACAAAGCCATAAAAGAAACAGAACACGAAATCAATAATACATACTAATGATGAAACAAATAAATAATATCTGAAATATTCAGTTCCGAATCTCAAACCTTCTTTAACAAAAAGCTTGACCTGCATTTGTTCGTTGCCCTACTTCCTTAAGAAATAAAAGTTCATCAGTTGTGTAAAAATTGACAGCAAACATAATGTTCTCGCCTATTTTTCTTGATAGTTTCAACAGTATAGAAATTTATATGTAGAAGAATTGGATCAAGGTAGTAAACTCCATCCTTCAATAGTAAAAATTGTAGTGAAATTTCAATGTGATGCCAGATTTGACAGTGACTTTGACAATGTCAGGTGGTTGGTGTTTCCATGAGAAAAAAGGCAATAAAGATGAGAAATTTTCTTTCTATCAGATATGAGATAGAGAACAAAGTTATTTATCAGAGTGGAAAACATTGAGAAGGACGGTTTTTCTCCTACAGTTAACATGAGATTTAATAATTTGTATTGAATTTTGAAATATGCAGTTAAAAAAGAAACTGTCGATAATTTGTGGGATAATTCAAAACTTACAATTTATTAAGGATGTTTTTTTTCATCTTAGGGGTTTTGAAGAATGACCAATCGGCAAATTGCACAAATGGCATATATGGATTAAGAAGAGGTTTTTTCCCTCTATTTTAAAATATTTACAATATTTAGTATATTATTTTTTTGACATTTAGTTTTTAAATTTAATTGTAATAACTAATAACAAACATAACTATATTTATTTTACTAAGTTGCCAAATGGCTCATTCATAAGATGTCAAGTGGCTTAATGAGGAGGCTTTATACTCTCCTATTAATAATAAATAGATATAGATATAGATGTAGAAGATATAGATTTTAAGATGGGGGAGTAAATAATTTATGTGGTGAGAAGAGACCCTAGTCAATTATTGTCACGACCTGAACCAAGGCCCTAGCTGTGACGGGCATTCCGAACTATGAAGGCACGGGAGCCCCTGTCTATCTGGCGATCATGCACAATGCTCATACAATAAGAAGAAAATGCAGAAAGATCATAATACGGAATCATGGTCGATGTTATAATCAAACTAACCAATTCAAATGAAATTCATAACTCTCTAACAACATCTAACATTCAGTCTGCGAAATCTCTAAATACATCAAAACCAACATCTTGTCTAAATTGGGACAAGGCTCCCAGTCGGACCCAAAATAAAATGAAATAATAATTTCTAAAAATAGGTCTTCCGAAATAAGGGAGGCTCACCAACTATACACTTCTGTCTGACAAATCTACGGCTTAGCGGGACCCCTTGACTGAGCCTCAAATCCTGAAATATAGGGGGTCAATGCAATTGTACTGGTACGCAGAGCAATCCAAAATAAATCATTTTTATACAACATATGTGACAACAGTTTGTAAACAATTTATCTATGATATATGAAAAATATATGGGCATATTTAAAAGACTTTGAACAATAATCTGAAATCCATGACTCACTTTTTATCTTACTTCTGAGTTAGGGGGTATACCCCACAACTCTACAATCCCACGAGATATATGGAATTTGTCCTTAACTCGGCAGCCAAGCCCCCAACCCAAGTTTGTCGCAAGGGTTGGAGTCTCTATCTCTAATACGCAAAAGGGCACTAGGCCAGCGTACGGTCCCTCTTGGGGACATAATAAACCCGTATCAGTAAAATACAGTTTTGGACTAGGAGTTATCTGAATTCAAGCCTTCTTCGGGCAACCTCCTAACTCTCTTTAAGCACACTTTTAGCTCTTTAAGACATGTATTCTCTGAAATCAAAATCTGAAACTCTTACTTTGTTATGGCATTCATTTAAATGATATCGTCATACCAATGACTTGCAAGTCGTATCTCTAATTCATAAAATATCATGGGATAGTCTCTTCATTCAAAACACAAAGATTGGACCACCATATCATTCAAACAGTTCAAGAGAATTCGTACTTCAAAATATATGTCAAATTATGGAAAGAATCTCTCTTTTCAACATTTCAACAAATATGTGGTGGTCATGTATTTTTGACAAACCATGCAATTCTTTGAGTATATATCTTCAATATTTGTCAACATATAAAACCTCCCTCTCTTCAATTCATAATCAAAACCAAGTTTTATGCACTAGTAAAGATATTTGTGATATGCTTCTCAATATGGATTTGAACAATTCATAACATCTGAACACAAAGAGGATTTATAACAAGAGAGGGATTACGACTTTTCGTGCTCTCAATTCAAGTTTCAAACATCAAACCATATGCATATATATATATATATATATATATATATATATATATATATATGAACAAACATCAAGTTTATGGGGAAGGCCTCAATACCAAAACTTTACTATTAAGAAAGATTCACAATGTAGAATTGTAGTTGAAATTTCAATACCTTTTCGTAAATTCATGATTTCTAAACATTTAAACATGATTAAGATAATTTCACCATGCCCGTTTAGTTTAGAAAAACCCAACGTACCTTAGATTATAAGATTTTTAAAAGTAGAACTCAAATCTTAATTTGTTCCTTAAAAATCTTGGACTTAAGGAGTGATTTTCTTGATTCCTTGTTCTTGGAGAAAACCCTAGTTTGATTTATTTTGAGAGTGAAGAGGAAGTTTTTGATGTTGTATAACTGATACTGATTGATTAATAATGCTTAAGAGGTGATTTAATTCGTGTGTAAGGTTTTTGGAATGAAGGAAAGACCAAAATACCCCCAAGGAACCCAAAAAGGTCGCATAATTGCATCAGTTGACGACCAGGGTTGATGGGCCGTCACTCAGGTGATAGGCGCTCACCCAGGTTGTCACTTTTGGGCTGGTTTTCATCATTCACTGCCTTAGGCTGACGACTAGGTCTGATGAGCCGTCACCCAGCTGATAGGTCGTTAGCCTCGTCGTCACATTTTGATAGACAGACACTTCAAAGTATAATGAGCATAACTTTCTACTCCAATATTGAATTAAGGCAAAATCAGTGGAGTTAGAAAGAAGACTCAAAGATGTTTCATTTGATATATAGTAGGCCTCCTAATTCGATATATACAAAAATTTATGGTAGATGGAATTTCACCCAAGTTTAGACGTTCATCAAAACTTAATCGATAGAAGAGTTTTCAACTCGTCCTTGAGTTTGGGGATTTTCGTGACCTCAATTCATATTCAAAGGTATTCACACACTATAGGATTGATCATCACACATATATTAACAAAGAATCCTTGGGTTCGGGTCTATACACGTAGAAAAGATGGCTCAAACTTTAGCCCGAAAGTGCGTAGTGTTACATTATTTCCCCCTTGGGATCATTCGTCCCCGAATGATGGGTAGGGACTTTTTAAAGATCTAAAAGTGTAGATAGAGAACATAACATCGTATTGAATATTTTTCCTCAACAAAACCTATGAAGGCATCCAACTAGCTTCATGATAACCCATAGGGAAATGTGTAAGCTCGAAACATGAGATAACGAAACTTGACGTCGACATGATCTGGGCATGTGTTTTATGGCACATGATCAAAACATTGTAAGACATAAATTTTCCTCAGAATCCTCAGCCTGATTAAGATTGGTACAAGATATGAGATGAGATTCTCGCGGAACATAAGAATAGAAACATTCTCCACCTTACAAGATACAATGAAAAGACTTAAAACTTAGAGACACTACTTGTCTACGCCCAAAAAAATAAATTACATGCCGCATCATTTCCAACTTACAATTGTCCCAATATACATCTAACCATATGAGTTTGAGTCCCACTGCATAGTACTTTTATGTTGAAGCCTAATTCGGAGGAAAGAGGTGCTAGCTTTAGCTACGAGACCTGTACTCTGTACCCCATTAAGAAAATTACTTCACCTTTTCACCACCATCAAACACACTCGAGTTTTAAATCAAGGAGCACCAATCACATAACCCATTGGTTTACGTTTTCATCAATTACAATATTCAAGCCTATCATTACTACACCCCTTACATGGATCTCCCCACTAAGACCAACCACTTCAATCATTCTCACTAAGGTTTTTTCCACATAACTCCTTAACTATCTCATGTAACGAAAGTTCATCTCCCTCTTCCACCTTCTCCTATAGCCTTAGCTCAAAAAATCACATAAAAAATTTCACCTTCAAGAACATCTACTCCCCTACCTAACGCATTACTACTCTTCCACAACCACTATCATACCAATATACGGAGGATCATTGAGGGACCCGAGCATAGACATCATGAATGGAAGTAACACTTGTCAACCACAACTTATACTTATTGCAATACTCAAGGAGCGACATGAGGTAAAGATACGATAGAATAGACATGAAGTGTTTCATACATCAAGTGTCCGAATCATAAATAAAGAGTCGTTTGGCATAAACACAACACTACATGATTTCTTTGGTCAGACCACTGTGAGAAAAATGGGTGCACATATCATGAGATATATGACATTAAGCCGAAATTTATGTAGTTAAAACTAATACAAAAATTTCCACTTAAAGCGATTGATCCTCATTTAAAGAACTAAAATTTTCCATAAGTTAGCATAAACTTTATCACTTTGACTAATCCCGGCATAAAATGAATTGATAACGTATGGAAAGCATAGTTTCTTTGAATCAAGCATTATCTGAGACATGGACTTTTATGGATCATGAGCAACATAACATAGAGCTTGAATACACTGAACATTAGACCACCGAGGGACATTATTGCTTCTAGTTTGGAGGTCTGAACATGACATGAGCTACATAGAGTCCTCCAACCTTAGAAATAGGCCGGAATTGAGTACATCAAACATTGTTAGATATCCATTCAAATTGAAGTAGGAGGAGCTTGCTTGAATAGGAATTGATTCATCATGATTCTTACTTGAAACTTGACACTACAAGAAAATTCGGAAACTACTTTAATCCATTATCTCCCCCTTAGACCAAAGTCACTCCCCTAGACTTGCAGACATAACCTCACATCAAAATCTGTAGCCACAACTCTCAACGTAAATAAGACATCACCATAAACTTAAACTATAAACTCTCCCTGATGAACTATACTCTGAAGGCCTTGCTTTCCGAAAAATGTGACTCTTAACTTTCGCTAACCTCTATAGCCATCACTCTACAACTCCAACTCTCATGAGCATACACATCCACACTTTTTATCACAAAGGGGTATCAATATATACATGAACACAAACTCCTCTTAATAAATATATAAAGATACTAAATTCTTTCTAGAACCTCCCCAGGGAGACTAAATCGTAATTTCCTCCAAGCCCCAAGGTCATTAGCTTACAACTACCATCCCCATAGGCATAGACACCCACGCTTCTAAACACTTAACACTCCATCTTCAATTATTTAGAATGCTAGATTTACACCTCTAATCACACAACTTACAACTTTACAAAATTTGCGAAACTATACAAAAGGCACATATTATCTACCTATATTTTCTCAATTCTGCTATAACGAACACCATACAACAACTCCTTAGTCTTCCCCAGAAGTCTCCATACTAAAAATTTCAAGAATATAGACTAGGTACGCCAAACACTTATACACATAAAACTTTATCTAACAACCTGCTACCTGGGGTTCATCTTATTCCTTTATACTCACGTTCTTATCCACTTAACGAAGCAACCACAATTCATCATTCTAACACTAATCCCATGCATATAAATATATCATAATTGTCACTCCTTGTTTCCATAAGTTTCCAACCTAGGCCATTTCACACCTCCCATCAAGCCTACAAGTTCGTTCCCTCAAAATACATATCATTAGTCTTAAGCTACTATTCTTATCACCACACTTTAGTTCTAAAGTTTAAGCCTATTGTCTAATAACGTTAATCATATGGAGCATGACATATACTATACTAACCAATCGAATAGAAATATCAACCTAAATCTCATATTTCATTTAACTATGGCCTATAAGTTCATCCTCTCCACGACATCATTTCTACCCCTCAAAATCCTCTACATATCTTCTCACAAGCAATACTAGTTTACAACTACTACTGAAAATACAATTAAGGGACTAAAGTCACATAATAGGGATAGTCAATGTTAATCTTATATTATAACTCATTACGATCTTATCTACTTACTTCACTCCCTCATATTATATTTACTTACTCACGCATACATCACCACTACCTTCAAAATTTCATGTACAACAATGAATTTCTACCCATAACTTGTTGACTAATTTACCCCTTTCTATTTACAGCCTATGAACGATTTCTACAACTACCATAACTATCCATTCTGAGATCCTTCCCTATTTTGAATAAATAACAATCATATATTGTCCTTCCTTCACAAACTACCATATAATCCATAAATATTGCTACCACATTAGTCTATCACTATAATATGGCAAACCATCCCCCAATCAAAGGCTATACAACTAAAACTATTTATTTAAACAAAAGTCACCCTCACTCTGACTTCTAACCTTGTGACTTCATAACACCAACTTCTTGGCCCATTTCACTACCAATAGGTCATGGCACATTAACTTACACTACTATTCGGATGGAAATACAGTTCTAATATTCTGCTACACATCTTTACTGTTATGCATGACATCCGCAACAAGAATTTTGAAAGGGGACTGAATACACTTCGTACCTCAGGCGGAAAAGTGCGATTTCATCAAGATAAAGGTATACTCTCAAATCAATACACCTTGAAGAACTAATGGCCTACTCTTAATTCCTTGTGCTATCTCATAAATTTTTATGGATAACTCAATCAGAGAGAACTACATCGCTGGGGAGCCAGACTCTTAGACTTGTATTGCCTCGACAATGAGGCATGGCCCATGAAATTAGAACAAGGAAGGAATTTTGGACAACTTTCTTATGGACGATGCTATAGCACGAACTAGAGTATGAAAGAATAAGAAACAACTCCTAAATGTTCGGTAGCCTCCTGATTATAAGTGTGGTGCATAACATACCCATAAGCAAGACTCTACTAGACACAATTTCGCAGACACCCTGGGACCATGAACCATGCTATGATATCAAGTTTGTCACGACCCGAGCCAAGGCCCTGGCCACGATGGCTATCCCAAACTATGAACGCCTAGACACCCCTATCTATCTGGCAATCATGCACAATGATCATATAATAAAAAAAAAATATGGAAAGATCATAATACAGAATCATGGTTGACATTATAATCAAACTATCCAATTCAAATGAAATTCATAACTCTCTAACAACATCTAACATTCAGTCTGTAGAATATCTAAATACATCAAAACCAACATCTTGTATAAATTAGGACAAGGCCCCCAGTCGGACCCAAAATAAAATGATATAACAATGTTCTAAAAATAGGCCTTTCAAAATAAGGGAGGCTCACCAACTGCACACATCTGTCTAACAAATCTATGGCTTAGTGGCACCCCTTGACTGAGCCTTAAACCCTAAAATATAAGAGGTCAATACAATTATACTGATACGCAGAGCAATCCAAAATAAATTATTTTTATACAACATATGTGACCGCAGTTTGTAAACAATTTACATATGATATATGAAAAACACATGGGCATATTTAAAAGACTTTGAACAATAATCTGAAATCCATGACTCACTCTTTATCTTACTTTTGAGTTAGGTGGTATACCCCACAACTATAAAATCCTACGAGCTATATGGAATCTGCCCTTAACTCGGCATTCAAGGCCCCAACCCAAGTTTGCCACAAGGGTTGGAGCCTCTATCTCTAATACGTCAAAGGGCACTAGGATAGCGTAGGGTCCCTCTTGGAGAAATAATAAAACTATATCGGTAAAATACAGTTTTAGGATAGGAGTTATCTGAACTCAAGCCATCTTCAGGCAACCACCTAACTCTCTTTAAGCATATTTTTATCTCTTTAAAACATGTATTCTTTGAAATCAAAATCTGAAACTCTTACTCTGTTATGGGATTCATTTAAATGGTATCATCATACCAATGACTTGCAAGTCGTATCTCTAAGCCATAAAATATCATGGGATAGTCTCTTTATTTAAAACACAAAGATTGGACCACCATATCATTCAAACAGTTCAAGAGAATTCGTACTTCAAAATATATATCAAATTATGCAAAGAATTTCTCTTTTCAACAATTCAACAAACATGTGGTGGTCATATATTTTTGACAAACCATGCAATTCTTTCATTATATAGCTTCAACATTTGTCAACATGTAAAACCTCCCTCTCTTCAATTCATAATCAAAACCAAGTCTTATACACTAGTAAATACGTTTGTAATATGCTTCTCAATATGGATTTGAACAATTCATAACATATGAACACAAGGGGATTTATAACAAGAGAGGGATTACGATTTTTTGTGCTCTCAATTCAAGTTTCAAACATCAAACCACATGCATACATACATACATATATATATATACATACATATATATATACATACATATATATATACATACATACACATATACATATATATATACATATATATATACATATATATATATATATGACATCAAGTTTATGGGGAAGGCCTCAAGACCAAAACTTTAGTATCAAGAAAGATTCACAATGCATAATTGTAGTTGAAATTTTAATATCCTTTCGTAAATCCATGATTTCTAAATATTTAAACGTGATTGAAATAATTTCACCATGCCCATGTAGTTTAGGAAAATCCCACGTACCTTAGATTACAAGGTTTTTAAGAGTAGAACTCGAATCTTAATTTGTTCCTTGAAAATCTTGGACTTAAGGAGTATTTTCTTGATTCCTTGTTCTTGGAGGAAACCCTAGTTTGATTTATTTTGAGAGTGAAGAGGAAGTTTTTGATATTGTATAACTGATAATGATTGATTAATAATGCTTAAGGGGTGATATAATTCGTGTAAAAGGTTTTTGAAATGGGGGAAAGACCAAAATACCCCCAAGGAACCCAAAAAAGTCGCATAATTACATCAGTTGACGACCAGGGTTGATGGGCTGTCACTCAGGTAATAGGCCATCACCCAGGTCATCACTTTTGGGTTGGTTTTCACCATTCACTACCTTAGACTGACGACTAGGTCTAACAGGCCGTCACCCAGCTGATAGGTTGTCAGCCTCGTCATCATATTTTGGCAGATAGATACTTTGAAGTAAAATAAGCATAACTTTCTACTCCGATATCAAATTAAGACAAAACTAGTGGCGTTGCAAAGAAGACTCAAATACTTTTCATTTGATATATAATAGGCCTCCTAATTCGATAGATACAAAAAGTTATGATTGATGAAAGTTGACCCAAGTTTAGACATTCATCAAAACTTAATCGATAAAAGAGTTTTCAACTCGTCCTTGAGTTTGGGGATTTTTGTGACCTCAATTTATATTCAAAGGTATTCACACACTATAGGATTGATCATCACACCTATATTAATAAAGAATCCTTGGGTTTTTGTCTATACACGTAGAAAAGATGGTTCAAACTTTACCCCAAAGTGCGGGTTGTTACAATCATGCAGCATCTAAGCAATGATATATCCAATTTTTAGCCGTAGAGTATATCGAAAAGGAGATGAGGTCACATATTTTTGGACTATTAGCTACGGCGAAAGGAAGGACTTCTGCTTCGATTAATTATTCTAATTGAAAATCACATAACCTAATGTCATTGTTATCAATGGTGTATATTTTACTTAATTGAGGTGTCTGTGATGAATATTGCTTGAATGTAGATTCTCTAAAGCTAACAAATTCATCTCCTGATGTGCAATATGCACTTGGACGGGTAACGACCAAATTTTTCTGGTAGCTAATGACATTAAAGGAACGGAATTGAACTTTTAGAAATCAAATTTCCCTTCGCTAATAACCATTTTTCTACTAGTGAGAGGATGGTTGAGAGGAGGCCGGATACTCCATGACATTGTCAATGTAGACACCTAATTTCGTCCCTCCCCGATGTTGTTTTTACCCATTTTATTTTTATCCTACCGCGTACCCTCACCCATGTTATTATACCCTCACAAAATACAAAAAAAAAAATATAACAAAATCTGTAACAAAACCTATCCTAACTAATTCTATCTTATCCTAACAACCTACCCAATCAAAATAAAATACATCACACCTACCCCTACCCCACGTGACCCCACCTACCCTACCTCACCACGACCCACCCTCACAATATATACACATATACTCTCACAAAATAGGGGGATTCGGACCTTAGCATACAGAAAAGAAAAAAAAATAGCTCCACTCTCTCTCTACTCTCTCTCTCTAGAAGCTAGTGCCGCCACCCCTCTCTCTCCTTCGATCTCGTCGCCGACCAGCCCCATTCCAGTGTCAGCATCACTGGAGACCAACCAATTGACCCCAGCGACTAGCTGCTTCAACCACCGGAGAAAGCTCCGCCGCTACCAGCAGCGACGAACCAACCTAGTGCCGCCGCTGGCTCTCTCCGGTCCTCCTCCTCCAGCTTCCGGGGCCACCAGTCAATGGCGACCACCGACCGAAAACCAAACAGAGCTTAGATAAAACATCGATACACATATCTCTCTCACAAATCGTGCACACACGCACTCATAGCTCATCGAAAAATGCACTCTCTCACCGTAAACATACACACACGCACATAGTAAGGAAAGAGTTGGAAAAATGGAGGAAGCTTGAGATTTTCAATGAGAAAACAGTGAAATCGGCGCGAAAATCCGGTCATCCTTAAGCTTTTCTGATGAAATCATAGCCGAAATCCATTTTCAACTTGTCATTTTGGTCGATCCGATTTTAAAATAAAAATCCTAAAACCCCCTTTGTCTCCTTGATTTCTAGGCGGATCTGGCCGAAAAATGCTGAGGTTGGTCGGAATCGGTTGTTATTTGTTGGTTTCAGGTATCACTGGTCGAACAAGTAGGGGACTGTTCGTCTGAATAATTTTTGGCTACGGATTTGGGCTCGTCGGTTGTGATTTCTATTTTTGGCCTCAGTCGAGCTATTGAGGTTCTATTTTGAGTTCTAAAGTCCGGGTCTTCTTTAATATTGTTACCAACCGAAATCGATTATTGAAAGGTCCATTTCTTTAAATCATTCTCTCTTCTTTATCGTAATTTGTTGCATTGGGCATGTTTGAAATTGGATGAGTTGGTGAATGTTTGATGTTATTTCACGTGAAATTCGTATGATTATCATGCTTTAATTGTCGTTGGATCTATGTTGTTTATATTGAATTCCTAGTAAAAAAAAATTTTAGTTGATAGGCAAAGCATGTGTTAATATTTGGTTGGAAAAGGATTTCGGGGTGGGAATAAAAAGTTGTTAAAAGTTGAATGTAGTTAAATTTTGGACCGTTGTCATTTTATTTAATTTGGATTAAGCATGAATTTGATAGAATCATTTTAACTCAAAAGCGGATAGGCAATATAGGTTCGGATAGGCAAATTTTAAAACTTGTTATTTTGGTTGAATGTTAGAATGTGCGTGTGAATGTTTCTTTCTAGCTTATCGTATTTAATTCAATTGTATAATTTGGCCGGGGAATGCCCCTAAGTATCTGTATATATTTATTCACCTGGGAATGCCCCGACGTATCATGTTTGGCAAAAAATGACCGTGATGAAGGCCCGCGGAATCGGGTAAGGCATTGGAGCGTAGTCTAGATTTAGTTTAGAATAGGATTTATATTTTCTATTTTGGACTGTATAATTGGACTGGACTTTATGTTTTGGATTATTTTGTTTTTGTTTGCTTGAGTGATTATTTTTGTGTGCTTTGTGTGGTTTATGCATTTGTAACGTCAATTTAGCCGATACGCTCTGCCAAGCGACCGTGGTCAAACCACGGGATCGAGGAGTGCCTAACACCTTCCCCTCGGTCAACAGAATTCCTTAGCCGGAATCTCTGTTCGCAAACTAGTTTAGGACAACGTGTAATGAGTTTAACACTTGAAAGGTGTTATATAAAACATAATATTTGTCATAAGTAGCCAGTTTTTAAATATTTATACAATATGATCATGTAAATTACAAGGTAAATCCCAATGATAAACATTATTAATTTGTAATCTGTGAAAAGTTGTAGCTAACCTACTGCCACAGATCATAGTTATACAACACTGATAGCGGAAAAAAATCACACTGTGAGTACATATAACTTAAAGTAAAACGTGGTCATGCATCATGCTTCCTCACTGGCAACGCGGCGCTTCTTCTTTTGTTACTTTTCTCTTCTTCAACTATCTGGTTTTAGGCAGTGCAATAATGTTTAGAAACACAAAACATATGCAGAAATCACATTAAAATTGATACTTAGCTTCTACGATGTACCTTTTTGGTCATGTGTTGCAAGATGTCAAGAATTACGGAAAATTCAGGCCTTACGCAGGGGTCTTGCTGCCAACATTTCTCGAGCAATTCTACCAGCGTTGGATGAGTGTTCGCGGGAATTGTTGGCCTTAGACCCTATAATTTTATGTTAGAAAATAAATTCAACTAATGTGTATTGATATTTGTTGATTGTTATGAAGTGTACTGTATGTAGTTTTTGTTTATAAGTAAATATCTGTCTTTACTGCTAAGTTTTCTACAGATTTTGACAACCTGAATGTCCCGGTGCAACCATATATAGTGCACGAGTTATCAAGTAGAGGTAAGGTTTGTATACACTCTATGTACCCTCCGAGACCCTACTTTACGAGACCACTAGGTATGTTGTTGTTTCTGAGTTATCAAGCAGAATAGTTGAAAATTGAAGAGGATGAGATATGTTTGTAGATTGAGAAATATATACCTTCTGAACAACAGCGACCGCAGCTTGTAATGGGGTCAAGAACTCGTAAGGAAGCTGATATGTTAACATTGACAAAAACAATTATTGACACTGAAAATTGTTAAATCCTACAAAATGCTCATGAGGAAACAAAAATGACATAAACTAGTTAGAGTAATAGGTTACAGGGTGAAAAAATGATCTTAGGCAACATGAAAATGCTAGTAAAATACACATGAAAGTATTTTCCTCATATATATATGTTAATGTTCTCCGTCTTCCCTATGGATTTATGAATGATTGAAATGAAAGAATGAACAGAAAAAACATTACCTTTCCTGTTAACAGCTCCCACAGTACAATTCCAAAGCTGAAAACATCGGCTTTTCGATCATAGGGTTTATGTCCAATAACCTTTGAAATATCAAACAAAAGAAATAGCTAATTTAGTTCCATTTTGATCAAATTCATGTGTGTATGGTACTTATACTTCTAAATTTTCCATAAAAACCTGTTTGGATTGGCTTATTTTAGGTGTTTTGAAACACTTTTGTAGTGTTTGGCTAAGATACAAAGTGTTACTAAGCACTTGTTTTAAAGCCAAACTATCAAAAATAAGTCGAACAGGTTCTAAATTGTGCGCTTCACTTCTTGCATTTTTGCTTCAAGCCTTATGGGGCTTGTCATTTTTCGTTTTTTGGAAAACTGACACAACACAAAACGCGCGGAAAATGATTGATACTATAGAAGAATGAAAGAGCGTCGACCTCAGGAGCCATCCATCGATATGTTCCTGTTTCTGCGGTCATGACACCAGACTGAACTTGCACTCGAGCAACACCAAAGTCAACAACCTTCACAACCTGTCAAGCTAGCACAAGCTGTAAGCAGCTTTCTTTTTTATGTATTCAGTTAAAGAGATAACGACATATATCCAGGCTGCCAAAACAGCCATTACTTGATTTTCATCCATCAAGAGATTGGCAGTCTTGAGGTCTCTGTGAATTATATTATTTTGATGCAGGTAGCTCATCCCCTTTGAAACATCAATTGCAACCTTGAGTAATACTGAAAGCCTGAAAAGGCCTTTCTTTTTGTGCAGAAAATCATACAGACTCCCACCAGACATAAATTCTGCATACAAGGGAATATTGAAGATGATGAGATAATGTAATTATTTTGTTGTTTGCTTGTGATTAGAGATCGATCTCAATCCAAGCATCCTTCCTAGAAGGTGGTTAAGGTTCTCGAGGTCGCTCATCAGGTCTATTGTTTTTGGTAGTTAATGAAAATATTTTACAGTTTATCACCAAAAAAGAAAGAATGTCTTGTGTTACCTGTGATTATGCATAAGCGCGGAGGTTTTGTACAAGCACCAATAAATCGCACAACATTCTTGTGGCGGACTTTCCTGTAAGTACCAGAAAGAGTTCAGGTCATGTATATATAATCTTCTACAATATCTTTTTAAAAGTACTCAAGCGTTTTCATTTTCCCGAATCAGGCATATCAAGACGATGATAGTAAAATCGTAGCAGGACAAAATGTTGTTGCTGATCAATGCAAACATATCTAGTTTTAGTCACCTTAATATATAAATTTCTTGTGCAAAATCTCTTTGCACATCTTCATTTAGGCACTCAGCCTTGAGAACCTTAATAGCCACTTCCTGATTATGGAATGAACCTTTAAACCTGCCAATAACATAAATTGTTAGGCCGCAGTCAGCAACCGTATTGTATCCTTGTTTCAAAGTGACATTTTTACTGACAAATCACCAGTTGATCCAGTTGCAATTTTATATTCATATTTCAGCTGTGCATTGTCTATTTCCCACGCTTCACTCCCGTTGCTTGGTGTATCCACATGATCCGCGGTGACGTTGATACCAGTTTGTATGAACTCCTTTTGGGGGAACAAAAGGTCTTGATTTAACACAGGCTGTTTCTGCATTGCACTTGAAAACATTAAGATAGAGATGGATGATAGACGGAGCAACATTACTACTTTTTACCTCCATATTTGAAATTTCCTTCAACAGTGCATTTCTTAGCTGGTCAGTTTCCTAGCAATGATAAAAGAGACAAAAGGTCATGAATTATATAAAGATATATGGAGACGAAGTACCTATTAACCACAAAAAAACAGTCTTATACCGGTCAATTTATATGTTCATCTAGATAAGTACCTCATTTTCCCAACCATCAACCACAAAAACATCCAAGGAGTAACCGTCTTTTGTGGAGAAAGCATGAGCTTCTTGAATGTTCAATCCAATCTCCGAAAGTAAAGAAGTCAACTGAAACAAACGTGCATTAACATTAATCACATATCAAGTAAGGAACTTAATAGAGAAACTTTTGAGAGAATGTTCAGAGAGGGAAAAAGTCTGAACAAGTGCCTATAAGCACACCAAGTCGAGAATATAGGCATTCCTTACTTGACGAGTGCTTAATTATAAATGACACATTAGTTTTGTAACATGGTGATAACTTGCTTAAGAAGACACACAACTACTAATAAGGCCGCGAGGAGAACTAGAAAACACAGCAAATATTGTAATCCTTACAGCAGCATCAAAAGGGGATTTTTTTAATATATTGGCAAACTGGAGCTAGCCACTGCACGAAACGAGAAGCAAGTTTTCTTATTTACTTGAAACTGTTACGATTCCGGAGAATCGGGATATATTGCATCATTCTATGAGAGTGCAGAGAGATTCTTGAAAGAGATATAACATTGACACAGGAAAGGCTTACTCGAAAGAGGAGCTTAGGCTTGTCAAGTGTTGAAACCGTTATTTCATACAAAGGTCTGCGAAACAAAGTAAAAGAGAGATAGAATTAACAAATTTTCCCTGAATATAACAGCATCATAGTAACTTGCAAAATCTTGAAGGAATGAAGAAACACCTTATACCTGATGATGAAGGAAAATAATAAACTGAAAGCTAAATAAGAAGAAATCTATCAAGATATTACCGAAATAACATTGAATTTCCACTCACAGCACTATTTCCATCTTGAACATATAATTTATTGGTTCCTAACGCAAGCTCTGTGCTTGGTGACAAACCAAAGGCAGGTGGAGGATGCATGCTGTAAATTCGAAAAAGAACAGAAAAAATAGACTGTTGAAGCTTTCATCAATCACTATTCTGAGTATAGGAAAGAGAGTTCAGATATATTAAAACTTGTATCAGCATGCCTCTACCTGCCATGGTGATCAATAACTTGTGCACCTCTCCTTTTTGAGAAAGTGGAATGAACTGAATCCCCGGGAGATATTCGATGAATCTGGATAGCAGAAATTTGAAATGAATAAGTTCTTACTCGATTTGCTTCAAGCAGGCTTATCAGAAAACGGAAAAAACATAAAAGGCAGTCGAGAGAAACTGTAAATGTCACGGTCCAAGTCCATGGCACGTATTGTCGTACCATGTGAACATTGTGATATGCCTTAAAAAGGTCTATGGGATTCACCTAAGGTGTCATGTGCAACTCATCTTTAGAAACTAGTCAGGCTATGAGCGTGACAGTCACCTGCCCTCCATCAAGGGCGTTAAAATAAAGATAGAAGACATATATTACTAAACAAATTGTATAGAACTCAATAGAGACATAACTGATTGAGAAGAAATTGAAGTCTTCATACAGAGAGAAATCAAGATTTTGAAAGACTACTGCTTAGGAGTCAACTACATCATGCGTTACTGAGGGCATGACACCATTTTTATCCAGAATGTCATCAAATACTACTATGTCCATGAACCATGGAACATGATTGAGTTCAAATATTTCTTGAATTATTTGTTTATTTCATCAGACATGTATATAGACATGATTTTGTTATCATGTAAAGTATGAACTGCAAAAGTTTGACAATAGTATTACCTGCACTAATCGGACTTCAACTTGTGGCGCAGGATTCTGATAATGTGCCATTTGCAACAAGTTCTTGTGCATGACAACATCTTGTGCCCTCTCAATATTCACATCCAATGCATACCTATATTAGCCAGTGAAGTTATAATAACTCATAAAATAGAGTAATACGTCATTATAACCAGTTAAATAACTCATCACAAACAAATTCTTGGCACAGATAAAACATACTTATAACTTACACTACCTGATCGTTTGCCTTGTTAGTGAGGATTCGATTCCACACCTTTGTAAATATCCACCCCTACCCCCTACCCCCTCCCCAACCCCCAAAAAAAAAAAAAAAAATTTTACAAGAAGGTTGCTCGGATGATAAGAAAAAAGAATTTACCGAAGTGGAAGCTTAGTGAAATGAGCCCACAACTCGTCCTCAAAACCAGGTTGATTCACTTCTTCATCATTCAACTCCCTTAATCTTCGAAGCACTTCTTGAAAGACTTCAACTTTTTCTCTCCTCTTTCGAGTATGATTCCGCGACAACTCTGAAAATCCTCTGCTGCTACAACTCACTGCATCTTCCATCATTCAAAAACAGAATTAGACTAAGGAATATTACAAAATATGAATGTGAATATACCAAGAAAAAATAAAGGTAGAGAGAAAATTAGTTAATAAAGATATCGGAGTAGTTGAAAATAATTCTACTATGTTTGTAGATTCTTTATGGCAGCTGCTTACATCATGAACAGAAAATACAAAAGAAAGCAAAAAAAAAACAAGTAAATTTCCTGCTGATTGGTCTTTTATTTTACGTAATTAATAGGCAGGGGACGACCTATTATAATCTTGTTTGGGTACACTTCCCTTTTTTACCCGAAAGTCTATCGTAAACCGCCTCTGGGTAATGGTAAGGTTTGCATACATTTCACCTCATTAGAATCTACTTGATTACAGTGGATATGTTGTTGTTGACCTATTGCATTAATTACTGGATTTTTTTGAATTTGATAACTTTTGTTCAGATTTTGTATTTGTATTACTTTCTTCGTCTCAAAATAAGTGTGCTTTAGCGAAAAAAAAAAAATTATAAACGGCTTGATATATATGTATCATTTTTTTAACGAGGATATATCCACTCTAAATCGTAAATCTAAAGCGATATATTCATGATAGAACTCCAAACTCAAACTCATAAAAATTAAATCTTGAATCTGTTTCCGATACTATGGTGTATCTACCGAAGGACGTGGATCCAAATTAAACAAGGTATATAAATCTTCGATTATATCACCAAAAGCTGTCTTATTGTTCTTTCTTTTTTCTGGATTTAACTTTGTTTAATAATTATATCCATTTCATGCATATCATATTGGAATACGATAATGGATTATAAGGGGCTTGATAGTTACTCACAACCACAACTTTGTTTCTTCTTGTCCAATAAGATTACAAACTTGTCTGTTGTCTCATTTTCCACTCAAGAGATTCTATGATGACACCATATAAAGGGCGGCTTGTGTACTAAAGCTCGCGCTATGTATTGGGTTTGGAAAAGGGTTGGACCACAACGGTTTATTTATGTATGTAGTCTTATATTACATTTCTGCAATGGTCCGATAAGTGGCGGAGCCAGAATTTTCATTAAAGGGGTTCAGAAGTATATATATGAACTAATCAAAGGGGTTCAACATATAAAAAATACTTTTAATCATTAAAAAATAGTATAAAAATATTACGTATAATTTTTCGTCGAAGAGGGTCCAAATGAACCCCTGAAGCAAAAGTGGCTCCGCCACTGAGACCGACTATTTCCATGGCTTGAAATCTTGAACTCATGATGATCTTCTGATCATATAACAATAATTAAAGGCTCCTCTTCGATGACAACATCAAGAACCTTTTTAAAAAAAAGAAATGATGCATTTTGATTAGTCACATGGTGGATAATTAAGTATTTTACGTTGGTCCGATTTGATTCATTCAATATTTATAATGGATTGCTTACCTCATTGCTTGAATCACTGTTTGGTACACTATTGGTTGGAAAAATACTGATGTTAATGGAAGTTGGAAATAGTCAGCAACGTATATAACTAAGTGGTGACGAATGCAACTATTTTTGTTGCGGGAAACGGAATTCAAAATATAAAGAAGTAACATATAATACCTTATTAACAAACCACTATCCCTTCACGTCTAGGTCCAAACTAGAGGGTGACCCGAGAGCCCAAATAGAGATGTACCTGACTCTAATATACCATGTAAGATATGATATTTGGATCTAACTCAATCCTCAAAAACTTGAGCATGTCAAAAGACCATCCCTTCACGCCTAGGTCCAAGCTAGAGTGTGACACTAGAATTCAAATAGGATTGAACCTGACTCTAAAATCCTGTAAGATATGACGCTTGAACCTAACTCAGCCCTAAAAAACATGAGCAGGTCTAAATTGGGGCGTGAACCGAGAGCCTAAATAGGAATATAACTGATTCTGACATCATGTAAGATATAACAAATGAACTTAACTTGTTCAAAGGAGTAAGAACAAGAAGCAGTGAAATAGTGTACAGGTGTCATAGTTAGTTAGAGATATGTAGCAAGTAGTTAGTTACAGAAAGTGGTACCACTCTAATTGGTTATTGGTAATACACTAATTAGCCAGTTGTACTCCATAAGTTACTTAGTTAGTTAGTGAGCTAAGATAAGTTAATAGAGTAGCTTATAAACTTTATAAATAGGAGGCCTCAGATGTATTGTATAGAGGAGTTATCATTCTTATTGAATAAGAATATCTCTTCCTCGCTCTCTTCTCTCTGATCTAGTATCATGCCCTAAGTTAAGAATCCATCATTGATGGAAGCTTAACATGGTATTAGAGCATCGATCGTTACTGGGAACCTCTATTTCTTCTGCAATCCAATTCCCCTATTTTCGGTGCACAAAGAGATCTTGTGAAGGAGCTACTGTATCGATCGAGAAACGGTTCGGAATAACGATTGTTTCAAGTATAGTGTTTGTTACTTCTGAGTTCATCAATGGCAACTACAGCTACGACCACATCTAGCTCAAGAAATGAAGGTGAAACAGTGATTGACTCCCATCATCCACTGCATCTTCATGCATGTGATACTCTAGGTAGTTCTCTCATTTCAATTCAACTAAATGGATCTGAGAATTATGTTTTGTGGAGTCGATCTATAAAAATAGGCCTTCTAGGTAAAGGGAAGTTAGGTTTTGTGAATGGGTAGAGCTCAAAATACAAGTTTGATTCTTCCTTACATGATCTCTGGGAAAAATGTAATGCTATTGTTCTTTCCTGGATATTGATTTATGTGAGTTGTGATTTACTTAGTGGTATTGTCTATGCCAGTAATGCCCAACAGGTTTGAGCAGACCTTAAGGAAAGGTTTGATAAGGTAGATGGATCTAGAATTTTTTATTTGCACAAGGAAATAGCTACTTTGACAAAAGGAATAGCTTCTGTAGTACAATATTTTTCTCGATTGAAAGAGTTATGGATGGAGTATGACTCACTTATGCCATGTCCTAGCTACAACTGTGCAGAATCTAAAACTTATGCAGCCCACTCTGACTATCAAAGGTTGATACAGTTTTTAATAGGGTTAAATGACTCCTATAATCAATGTAGAAGTCAAATAATGATGTTCGATCCACCTCCTAGTGTGAATAAGGCTTATTCACTAGTTATGGCTGAAGAGAGCTAGAGAATTTTGGGTAAATCAAATGTTGTTGGAACAACTGGTTCTACCAGCTCTGGAGATATAAATGATGCTATGGCATTTTTTAGTACTAAAGGTAAAGCTACACAGGAGAATCATGGCTCTCAGTCCTATTCCAAGCCTAAAAAGGGTACCAGTGGCTTGTACTGTGATTACTGCAACTGGGATGGTCATACTAGAGATGTTTGTTACAAATTACATGGATATCCACCGATTGGAAAGCCAAAAAGAAGACTAGTCAAGGGCCTATCTCAGGTAACAATGGTCATGGTAGAGGGTATGGCTACCAAAACCAAGGATTTAGAGCTAATCACAATCAGCCCTTCAGACCACTCCAACATGGCCAATCAGACCAGGCTCTGGAATTCCCAGTGCTAGTAACTTTTCTAAGACTCCTTATGCTTTCATGATTAATGCATCATCTCCACAGTGTATGCAGCCACAATCACCCTACTACTACCCTTACATGTAACCTCAATTCTCTCCTAAGCAATACCAACAACTCTTGCTCTTGGTTGACAAAGAAAAAGAAAAGATTAAAAATGACACCAACATGACAGCTGCAGGTATGGTTACATGCTTCAACTCTACTTTTGCTGGTGAAAAGTGGATTATAGATACTGGAGCATCTAAGCATATGGTTATTAAATTGAGTTTATTAAATAAACATCACAAATTAAATTCTCATCAAGATGGAGAAGTTCACCGACCAACTGGTACTTAAGCTAAAGTTTGCACTGTAGGATCTTCCAGTATTTTGAGGGGTTCTAAAATCACTAATGTGCTCTACATACCTAAGTTTAAGTACAACCTATTATATTTGTCACGATTGACAAAGGATTGAAAGTCTTGTGTCTTATTTTATCCTGAATTCTGTATATTCCAGGACATCTTCAGTGGGAAAATGAGGGGGATTGGCAAGTTGGAGAATGATCTTTATGTGGCAGCTGCAGATTGTCTCTTCCAATCATCAGAACCTCATTTTCCTTCTAATTCTATGCATATAAACTCAGTTGTTGACATTGCCAGTTCTGCTTCTTTACATCCAGTTGGTTCACTAGGCTTGTGGCATCAAATGCTAGAACATGCACCTCTTGTAACTCTAAAGAAATTGCATTGCTTTAAGAATATGTCTGATAAATCATTTGAATGTTGCACAGTTTGTTCTTTATCTAAACAATCCAGAAAGCCTTTCTCTCTTAGTACAACTGCTACTGATACTTGTTTTCATATACTACATGCTGATGTTTGAGGTCCGTAAAGAGTTCCTACTCATGATGGTAAGAGATTCTTTCTGACCTTAGTTGATGATTACTCCAGGTACACCTGGTTGATGTTGTTAAACTCTAAATCAGAAGTTATAGTAGCTCTTAATTAAAAACTTCTTTGTGATGATTCAGAATGTATTTGGTGCTACTGTTAAAATCTTAAGAAGTGACAATGGTTGTGAATTCTTCAATTCTCAAGTGAATGATTTACTTAATTCATTGGGTATATTACATTAGAGTTCTTGTGTTTATACTCTTCAATAGAAATGGAGTGGTAGAGAGGAAGCATAGACACATCCTTGGTACAGTTAGGGCTCTGAGGTTTCAGTCTCATATACCCTTAAAATTCTGGGGTGAATGTGTCCTAACTAGTGTGTATCTTATCAACATACTACTCTCTACTATCCTTAAAGGTAAAACTCCTTATGAGTTTCTCTATAATGTCACACCATCTTTGGCTCATCTAAAAGTGTTTGGTTGTCTTGCCTTTGCTACTGAGGTTAGACATGTGGATAAGTTTGCTTCTAGAGCTCTTCCTACTGTGTTTCTTGGTTATTCTCCACTCCAAAAGGGCTACAAGTTATTTGCACTTCACACTAAGGAATTCTTAGTCAGTAGAGATGTCACCTTTAAAGAACATATTTTCCCCTTCCAACACATGACTACATCTTCTCCCTTATTCTCTACTATACATTTCACTGAGCACTTTGATGCATCTATTGTTCCTTTGGTCATACCAATTGCTTCTGGTGGTTCTTCCTCATCAAATGTATCTTTACATGTTGACACTACTGATTCAAGTTCTCCAGAGCTACCTTTTTAGCCCCTCCTATTGTAGATAAAAGAATCTTCACCAGACAGTCTAGGCCTCCTGTCTGGCTAAGAGATTATCACATTGGCAAACCAAAGTCTAATTTTGTTTGTTTGTACCCCTTATCTAACCATGTTAGTTATGACAATTTATCCTATGCTCATAGTATGGCCTTGGCTGCTTATTCTTCTGTTAGTGAGCCTTCTTCTTTTGAAGAGGCTTCTCATAATCCTAAATGGATTGAGGCTATGAAATCTGAGGTGGCTGCTCTTGAAGAGAATCATACTTGGTCCATTATTGATCTTCCCCCTGGTAAACAACCTATTGGTTATAAATGGGTGTTTAAGGTCAATATTTAGCATCAAGTGTGGTTGAAAGATACAAAGCAAGGCTTGTTGCTAAGGGCTTTAGTTAGAAGAAAGTACTGGACTACTCTGAAACTTTTTCCCCAGTAGCTAAAATAGTTATTGTCAGGTCTGTGGTTGCTATTGCTGCGTCAAGAAACTGGCCTGTGTTCCAAATGGATGTTCACAATGCTTTCCTACATGGTGATCTTGTTGAGGATGTTTATATGGTTATTCCTTCAGGCTTTTGTAGATAGGGGGAGGTTAGTAAGGTCTGCAAACTACACAAGTTTCTATATAAACTTAAGCAAGCCCCAAGACAGTGGAATCTCAAGCTTACAACAGTTTTACTTGAACTAGGATTTGTCCAGAGTCATTATGACTATTCTTTGTACACTAAGAAAAACAGGTCAGAGATTACTATAGTATTGGTGTATGTGGATGATCTTCTTATCACTGGAACCAGTCTTGATAAAATAAATCAGGCAAAAAATGATCTGAAACTTAAGTTCAAAATGAAGGATTTAGGTAATCTCAAGTTCTTTCTTGGTATTGAGTTTGCTAGGACCAAGGAGGGGTATATTATGAGCCAACACAAATATGCACTGGAGCTGATAACTGAGTTAGGATTGAGTGGTGCAAAGCCAGTGTACACATCGCTTGATCCAAACTTGAGGTTGACCTCAAAAGAGTATGATGCTCATGTTGAAAATTCAACATCAGATGATAAACCACTGGAAGATGTTGGGAAGTTTCAGAGGTTAGTAGGAAGACTGTTGTATTTGACTATGACAAGAATAGACATCTCATTTGTTGTACAAGTCTTGAGTCAATATATGCATGCACCAAAGGAGTCTCACATGGAAGCTGCAATTAGGGTGGTTAAATATATCAAGTCAACCCCTGGACTTGGATTGTTCATGCCATCCCAAGGAACAGATAAGTTAACTGCATTCTGTGATTCAGATTGAAGAACTTGTCTACAGACTAAGAGATCAGTGATAGGTTATTTGATCATGTTTGGAAATGCTATTGTATCCTGGAAATCCAAGAAGCAAGAAACTGTGGCAAGGAGTTCAACTGAAGTAGAATTTAGGAGCATGACTTCAACTGTTGCAAAGGTAACTTGGCTCATTGGAGTATATAAAGAGTTAGAAATGAATATATAACAACTAGTAAGTTTGTTCTGTGACAGCAAAGCTGCAATTCAAATTGCAGCAAACTCAATCTTTCATGAGAGAACAAAGCACTTTGATATTGATTGTTATTTCGTTAGAGAAAAACTGTTGAAAGGGATGATCAAGACTCATCATATATCTACAAAAAAGCAGCTGGCAGACTTGCTTACTAAAAGCTTGGGAAGGACTCAACATTCTTATCTTTTATCCAAGCTTGGTGTGAAATACATATTTCACCCATCAGCTTGAGGAGGGGTGTTCAAAGGATTAAAATGCACAGGTGTCATAGTTAGTTAGAGATATGTAGCAATTAGTTAGTTATAGAAAGTGGTACCACTCTAATTAGTTATTGGTAATACTCTAATTAGCCAGTTGTACTCCACAAGTTACTTAGTTAGTTAGTGAGCTAAGATAAGTTAATAGAGTAGCTTATAAACTCTATAAATAGGAGGTCTAAGATGTGTTGTATAGAGGAGTTATCATTCTTATTGAATAAAAATATCTCTTCCTCCCTCTCTTCTATCTGATGTAGTATCATGCCCTAAGCTAAGAATCCATCATTGATGGAAGCTTAACATAATCTCAAAAATCAACTCAAGAAATGAGATTATTCAAGTCCATATAAACAACAACTATTGATTCATTCTCCAACCAACATTCTAACATGAACCTCTTATGCCCCTATCTCTTGGATCATCCCAACTCAATATTTTTTATGCTAAATATCAACATATTTGTCTAAATTTACCAAAATTTCAACTAGAATGATATTAGATCAAAAACGTTTAAATTATGAATCCATCTAGATAACGGGGCTTGGATGGAGGTGGGGAGGGGACCATGTGAATATCCCTCTAGCCATTCATGCAGAAGGTTGAAAAAGATTATTCCTTTTTTTGCTTTCGTCACACTACTTTTTGTTGGTCTTCTTTTTCTCCGCAGTTAGTGGTACTGCACTTTTAATACTTGTTCCCCATTCGCCATTTTTTTCTTTCTAGTTCTTATGTCACTTACAATATCATATTCCTTTTGTTTCAAAATTAAATTTCAATTTATTTTCATGCTTTTTAAATTTTAGATTCTCTTTTTTCAAGCTTGAAGTTGAAATAATGAATCATACGGTAAAACATGTTTTATTTCAAATAATGATAAAAATACCTATGAATTATTTCTTTTTCGCAAGTTTTACACTTTAATTATTAGTTATTTCTTTTTCTTACATGAAATATCACCATCTATGTTAAGGGTGTTAAGTGGGTCCGGATGGGTCAACCCGGAATCGGCCAATTAAATTTAGCCGGGTTGTGGGTCGGGTCGGATCCGGGTTGGGTTAAGTTGGCCAAGCCGGGCCGGGTTCAACAATAAAATTTTTAAAAAAGCCCTAACCCGACCCACTTAGCCCAACCCGGTCAAACCCATATAAACCCAGTCAAATCCGATTAAAAATTCGGTCAAAAAAAAAAGTTTTATTCAATATACACTATATATACCCACCTATATACATTTTAAATACGTTAAACAATATATATACACTATATATATAGTATATACTACATTAGAATTTAAAAAATATATACACATATACACAATTACACATATATACACACCATTCAATGTATATGTACTACTTTAAATAAAATATACAACAATATCTATACATTACAATATATATATATATATAGTTATATATATATATATATATATATATATATAGTTATATAGTTATATACTGATTTATAAAACATATACACATGTATACGTTAAATATACACGTCTATAGAAAATATATACACATATATACGCACCATTCAATGTATATGTACTACTTTAAATAAAATATACTACAATATATATACATTTTATATATATATATAGTTATATACTAATTTATACAACATATACACATGTATACGTTAAATATACACGTCTATAGAAGATATATACATATATACTCACTATTCAATGTATATGTACTACTTTAAATAAAATACACTACAATATATATATATATATATATATATATATATATATATAT